>NW_028249112.1:600000-971463 GCF_964263255.1 Lissotriton vulgaris
TTAGAGCTAAAATTAGCATGTTTAAAGTGATTTTCATGCTCCCAGGGGCCCTAAACACAAGATTTATGGAATGGTTAAAAGTGCATGAAAATGGCCAATTTACCCACTCTGAGTTCTCAAAAAGGGTTTCTTCACCCCGGGAAGTTAATTAAATACCATTTGGAGGCATTTAATGTTCGAGCAAAAACGGCTGATTTTCGACAAAAGAGATAACACCCCCCCATTCAGCCTGCTTCAGAAATGTGGAAAATAGTCCGTTTTCAAATGTTTTATTTTTGAACGTCAGTTCACATTTGTAGGTGGATCATCAGTGTTAGAGCTAAAATTAGCATGTTTAAAGTGATTTTCATGCTTCCAGGGGCTCGGGAAGTTAATTAAATACCATTTGGAGGCATTTAATGTTCGAGCAAAAACGGCTGATTTTCGACAAAAGAGATAACACCCCCCCATTACGTCCTGCTTCAGAAATGTGGAAAATGGTCCGTTTTCAAATGTTTTATTTTTGAACGTCAGTTCACATTTGTAGGTGGATCATCAGTGTTAGAGCTAAAATTAGCATGTTTAAAGTGATTTTCATGCTTCCAGGGGCTCGGGAAGTTAATTAAATACCATTTGGAGGCATTTAATGTTCGAGCAAAAACGGCTGATTTTCGACAAAAGAGATAACACCCCCCCATTACGTCCTGCTTCAGAAATGTGGAAAATGGTCCGTTTTCAAATGTTTTATTTTTGAACGTCAGTTCACATTTGTAGGTGGATCATCAGTGTTAGAGCTAAAATTAGCATGTTTAAAGTGATTTTCATGCTCCCAGGGGCCCTAAACACAAGATTTATGGAATGGTTAAAAGTGCATGAAAATGGCCAATTTACCCACTCTGAGTTCTCAAAAAGGGTTTCTTCACCCCGGGAAGTTAATTAAATACCATTTGGAGGCATTTAATGTTCGAGCAAAAACGGCTGATTTTCGACAAAAGAGATAACACCCCCCCATTACGTCATGCTTCAGAAATGTGGAAAATGGTCCGTTTTCAAATGTTTTATTTTTGAACGTCAGTTCACATTTGTAGGTGGATCATCAGTGTTAGAGCTAAAATTAGCATGTTTAAAGTGATTTTCATGCTTCCAGGGGCTCGGGAAGTTAATTAAATACCATTTGGAGGCATTTAATGTTCGAGCAAAAACGGCTGATTTTCGACAAAAGAGATAACACCCCCCCATTACGTCATGCTTCAGAAATGTGGAAAATGGTCCGTTTTCAAATGTTTTATTTTTGAACGTCAGTTCACATTTGTAGGTGGATCATCAGTGTTAGAGCTAAAATTAGCATGTTTAAAGTGATTTTCATGCTTCCAGGGGCTCGGGAAGTGAAATAAATACCATTTGGAGGCATTTAATGTTTGAGCAAAAACGGCTGATTATCGACAAAAGAGATAACACCCCCCCAGTACGTCATGCTTCAGAAATGTGGAAAATGGTCCGTTTTCAAATGTTTTATTTTTGAACGTCAGTTCACATTTGTAGGTGGATCATCAGTGTTAGAGCTAAAATTAGCATGTTTAAAGTGATTTTTATGCTTCCAGGGGCTCTGGAAGTTAATTAAATACCATTTGGAGGCATTTAATGTTCAAGCAAAAACGGCTGATTTTCGACAAAAGAGATAACACCCCCCATTACGTCATGCTTCAGAAATGTGGAAAATGGTCAGTTTTCAAATGTTTTATTTTTGAACGTCAGTTCACATTTGTAGGTGGATCATCAGTGTTAGAGCTAAAATTAGCATGTTTAAAGTGATTTTCATGCTTCCAGGGGCTCGGGAAGTTAATTAAATACCATTTGGAGGCATTTAATGTTCGAGCAAAAACGGCTGATTTTCGACAAAAGAGATAACACCCCCCCATTACGTCATGCTTCAGAAATGTGGAAAATGGTCCGTTTTCAAATGTTTTATTTTTGAACGTCAGTTCACATTTGTAGGTGGATCATCAGTGTTAGAGCTAAAATTAGCATGTTTAAAGTGATTTTCATGCTTCCAGGGGCTCGGGAAGTTAATTAAATACCATTTGGAGGCATTTATTGTTCGAGCAAAAACGGCAGATTTTCGACAAAAGAGATAACACCCCCCCATTACGTCATGCTTCAGAAATGTGGAAAATGGTCCGTTTTCAAATGTTTTATTTTTGAACGTCAGTTCACATTTGTAGGTGGATCATCAGTGTTAGAGCTAAAATTAGCATGTTTAAAGTGATTTTCATGCTTCCAGGGGCTCGGGAAGTTAATTAAATACCATTTGGAGGCATTTAATGTTCGAGCAAAAACGGCTGATTTTCGACAAATGAGATAACACCCCCCCATTACGTCCTGCTTCAGAAATGTGGAAAATGGTCCGTTTTCAAATGTTTTATTTTTGAACGTCAGTTCACATTTGTAGGTGGATCATCAGTGTTAGAGCTAAAATTAGCATGTTTAAAGTGATTTTCATGCTCCCAGGGGCCCTAAACACAAGATTTATGGAATGGTTAAAAGTGCATGAAAATGGCCAATTTACCCACTCTGAGTTCTCAAAAAGGGGTTCTTCACCCCGGGAAGTTAATTAAATACCATTTGGAGGCATTTAATGTTCGAGCAAAAACGGCTGATTTTCGACAAAAGAGATAACACCCCCCCATTACGTCCTGCTTCAGAAATGTGGAAAATGGTCCGTTTTCAAATGTTTTATTTTTGAACGTCAGTTCACATTTGTAGGTGGATCATCAGTGTTAGAGCTAAAATTAGCATGTTTAAAGTGATTTTCATGCTTCCAGGGGCTCGGGAAGTGAAATAAATACCATTTGGAGGCATTTAATGTTTGAGCAAAAACGGCTGATTATCGACAAAAGAGATAACACCCCCCCCATTACGTCATGCTTCAGAAATGTGGAAAATGGTCTGTTTTCAAATGTTTTATTTTTGAACGTCAGTTCACATTTGTAGGTGGATCATCAGTGTTAGAGCTAAAATTAGCATGTTTAAAGTGATTTTCATGCTCCCAGGGGTCCTAAACACAAGATTTATGGAATGGTTAAAAGTGCATGAAAATGGCCAATTTACCCACTCTGAGTTCTCAAAAAGGGTTTCTTCACCCCGGGAAGTTAATTAAATACCATTTGGAGGCATTTAATGTTCGAGCCAAAACGGCTGATTTTCGACAAAAGAGATAACACCCCCCCATTACGTCATGCTTCAGAAATGTGGAAAATGGTCCGTTTTCAAATGTTTTATTTTTGAACGTCAGTTCACATTTGTAGGTGGATCATCAGTGTTAGAGCTAAAATTAGCATGTTTAAAGTGATTTTCATGCTTCCAGGGGCTCGGGAAGTGAATTAAATACCATTTGGAGGCATTTAATGTTCGAGCAAAAACGGCTGATTTTCGACAAAAGAGATAACACCCCCCCATTACGTCATGCTTCAGAAATGTGGAAAATGGTCCGTTTTCAAATGTTTTATTTTTGAACGTCAGTTCACATTTGTAGGTGGATCATCAGTGTTAGAGCTAAAATTAGCATGTTTAAAGTGATTTTCATGCTTCCAGGGGCTCGGGAAGTTAATTAAATACCATTTGGAGGCATTTAATGTTCGAGCAAAAACGGCTGATTTTCGACAAAAGAGATAACACCCCCCCATTACGTCCTGCTTCAGAAATGTGGAAAATGGTCCGTTTTCAAATGTTTTATTTTTGAACGTCAGTTCACATTTGTAGGTGGATCATCAGTGTTAGAGCTAAAATTAGCATGTTTAAAGTGATTTTCATGCTCCCAGGGGCCCTAAACACAAGATTTATGGAATGGTTAAAAGTGCATGAAAATGGCCAATTTACCCACTCTGAGTTCTCAAAAAGGGTTTCTTCACCCCGGGAAGTTAATTAAATACCATTTGGAGGCATTTAATGTTCGAGCAAAAACGGCTGATTTTCGACAAAAGAGATAACACCCCCCCATTACGTCCTGCTTCAGAAATGTGGAAAATGGTCCGTTTTCAAATGTTTTATTTTTGAACGTCAGTTCACATTTGTAGGTGGATCATCAGTGTTAGAGCTAAAATTAGCATGTTTAAAGTGATTTTCATGCTCCCAGGGGCCCTAAACACAAGATTTATGGAATGGTTAAAAGTGCATGAAAATGGCCAATTTACCCACTCTGAGTTCTCAAAAAGGGTTTCTTCACCCCGGGAAGTTAATTAAATACCATTTGGAGGCATTTAATGTTCGAGCAAAAACGGCTGATTTTCGACAAAAGAGATAACACCCCCCCATTACGTCCTGCTTCAGAAATGTGGAAAATGGTCCGTTTTCAAATGTTTTATTTTTGAACGTCAGTTCACATTTGTAGGTGGATCATCAGTGTTAGAGCTAAAATTAGCATGTTTAAAGTGATTTTCATGCTCCCAGGGGCCCTAAACACAAGATTTATGGAATGGTTAAAAGTGCATGAAAATGGCCAATTTACCCACTCTGAGTTCTCAAAAAGGGTTTCTTCACCCCGGGAAGTTAATTAAATACCATTTGGAGGCATTTAATGTTCGAGCAAAAACGGCTGATTTTCGACAAAAGAGATAACACCCCCCCATTACGTCATGCTTCAGAAATGTGGAAAATGGTCCGTTTTCAAATGTTTTATTTTTGAACGTCAGTTCACATTTGTAGGTGGATCATCAGTGTTAGAGCTAAAATTAGCATGTTTAAAGTTATTTTCATGCTTCCAGGGGCTCGGGAAGTTAATTAAATACCATTTGGAGGCATTTAATGTTCGAGCAAAAACGGCTGATTTTCGACAAAAGAGATAACACCCCCCCATTACGTCATGCTTCAGAAATGTGGAAAATGGTCCGTTTTCAAATGTTTTATTTTTGAACGTCAGTTCACATTTGTAGGTGGATCATCAGTGTTAGAGCTAAAATTAGCATGTTTAAAGTGATTTTCATGCTTCCAGGGGCCCTAAACACAAGATTTATGGAATGGTTAAAAGTGCATGAAAATGGCCAATTTACCCACTCTGAGTTCTCAAAAAGGGTTTCTTCACCCCGGGAAGTTAATTAAATACCATTTGGAGGCATTTAATGTTCGAGCAAAAACGGCTGATTTTCGACAAAAGAGATAACACCCCCCCATTACGTCCTGCTTCAGAAATGTGGAAAATGGTCCGTTTTCAAATGTTTTATTTTTGAACGTCAGTTCACATTTGTAGGTGGATCATCAGTGTTAGAGCTAAAATTAGCATGTTTAAAGTGATTTTCATGCTCCCAGGGGCCCTAAACACAAGATTTATGGAATGGTTAAAAGTGCATGAAAATGGCCAATTTACCCACTCTGAGTTCTCAAAAAGGGTTTCTTCACCCCGGGAAGTTAATTAAATACCATTTGGAGGCATTTAATGTTCGAGCAAAAACGGCTGATTTTCGACAAAAGAGATAACACCCCCCCATTACGTCATGCTTCAGAAATGTGGAAAATGGTCCGTTTTCAAATGTTTTATTTTTGAACGTCAGTTCACATTTGTAGGTGGATCATCAGTGTTAGAGCTAAAATTAGCATGTTTAAAGTGATTTTCATGCTTCCAGGGGCTCGGGAAGTTAATTAAATACCATTTGGAGGCATTTAATGTTCGAGCAAAAACGGCTGATTTTCGACAAAAGAGATAACACCCCCCCATTACGTCATGCTTCAGAAATGTGGAAAATGGTCCGTTTTCAAATGTTTTATTTTTGAACGTCAGTTCACATTTGTAGGTGGATCATCAGTGTTAGAGCTAAAATTAGCATGTTTAAAGTGATTTTCATGCTTCCAGGGGCTCGGGAAGTGAAATAAATACCATTTGGAGGCATTTAATGTTTGAGCAAAAACGGCTGATTATCGACAAAAGAGATAACACCCCCCCATTACGTCATGCTTCAGAAATGTGGAAAATGGTCCGTTTTCAAATGTTTTATTTTTGAACGTCAGTTCACATTTGTAGGTGGATCATCAGTGTTAGAGCTAAAATTAGCATGTTTAAAGTTATTTTTATGCTTCCAGGGGCTCTGGAAGTTAATTAAATACCATTTGGAGGCATTTAATGTTCGAGCAAAAACGGCTGATTTTCGACAAAAGAGATAACACCCCCCCAATACGTCATGCTTCAGAAATGTGGAAAATGGTCCGTTTTCAAATGTTTTATTTTTGAACGTCAGTTCACATTTGTAGGTGGATCATCAGTGTTAGAGCTAAAATTAGCATGTTTAAAGTGATTTTCATGCTTCCAGGGGCTCGGGAAGTTAATTAAATACCATTTGGAGGCATTTAATGTTCGAGCAAAAACGGCTGATTTTCGACAAAAGAGATAACACCCCCCCATTACGTCATGCTTCAGAAATGTGGAAAATGGTCCGTTTTCAAATGTTTTATTTTTGAACGTCAGTTCACATTTGTAGGTGGATCATCAGTGTTAGAGCTAACATTAGCATGTTTAAAGTGATTTTCATGCTTCCAGGGGCTCGGGAAGTTAATTAAGTACCATTTGGAGGCATTTAATGTTCGAGCAAAAACGGCTGATTTTCGACAAAAGAGATAACACCCCCCCATTACGTCCTGCTTCAGAAATGTGGAAAATGGTCCGTTTTCAAATGTTTTATTTTTGAACGTCAGTTCACATTTGTAGGTGGATCATCAGTGTTAGAGCTAAAATTAGCATGTTTAAAGTGATTTTCATGCTCCCAGGGGCCCTAAACACAAGATTTATGGAATGGTTAAAAGTGCATGAAAATGGCCAATTTACCCACTCTGAGTTCTCAAAAAGGGTTTCTTCACCCCGGGAAGTTAATTAAATACCATTTGGAGGCATTTAATGTTCGAGCAAAAACGGCTGATTTTCGACAAAAGAGATAACACCCCCCCATTACGTCCTGCTTCAGAAATGTGGAAAATGGTCCGTTTTCAAATGTTTTATTTTTTGAACGTCAGTTCACATTTGTAGGTGGATCATCAGTGTTAGAGCTAAAATTAGCATGTTTAAAGTGATTTTCATGCTCCCAGGGGCCCTAAACACAAGATTTATGGAATGGTTAAAAGTGCATGAAAATGGCCAATTTACCCACTCTGAGTTCTCAAAAAGGGTTTCTTCACCCCGGGAAGTTAATTAAATACCATTTGGAGGCATTTAATGTTCGAGCAAAAACGGCTGATTTTCGACAAAAGAGATAACACCCCCCCATTACGTCATGCTTCAGAAATGTGGAAAATGGTCCGTTTTCAAATGTTTTATTTTTGAACGTCAGGTCACATTTGTAGGTGGATCATCAGTGTTAGAGCTAAAATTAGCATGTTTAAAGTGATTTTCATGCTTCCAGGGGCTCGGGAAGTGAAATAAATACCATTTGGAGGCATTTAATGTTTGAGCAAAAACGGCTGATTATCGACAAAAGAGATAACGCCCCCCCATTACGTCATGCTTCAGAAATGTGGAAAATGGTCCGTTTTCAAATGTTTTATTTTTGAACGTCAGTTCACATTTGTAGGTGGATCATCAGTGTTAGAGCTAAAATTAGCATGTTTAAAGTTATTTTTATGCTTCCAGGGGCTCTGGAAGTTAATTAAATACCATTTGGAGGCATTTAATGTTCGAGCAAAAACGGCTGATTTTCGACAAAAGAGATAACACCCCCCCATTACGTCATGCTTCAGAAATGTGGAAAATGGTCCGTTTTCAAATGTTTTATTTTTGAACGTCAGTTCACATTTGTAGGTGGATCATCAGTGTTAGAGCTAAAATTAGCATGTTTAAAGTGATTTTCATGCTTCCAGGGGCTCGGGAAGTTAATTAAATACCATTTGGAGGCATTTAATGTTCGAGCAAAAACGGCTGATTTTCGACAAAAGAGATAACACCCCCCCATTACGTCATGCTTCAGAAATGTGGAAAATGGTCCGTTTTCAAATGTTTTATTTTTGAACGTCAGTTCACATTTGTAGGTGGATCATCAGTGTTAGAGCTAAAATTAGCATGTTTAAAGTGATTTTCATGCTTCCAGGGGCTCGGGAAGTTAATTAAATACCATTTGGAGGCATTTAATGTTCGAGCAAAAACGGCTGATTTTCGACAAAAGAGATAACACCCCCCCATTACGTCCTGCTTCAGAAATGTGGAAAATGGTCCGTTTTTAAATGTTTTATTTTTGAACGTCAGTTCACATTTGTAGGTGGATCATCAGTGTTAGAGCTAAAATTAGCATGTTTAAAGTGATTTTCATGCTCCCAGGGGCCCTAAACACAAGATTTATGGAATGGTTAAAAGTGCATGAAAATGGCCAATTTACCCACTCTGAGTTCTCAAAAAGGGTTTCTTCATCCCGGGAAGTTAATTAAATACCATTTGGAGGCATTTAATGTTCGAGCAAAAACGGCTGATTTTCGACAAAAGAGATAACACCCCCCCATTACGTCCTGCTTCAGAAATGTGGAAAATGGTCCGTTTTCAAATGTTTTATTTTTGAACGTCAGTTCACATTTGTAGGTGGATCATCAGTGTTAGAGCTAAAATTAGCATGTTTAAAGTGATTTTCATGCTTCCAGGGGCTCGGGAAGTGAAATAAATACCATTTGGAGGCATTTAATGTTTGAGCAAAAACGGCTGATTATCGACAAAAGATATAACACCCCCCCATTACGTCATGCTTCAGAAATGTGGAAAATGGTCCGTTTTCAAATGTTTTATTTTTGAACGTCAGTTCACATTTGTAGGTGGATCATCAGTGTTAGAGCTAAAATTAGCATGTTTAAAGTGATTTTTATGCTTCCAGGGGCGCTGGAAGTTAATTAAATACCATTTGGAGGCATTTAATGTTCGAGCAAAAACGGCTGATTTTTGACAAAAGAGATAACACCCCCCCATTACGTCATGCTTCAGAAATGTGGAAAATGGTCCGTTTTCAAATGTTTTATTTTTGAACGTCAGTTCACATTTGTAGGTGGATCATCAGTGTTAGAGCTAAAATTAGCATGTTTAAAGTGATTTTCATGCTTCCAGGGGCTCGGGAAGTTAATTAAATACCATTTGGAGGCATTTAATGTTCGAGTAAAAACGGCTGATTTTCGACAAAAGAGATAACACCCCCCCATTACGTCATGCTTCAGAAATGTGGAAAATGGTCCGTTTTCAAATGTTTTATTTTTGAACGTCAGTTCACATTTGTAGGTGGATCATCAGTGTTAGAGCTAAAATTAGCATGTTTAAAGTGATTTTCATGCTTCCAGGGGCTCGGGAAGTTAATTAAATACCATTTGGAGGCATTTAATGTTCGAGCAAAAACGGCTGATTTTCGACAAAAGAGATAACACCCCCCCATTACGTCATGCTTCAGAAATGTGGAAAATGGTCCGTTTTCAAATGTTTTATTTTTGAACGTCAGTTCACATTTGTAGGTGGATCATCAGTGTTAGAGCTAAAATTAGCATGTTTAAAGTGATTTTCATGCTTCCAGGGGCTCGGGAAGTTAATTAAATACCATTTGGAGGCATTTAATGTTCGAGCAAAAACGGCTGATTTTCGACAAAAGAGATAACACCCCCCCATTACGTCCTGCTTCAGAAATGTGGAAAATGGTCCGTTTTCAAATGTTTTATTTTTGAACGTCAGTTCACATTTGTAGGTGGATCATCAGTGTTAGAGCTAAAATTAGCATGTTTAAAGTGATTTTCATGCTCCCAGGGGCCCTAAACACAAGATTTATGGAATGGTTAAAAGTGCATGAAAATGGCTAATTTACCCACTCTGAGTTCTCAAAAAGGGTTTCTTCACCCCGGGAAGTTAATTAAATACCATTTGGAGGCATTTAATGTTCGAGCAAAAACGGCTGATTTTCGACAAAAGAGATAACACCCCCCCATTACGTCCTGCTTCAGAAATGTGGAAAATGGTCCGTTTTCAAATGTTTTATTTTTGAACGTCAGTTCACATTTGTAGATGGATCATCAGTGTTAGAGCTAAAATTAGCATGTTTAAAGTGATTTTCATGCTTCCAGGGGCTCGGGAAGTTAATTAAATACCATTTGGAGGCATTTAATGTTCGAGCAAAAACGGCTGATTTTCGACAAAAGAGATAACACCCCCCCATTACGTCCTGCTTCAGAAATGTGGAAAATGGTCCGTTTTCAAATGTTTTATTTTTGAACGTCAGTTCACATTTGTAGGTTGATCATCAGTGTTAGAGCTAAAATTAGCATGTTTAAAGTGATTTTCATGCTCCCAGGGGCCCTAAACACAAGATTTATGGAATGGTTAAAAGTGCATGAAAATGGCCAATTTACCCACTCTGAGTTCTCAAAAAGGGTTTCTTCACCCCGGGAAGTTAATTAAATACCATTTGGAGGCATTTAATGTTCGAGCAAAAACGGCTGGTTTTCGACAAAAGAGATAACACCCCCCCATTCAGCCTGCTTCAGAAATGTGGAAAATGGTCCGTTTTCAAATGTTTTATTTTTGAACGTCAGTTCACATTTGTAGGTGGATCATCAGTGTTAAAGCTAAAATTAGCATGTTTAAAGTGATTTTCATGCTTCCAGGGGCTCGGGAAGTTAATTAAATACCATTTGGAGGCATTTAATGTTCGAGCAAAAACGGCTGATTTTCGACAAAAGAGATAACACCCCCCCATTACGTCCTGCTTCAGAAATGTGGAAAATGGTCCGTTTTCAAATGTTTTATTTTTGAACGTCAGTTCACATTTGTAGGTGGATCATCAGTGTTAGAGCTGAAATTAGCATGTTTAAAGTGATTTTCATGCTTCCAGGGGCGCTGGAAGTTAATTAAATACCATTTGGAGGCATTTAATGTTCGAGCAAAAACGGCTGATTTTCGACAAAAGAGATAACACCCCCCCATTACGTCATGCTTCAGAAATGTGGAAAATGGTCCGTTTTCAAATGTTTTATTTTTGAACGTCAGTTCACATTTGTAGGTGGATCATCAGTGTTAGAGCTAAAATTAGCATGTTTAAAGTGATTTTCATGCTCCCAGGGGCTCGGGAAGTGAAATAAATACCATTTGGAGGCATTTAATGTTCGAGCAAAAACGGCTGATTTTCGACAAAAGAGATAACACCCCCCCCATTACGTCATGCTTCAGAAATGTGGAAAATGGTCCGTTTTCAAATGTTTTATTTTTGAACGTCAGTTCACAGTTGTAGGTGGATCATCAGTGTTAGAGCTAACATTAGCATGTTTAAAGTGATTTTCATGCTCCCAGGGGCGCTGGAAGTTAATTAAATACCATTTGGAGGCATTTAATGTTCGAGCAAAAACGGCTGATTTTCGACAAAAGAGATAACACCCCCCCCATTACGTCATGCTTCAGAAATGTGGAAAATGGTCCGTTTTCAAATGTTTTATTTTTGAACGTCAGTTCACATTTGTAGGTGGATCATTAGTGTTAGAGCTAAAATTAGCATGTTTAAAGTGATTTTCATGCTTCCAGGGGCGCTGGAAGTTAATTAAATACCATTTGGAGGCTTTTAATGTTCGAGCAAAAACGGCTGATTTTCGACAAAAGAGATAACACCCCCCCATTACGTCCTGCTTCAGAAATGTGGAAAATGGTCCGTTTTCAAATGTTTTATTTTTGAACGTCAGTTCACATTTGTAGGTGGATCATCAGTGTTAGAGCTAAAATTAGCATGTTTAAAGTGATTTTCATGCTCCCAGGGGCCCTAAACACAAGATTTATGTAATGGTTAAAAGTGCATGAAAATGGCCAATTTACCCACTCTGAGTTCTCAAAAAGGGTTTCTTCACCCCGGGAAGTTAATTAAATACCATTTGGAGGCATTTAATGTTCGAGCAAAAACGGCTGATTTTCGACAAAAGAGATAACACTCCCCATTACGTCATGCTTCAGAAATGTGGAAAATGGTCCGTTTTCAAATGTTTTATTTTTGAACGTCAGTTCAC
This sequence comes from Lissotriton vulgaris, assembly GCF_964263255.1. NCBI lineage: Eukaryota > Metazoa > Chordata > Amphibia > Caudata > Salamandridae > Lissotriton > Lissotriton vulgaris. The sequence continues at coordinate 611,953 of NW_028249112.1, forward strand.
ATTTGTAGGTGGATCATCAGTGTTAGAGCTAAAATTAGCATGTTTAAAGTGATTTTCATGCTCCCAGGGGCCCTAAACACAAGATTTATGGAATGGTTAAAAGTGCATGAAAATGGCCAATTTACCCACTCTGAGTTCTCAAAAAGGGTTTCTTCACCCCGGGAAGTTAATTAAATACCATTTGGAGGCATTTAATGTTCGAGCAACAACGGCTGATTTTCGACAAAAGAGATAACACCCCCCCATTACGTCATGCTTCAGAAATGTGGAAAATGGTCCGTTTTCAAATGTTTTATTTTTGAACGTCAGTTCACATTTGTAGGTGGATCATCAGTGTTAGAGCTAAAATTAGCATGTTTAAAGTGATTTTCATGCTCCCAGGGGCCCTAAACACAAGATGTATGGAATGGTTAAAAGTGCATGAAAATGGCCAATTTACCCACTCTGAGTTCTCAAAAAGGGTTTCTTCACCCCGGGAAGTTAATTAAATACCATTTGGAGGCATTTAATGTTCGAGCCAAAACGGCTGATTTTCGACAAAAGAGATAACACCCCCCCATTACGTCATGCTTCAGAAATGTGGAAAATGGTCCGTTTTCAAATGTTTTATTTTTGAACGTCAGTTCACATTTGTAGGTGGATCATCAGTGTTAGAGCTAAAATTAGCATGTTTAAAGTGATTTTCATGCTTCCAGGGGCTCGGGAAGTGAATTAAATACCATTTGGAGGCATTTAATGTTCGAGCAAAAACGGCTGATTTTCGACAAAAGAGATAACACCCCCCCATTACGTCATGCTTCAGAAATGTGGAAAATGGTCCGTTTTCAAATGTTTTATTTTTGAACGTCAGTTCACATTTGTAGGTGGATCATCAGTGTTAGAGCTAACATTAGCATGTTTAAAGTGATTTTCATGCTTCCAGGGGCTCGGGAAGTTAATTAAATACCATTTGGAGGCATTTAATGTTCGAGCAAAAACGGCTGATTTTCGACAAAAGAGATAACACCCCCCCATTACGTCCTGCTTCAGAAATGTGGAAAATGGTACGTTTTCAAATGTTTTATTTTTGAACGTCAGTTCACATTTGTAGGTGGATCATCAGTGTTAGAGCTAAAATTAGCATGTTTAAAGTGATTTTCATGCTCCCAGGGGCCCTAAACACAAGATTTATGGAATGGTTAAAAGTGCATGAAAATGGCCAATTTACCCACTCTGAGTTCTCAAAAAGGGTTTCTTCACCCCGGGAAGTTAATTAAATACCATTTGGAGGCATTTAATGTTCGAGCAAAAACGGCTGATTTTCGACAAAAGAGATAACACCCCCCCATTACGTCCTGCTTCAGAAATGTGGAAAATGGTCCGTTTTCAAATGTTTTATTTTTGAACGTCAGTTCACATTTGTAGGTGGATCATCAGTGTTAGAGCTAAAATTAGCATGTTTAAAGTGATTTTCATGCTTCCAGGGGCTCGGGAAGTTAATTAAATACCATTTGGAGGCATTTAATGTTCGAGCAAAAACGGCTGATTTTCGACAAAAGAGATAACACCCCCCCATTACGTCCTGCTTCAGAAATGTGGAAAATGGTCCGTTTTCAAATGTTTTATTTTTGAACGTCAGTTCACATTTGTAGGTGGATCATCAGTGTTAGAGCTGAAATTAGCATGTTTAAAGTGATTTTCATGCTTCCAGGGGCGCTGGAAGTTAATTAAATACCATTTGGAGGCATTTAATGTTCGAGCAAAAACGGCTGATTTTCGACAAAAGAGATAACACCCCCCCATTACGTCATGCTTCAGAAATGTGGAAAATGGTCCGTTTTCAAATGTTTTATTTTTGAACGTCAGTTCACATTTGTAGGTGGATCATCAGTGTTAGAGCTAAAATTAGCATGTTTAAAGTGATTTTCATGCTCCCAGGGGCTCGGGAAGTGAAATAAATACCATTTGGAGGCATTTAATGTTCGAGCAAAAACGGCTGATTTTCGACAAAAGAGATAACACCCCCCCCATTACGTCATGCTTCAGAAATGTGGAAAATGGTCCGTTTTCAAATGTTTTATTTTTGAACGTCAGTTCACAGTTGTAGGTGGATCATCAGTGTTAGAGCTAACATTAGCATGTTTAAAGTGATTTTCATGCTCCCAGGGGCGCTGGAAGTTAATTAAATACCATTTGGAGGCATTTAATGTTCGAGCAAAAACAGCTGATTTTCGACAAAAGAGATAACACCCCCCCATTACGTCATGCTTCAGAAATGTGGAAAATGGTCCGTTTTCAAATGTTTTATTTTTGAACGTCAGTTCACATTTGTAGGTGGATCATCAGTGTTAGAGCTAAAATTAGCATGTTTAAAGTGATTTTCATGCTCCCAGGGGCTCGGGAAGTGAAATAAATACCATTTGGAGGCATTTAATGTTCGAGCAAAAACGGCTGATTTTCGACAAAAGAGATAACACCCCCCCCATTACGTCATGCTTCAGAAATGTGGAAAATGGTCCGTTTTCAAATGTTTTATTTTTGAACGTCAGTTCACAGTTGTAGGTGGATCATCAGTGTTAGAGCTAACATTAGCATGTTTAAAGTGATTTTCATGCTCCCAGGGGCGCTGGAAGTTAATTAAATACCATTTGGAGGCATTTAATGTTCGAGCAAAAACGGCTGATTTTCGACAAAAGAGATAACACCCCCCCCATTACGTCATGCTTCAGAAATGTGGAAAATGGTCCGTTTTCAAATGTTTTATTTTTGAACGTCAGTTCACATTTGTAGGTGGATCATTAGTGTTAGAGCTAAAATTAGCATGTTTAAAGTGATTTTCATGCTTCCAGGGGCGCTGGAAGTTAATTAAATACCATTTGGAGGCTTTTAATGTTCGAGCAAAAACGGCTGATTTTCGACAAAAGAGATAACACCCCCCCATTACGTCCTGCTTCAGAAATGTGGAAAATGGTCCGTTTTCAAATGTTTTATTTTTGAACGTCAGTTCACATTTGTAGGTGGATCATCAGTGTTAGAGCTAAAATTAGCATGTTTAAAGTGATTTTCATGCTCCCAGGGGCCCTAAACACAAGATTTATGTAATGGTTAAAAGTGCATGAAAATGGCCAATTTACCCACTCTGAGTTCTCAAAAAGGGTTTCTTCACCCCGGGAAGTTAATTAAATACCATTTGGAGGCATTTAATGTTCGAGCAAAAACGGCTGATTTTCGACAAAAGAGATAACACCCCCCCATTACGTCATGCTTCAGAAATGTGGAAAATGGTCCGTTTTCAAATGTTTTATTTTTGAACGTCAGTTCACATTTGTAGGTGGATCATCAGTGTTAGAGCTAAAATTAGCATGTTTAAAGTGATTTTCATGCTCCCAGGGGCCCTAAACACAAGATTTATGGAATGGTTAAAAGTGCATGAAAATGGCCAATTTACCCACTCTGAGTTCTCAAAAAGGGTTTCTTCACCCCGGGAAGTTAATTAAATACCATTTGGAGGCATTTAATGTTCGAGCAACAACGGCTGATTTTCGACAAAAGAGATAACACCCCCCCATTACGTCATGCTTCAGAAATGTGGAAAATGGTCCGTTTTCAAATGTTTTATTTTTGAACGTCAGTTCACATTTGTAGGTGGATCATCAGTGTTAGAGCTAAAATTAGCATGTTTAAAGTGATTTTCATGCTCCCAGGGGCCCTAAACACAAGATGTATGGAATGGTTAAAAGTGCATGAAAATGGCCAATTTACCCACTCTGAGTTCTCAAAAAGGGTTTCTTCACCCCGGGAAGTTAATTAAATACCATTTGGAGGCATTTAATGTTCGAGCCAAAACGGCTGATTTTCGACAAAAGAGATAACACCCCCCCATTACGTCATGCTTCAGAAATGTGGAAAATGGTCCGTTTTCAAATGTTTTATTTTTGAACGTCAGTTCACATTTGTAGGTGGATCATCAGTGTTAGAGCTAAAATTAGCATGTTTAAAGTGATTTTCATGCTTCCAGGGGCTCATGCTTCCAGGGGCTCAAATGTTTTATTTTTGAACGTCAGTTCACATTTGTAGGTGGATCATCAGTGTTAGAGCTAAAATTAGCATGTTTAAAGTTATTTTTATGCTTCCAGGGGCCCTGGAAGTTAATTAAATACCATTTGGAGGCATTTAATGTTCGAGCAAAAACGGCTGATTTTCGACAAAAGAGATAACACCCCCCCATTACGTCATGCTTCAGAAATGTGGAAAATGGTCCGTTTTCAAATGTTTTATTTTTGAACGTCAGTTCACATTTGTAGGTGGATCATCAGTGTTAGAGCTAAAATTAGCATGTTTAAAGTGATTTTCATGCTTCCAGGGGCTCGGGAAGTTAATTAAATACCATTTGGAGGCATTTAATGTTCGAGCAAAAACGGCTGATTTTCGACAAAAGAGATAACACCCCCCCATTACGTCATGCTTCAGAAATGTGGAAAATGGTCCGTTTTCAAATGTTTTATTTTTGAACGTCAGTTCACATTTGTAGGTGGATCATCAGTGTTAGAGCTAAAATTAGCATGTTTAAAGTGATTTTCATGCTTCCAGGGGCTCGGGAAGTTAATTAAATACCATTTGGAGGCATTTAATGTTCGAGCAAAAACGGCTGATTTTCGACAAAAGAGATAACACCCCCCCATTACGTCATGCTTCAGAAATGTGGAAAATGGTCCGTTTTCAAATGTTTTATTTTTGAACGTCAGTTCACATTTGTAGGTGGATCATCAGTGTTAGAGCTAAAATTAGCATGTTTAAAGTGATTTTCATGCTTCCAGGGGCTCGGGAAGTTAATTAAATACCATTTGGAGGCATTTAATGTTCGAGCAAAAACGGCTGATTTTCGACAAAAGAGATAACACCCCCCCATTACGTCCTGCTTCAGAAATGTGGAAAATGGTCCGTTTTCAAATGTTTTATTTTTGAACGTCAGTTCACATTTGTAGGTGGATCATCAGTGTTAGAGCTAAAATTAGCATGTTTAAAGTGATTTTCATGCTCCCAGGGGCCCTAAACACAAGATTTATGGAATGGTTAAAAGTGCATGAAAATGGCCAATTTACCCACTCTGAGTTCTCAAAAAGGGTTTCTTCACCCCGGGAAGTTAATTAAATACCATTTGGAGGCATTTAATGTTCGAGCAAAAACGGCTGATTTTCGACAAAAGAGATAACACCCCCCCATTACGTCCTGCTTCAGAAATGTGGAAAATGGTCCGTTTTCAAATGTTTTATTTTTGAACGTCAGTTCACATTTGTAGGTGGATCATCAGTGTTAGAGCTAAAATTAGCATGTTTAAAGTGATTTTCATGCTTCCAGGGGCTCGGGAAGTGAAATAAATACCATTTGGAGGCATTTAATGTTTGAGCAAAAACGGCTGATTATCGACAAAAGATATAACACCCCCCCATTACGTCATGCTTCAGAAATGTGAAAAATGGTCCGTTTTCAAATGTTTTATTTTTGAACGTCAGTTCACATTTGTAGGTGGATCATCAGTGTTAGAGCTAAAATTAGCATGTTTAAAGTGATTTTTATGCTTCCAGGGGCGCTGGAAGTTAATTAAATACCATTTGGAGGCATTTAATGTTCGAGCAAAAACGGCTGATTTTTGACAAAAGAGATAACACCCCCCCATTACGTCATGCTTCAGAAATGTGGAAAATGGTCCGTTTTCAAATGTTTTATTTTTGAACGTCAGTTCACATTTGTAGGTGGATCATCAGTGTTAGAGCTAAAATTAGCATGTTTAAAGTGATTTTCATGCTTCCAGGGGCTCGGGAAGTTAATTAAATACCATTTGGAGGCATTTAATGTTCGAGTAAAAACGGCTGATTTTCGACAAAAGAGATAACACCCCCCCATTACGTCATGCTTCAGAAATGTGGAAAATGGTCCGTTTTCAAATGTTTTATTTTTGAACGTCAGTTCACATTTGTAGGTGGATCATCAGTGTTAGAGCTAAAATTAGCATGTTTAAAGTGATTTTCATGCTTCCAGGGGCTCGGGAAGTTAAATAAATACCATTTGGAGGCATTTAATGTTCGAGCAAAAACGGCTGATTTTCGACAAAAGAGATATCACCCCCCCATTACGTCATGCTTCAGAAATGTGGAAAATGGTCCGTTTTCAAATGTTTTATTTTTGAACGTCAGTTCACATTTGTAGGTGGATCATCAGTGTTAGAGCTAAAATTAGCATGTTTAAAGTGATTTTCATGCTTCCAGGGGCTCGGGAAGTTAATTAAATACCATTTGGAGGCATTTAATGTTCGAGCAAAAACGGCTGATTTTCGACAAAAGAGATAACACCCCCCCATTACGTCTTGCTTCAGAAATGTGGAAAATGGTCCGTTTTCAAATGTTTTATTTTTGAACGTCAGTTCACATTTGTAGGTGGATCATCAGTGTTAGAGCTAAAATTAGCATGTTTAAAGTGATTTTCATGCTCCCAGGGGCCCTAAACACAAGATTTATGGAATGGTTAAAAGTGCATGAAAATGGCCAATTTACCCACTCTGAGTTCTCAAAAAGGGTTTCTTCACCCCGGGAAGTTAATTAAATACCATTTGGAGGCATTTAATGTTCGAGCAAAAACGGCTGGTTTTCGACAAAAGAGATAACACCCCCCCATTCAGCCTGCTTCAGAAATGTGGAAAATGGTCCGTTTTCAAATGTTTTATTTTTGAATGTCAGTTCACATTTGTAGGTGGATCATCAGTGTTAAAGCTAAAATTAGCATGTTTAAAGTGATTTTCATGCTTCCAGGGGCTCGGGAAGTTAATTAAATACCATTTGGAGGCATTTAATGTTCGAGCAAAAACGGCTGATTTTCGACAAAAGAGATAACACCCCCCCATTACGTCCTGCTTCAGAAATGTGGAAAATGGTCCGTTTTCAAATGTTTTATTTTTGAACGTCAGTTCACATTTGTAGGTGGATCATCAGTGTTAGAGCTGAAATTAGCATGTTTAAAGTGATTTTCATGCTTCCAGGGGCGCTGGAAGTTAATTAAATACCATTTGGAGGCATTTAATGTTCGAGCAAAAACGGCTGATTTTCGACAAAAGAGATAACACCCCCCCATTACGTCATGCTTCAGAAATGTGGAAAATGGTCCGTTTTCAAATGTTTTATTTTTGAACGTCAGTTCACATTTGTAGGTGGATCATCAGTGTTAGAGCTAAAATTAGCATGTTTAAAGTGATTTTCATGCTCCCAGGGGCTCGGGAAGTGAAATAAATACCATTTGGAGGCATTTAATGTTCGAGCAAAAACGGCTGATTTTCGACAAAAGAGATAACACCCCCCCCATTACGTCATGCTTCAGAAATGTGGAAAATGGTCCGTTTTCAAATGTTTTATTTTTGAACGTCAGTTCACAGTTGTAGGTGGATCATCAGTGTTAGAGCTAACATTAGCATGTTTAAAGTGATTTTCATGCTCCCAGGGGCGCTGGAAGTTAATTAAATACCATTTGGAGGCATTTAATGTTCGAGCAAAAACGGCTGATTTGCGACAAAAGAGATAACACCCCCCCCATTACGTCATGCTTCAGAAATGTGGAAAATGGTCCGTTTTCAAATGTTTTATTTTTGAACGTCAGTTCACATTTGTAGGTGGATCATCAGTGTTAGAGCTAAAATTAGCATGTTTAAAGTGATTTTCATGCTTCCAGGGGCGCTGGAAGTTAATTAAATACCATTTGGAGGCATTTAATGTTCGAGCAAAAACGGCTGATTTTCGACAAAAGAGATAACACCCCCCCATTACGTCCTGCTTCAGAAATGTGGAAAATGGTCCGTTTTCAAATGTTTTATTTTTGAACGTCAGTTCACATTTGTAGGTGGATCATCAGTGTTAGAGCTAAAATTAGCATGTTTAAAGTGATTTTCATGCTCCCAGGGGCCCTAAACACAAGATTTATGTAATGGTTAAAAGTGCATGAAAATGGCCAATTTACCCACTCTGAGTTCACAAAAAGGGTTTCTTCACCCCGGGAAGTTAATTAAATACCATTTGGAGGCATTTAATGTTCGAGCAAAAACGGCTGATTTTCGACAAAAGAGATAACACCCCCCCATTACGTCATGCTTCAGAAATGTGGAAAATGGTCCGTTTTCAAATGTTTTATTTTTGAACGTCAGTTCACATTTGTAGGTGGATCATCAGTGTTAGAGCTAAAATTAGCATGTTTAAAGTGATTTTCATGCTCCCAGGGGCCCTAAACACAAGATTTATGGAATGGTTAAAAGTGCATGAAAATGGCCAATTTACCCACTCTGAGTTCTCAAAAAGGGTTTCTTCACCCCGGGAAGTTAATTAAATACCATTTGGAGGCATTTATTGTTCGAGCAAAAACGGCTGATTTTCGACAAAAGAGATAACACCCCCCCATTACGTCCTGCTTCAGAAATGTGGAAAATGGTCCGTTTTCAAATGTTTTATTTTTGAACGTCAGTTCACATTTGTAGGTGGATCATCAGTGTTAGAGCTAAAATTAGCATGTTTAAAGTGATTTTCATGCTTCCAGGGGCGCTGGAAGTTAATTAAATACCATTTGGAGGCATTTAATGTTCGAGCAAAAACGGCTGATTTTCGACAAAAGAGATAACACCCCCCCCATTACGTCCTGCTTCAGAAATGTGGAAAATGGTCCGTTTTCAAATGTTTTATTTTTGAACGTCAGTTCACATTTGTAGGTGGATCATCAGTGTTAGAGCTAAAATTAGCATGTTTAAAGTGATTTTCATGCTTCCAGGGGCTCGGGAAGTTAATTAAATACCATTTGGAGGCATTTAATGTTCGAGCAAAAACGGCTGATTTTCGACAAAAGAGATAACACCCCCCCATTACGTCATGCTTCAGAAATGTGGAAAATGGTCTGTTTTCAAATGTTTTATTTTTGAACGTCAGTTCACATTTGTAGGTGGATCATCAGTGTTAGAGCTAAAATTAGCATGTTTAAAGTGATTTTCATGCTCCCAGGGGCGCTGGAAGTTAATTAAATACCATTTGGAGGCATTTAATGTTCGAGCAAAAACGGCTGATTTTCGACAAAAGAGATAACACCCCCCCATTACGTCATGCTTCAGAAATGTGGAAAATGGTCCGTTTTCAAATGTTTTATTTTTGAACGTCAGTTCACATTTGTAGGTGGATCATCAGTGTTAGAGCTAAAATTAGCATGTTTAAAGTGATTTTCATGCTCCCAGGGGCCCTAAACACAAGATTTATGGAATGGTTAAAAGTGCATGAAAATGGCCAATTTACCCACTCTGAGTTCTCAAAAAGGGTTTCTTCACCCCGGGAAGTTAATTAAATACCATTTGGAGGCATTTAATGTTCGAGCAAAAACGGCTGATTTTCGACAAAAGAGATAACACCCCCCCATTACGTCATGCTTCAGAAATGTGGAAAATGGTCCGTTTTCAAATGTTTTATTTTTGAACGTCAGTTCACATTTGTAGGTGGATCATCAGTGTTAGAGCTAAAATTAGCATGTTTAAAGTGATTTTCATGCTCCCAGGGGCCCTAAACACAAGATTTATGGAATGGTTAAAAGTGCATGAAAATGGCCAATTTACCCACTCTGAGTTCTCAAAAAGGGTTTCTTCACCCCGGGAAGTTAATTAAATACCATTTGGAGGCATTTAATGTTCGAGCAAAAACGGCTGATTTTCGACAAAAGAGATAACACCCCCCCATTACTTCCTGCTTCAGAAATGTGGAAAATGGTCCGTTTTCAAATGTTTTATTTTTGAACGTCAGTTCACATTTGTAGGTGGATCATCAGTGTTAGAGCTAAAATTAGCATGTTTAAAGTGATTTTCATGCTTCCAGGGGCTCGGGAAGTTAATTTAATACCATTTGGAGGCATTTAATGTTCGAGCAAAAACGGCTGATTTTCGACAAAAGAGACAACACCCCCCCATTACGTCCTGCTTCAGAAATGTGGAAAATGGTCCGTTTTCAAATGTTTGATTTTTGAACGTCATTTCACATTTGTAGGTGGATCATCAGTGTTAGAGCTAAAATTAGCATGTTTAACGTGATTTTCATGCTCCCAGGGGCCCTAAACACAAGATTTATGGAATGGTTAAAAGTGCATGAAAATGGCCAATTTACCCACTCTGAGTTCTCAAAAAGGGTTTCTTCACCCCGGGAAGTTAATTAAATACCATTTGGAGGCATTTAATGTTCGAGCAAAAACAGCTGATTTTCGACAAAAGAGATAACACCCCCCCATTACGTCCTGCTTCAGAAATGTGGAAAATGATCCGTTTTCAAATGTTTTATTTTTGAACGTCAGTTCACATTTGTAGGTGGATCATCAGTGTTAGAGCTAAAATTAGCATGTTTAAAGTGATTTTCATGCTTCCAGGGGCTCGGGAAGTTAATTAAATACCATTTGGAGGCATTTAATGTTCGAGCAAAAACGGCTGATTTTCGACAAAAGAGATAACACCCCCCCATTACGTCCTGCTTCAGAAATGTGGAAAATGGTCAGTTTTCAAATGTTTTATTTTTGAACGTCAGTTCACATTTGTAGGTGGATCATCAGTGTTAGAGCTTAAATTAGCATGTTTAAAGTGATTTTCATGCTTCCAGGGGCGCTGGAAGTTAATTAAATACTTTTTGGAGGCATTTAATGTTCGAGCAAAAACGGCTGATTTTCGACAAAAGAGATAACACCCCCCCATTACGTCATGCTTCAGAAATGTGGAAAATGGTCCGTTTTCAAATGTTTTATTTTTGAACGTCAGTTCACATTTTTAGGTGGATCATCAGTGTTAGAGCTAAAATTAGCATGTTTAAAGTGATTTTCATGCTTCCAGGGGCGCTGGAAGTTAATTAAATACCATTTGGAGGCATTTAATGTTCGAGCAAAAACGGCTGATTTTCGACAAAAGAGATAACACCCCCCCATTACGTCCTGCTTCAGAAATGTGGAAAATGGTCCGTTTTCAAATGTTTTATTTTTGAACGTCAGTTCACATTTGTAGGTGGATCATCAGTGTTAGAGCTAAAATTAGCATGTTTAAAGTGATTTTCATGCTTCCAGGGGCTCGGGAAGTTAATTAAATACCATTTGGAGGCATTTAATGTTCGAGCAAAAACGGCTGATTTTCGACAAAAGAGATAACACCCCCCCATTACGTCCTGCTTCAGAAATGTGGAAAATGGTCCGTTTTCAAATGTTTTATTTTTGAACGTCAGTTCACATTTGTAGGTGGATCATCAGTGTTAGAGCTAAAATTAGCATGTTTAAAGTGATTTTCATGCTTCCAGGGGCTCGGGAAGTGAAATAAATACCATTTGGAGGCATTTAATGTTTGAGCAAAAACGGCTGATTATCGACAAAAGATATAACACCCCCCCATTACGTCATGCTTCAGAAATGTGGAAAATGGTCCGTTTTCAAATGTTTTATTTTTGAACGTCAGTTCACATTTGTAGGTGGATCATCAGTGTTAGAGCTAAAATTAGCATGTTTAAAGTGATTTTTATGCTTCCAGGGGCGCTGGAAGTTAATTAAATACCATTTGGAGGCATTTAATGTTCGAGCAAAAACGGCTGATTTTTGACAAAAGAGATAACACCCCCCCATTACGTCATGCTTCAGAAATGTGGAAAATGGTCCGTTTTCAAATGTTTTATTTTTGAACGTCAGTTCACATTTGTAGGTGGATCATCAGTGTTAGAGCTAAAATTAGCATGTTTAAAGTGATTTTCATGCTTCCAGGGGCTCGGGAAGTTAATTAAATACCATTTGGAGGCATTTAATGTTCGAGTAAAAACGGCTGATTTTCGACAAAAGAGATAACACCCCCCCATTACGTCATGCTTCAGAAATGTGGAAAATGGTCCGTTTTCAAATGTTTTATTTTTGAACGTCAGTTCACATTTGTAGGTGGATCATCAGTGTTAGAGCTAAAATTAGCATGTTTAAAGTGATTTTCATGCTTCCAGGGGCTCGGGAAGTTAATTAAATACCATTTGGAGGCATTTAATGTTCGAGCAAAAACGGCTGATTTTCGACAAAAGAGATAACACCCCCCCATTACGTCATGCTTCAGAAATGTGGAAAATGGTCCGTTTTCAAATGTTTTATTTTTGAACGTCAGTTCACATTTGTAGGTGGATCATCAGTGTTAGAGCTAAAATTAGCATGTTTAAAGTGATTTTCATGCTTCCAGGGGCTCGGGAAGTTAATTAAATACCATTTGGAGGCATTTAATGTTCGAGCAAAAACGGCTGATTTTCGACAAAAGAGATAACACCCCCCCATTACGTCCTGCTTCAGAAATGTGGAAAATGGTCCGTTTTCAAATGTTTTATTTTTGAACGTCAGTTCACATTTGTAGGTGGATCATCAGTGTTAGAGCTAAAATTAGCATGTTTAAAGTGATTTTCATGCTCCCAGGGGCCCTAAACACAAGATTTATGGAATGGTTAAAAGTGCATGAAAATGGCTAATTTACCCACTCTGAGTTCTCAAAAAGGGTTTCTTCACCCCGGGAAGTTAATTAAATACCATTTGGAGGCATTTAATGTTCGAGCAAAAACGGCTGATTTTCGACAAAAGAGATAACACCCCCCCATTACGTCCTGCTTCAGAAATGTGGAAAATGGTCCGTTTTCAAATGTTTTATTTTTGAACGTCAGTTCACATTTGTAGGTGGATCATCAGTGTTAGAGCTAAAATTAGCATGTTTAAAGTGATTTTCATGCTTCCAGGGGCTCGGGAAGTTAATTAAATACCATTTGGAGGCATTTAATGTTCGAGCAAAAACGGCTGATTTTCGACAAAAGAGATAACACCCCCCCATTACGTCCTGCTTCAGAAATGTGGAAAATGGTCCGTTTTCAAATGTTTTATTTTTGAACGTCAGTTCACATTTGTAGGTTGATCATCAGTGTTAGAGCTAAAATTAGCATGTTTAAAGTGATTTTCATGCTCCCAGGGGCCCTAAACACAAGATTTATGGAATGGTTAAAAGTGCATGAAAATGGCCAATTTACCCACTCTGAGTTCTCAAAAAGGGTTTCTTCACCCCGGGAAGTTAATTAAATACCATTTGGAGGCATTTAATGTTCGAGCAAAAACGGCTGGTTTTCGACAAAAGAGATAACACCCCCCCATTCAGCCTGCTTCAGAAATGTGGAAAATGGTCCGTTTTCAAATGTTTTATTTTTGAACGTCAGTTCACATTTGTAGGTGGATCATCAGTGTTAAAGCTAAAATTAGCATGTTTAAAGTGATTTTCATGCTTCCAGGGGCTCGGGAAGGTAATTAAATACCATTTGGAGGCATTTAATGTTCGAGCAAAAACGGCTGATTTTCGACAAAAGAGATAACACCCCCCCATTACGTCCTGCTTCAGAAATGTGGAAAATGGTCCGTTTTCAAATGTTTTATTTTTGAACGTCAGTTCACATTTGTAGGTGGATCATCAGTGTTAGAGCTGAAATTAGCATGTTTAAAGTGATTTTCATGCTTCCAGGGGCGCTGGAAGTTAATTAAATACCATTTGGAGGCATTTAATGTTCGAGCAAAAACGGCTGATTTTCGACAAAAGAGATAACACCCCCCCATTACGTCATGCTTCAGAAATGTGGAAAATGGTCCGTTTTCAAATGTTTTATTTTTGAACGTCAGTTCACATTTGTAGGTGGATCATCAGTGTTAGAGCTAAAATTAGCATGTTTAAAGTGATTTTCATGCTCCCAGGGGCTCGGGAAGTGAAATAAATACCATTTGGAGGCATTTAATGTTCGAGCAAAAACGGCTGATTTTCGACAAAAGAGATAACACCCCCCCCATTACGTCATGCTTCAGAAATGTGGAAAATGGTCCGTTTTCAAATGTTTTATTTTTGAACGTCAGTTCACAGTTGTAGGTGGATCATCAGTGTTAGAGCTAACATTAGCATGTTTAAAGTGATTTTCATGCTCCCAGGGGCGCTGGAAGTTAATTAAATACCATTTGGAGGCATTTAATGTTCGAGCAAAAACGGCTGATTTTCGACAAAAGAGATAACACCCCCCCCATTACGTCATGCTTCAGAAATGTGGAAAATGGTCCGTTTTCAAATGTTTTATTTTTGAACGTCAGTTCACATTTGTAGGTGGATCATTAGTGTTAGAGCTAAAATTAGCATGTTTAAAGTGATTTTCATGCTTCCAGGGGCGCTGGAAGTTAATTAAATACCATTTGGAGGCTTTTAATGTTCGAGCAAAAACGGCTGATTTTTGACAAAAGAGATAACACCCCCCCATTACGTCCTGCTTCAGAAATGTGGAAAATGGTCCGTTTTCAAATGTTTTATTTTTGAACGTCAGTTCACATTTGTAGGTGGATCATCAGTGTTAGAGCTAAAATTAGCATGTTTAAAGTGATTTTCATGCTCCCAGGGGCCCTAAACACAAGATTTATGTAATGGTTAAAAGTGCATGAAAATGGCCAATTTACCCACTCTGAGTTCTCAAAAAGGGTTTCTTCACCCCGGGAAGTTAATTAAATACCATTTGGAGGCATTTAATGTTCGAGCAAAAACGGCTGATTTTCGACAAAAGAGATAACACCCCCCCATTACGTCATGCTTCAGAAATGTGGAAAATGGTCCGTTTTCAAATGTTTTATTTTTGAACGTCAGTTCACATTTGTAGGTGGATCATCAGTGTTAGAGCTAAAATTAGCATGTTTAAAGTGATTTTCATGCTTCCAGGGGCTCGGGAAGTTAATTAAATACCATTTGGAGGCATTTAATGTTCGAGCAAAAACGGCTGATTTTCGACAAAAGAGATAACACCCCCCCATTACGTCATGCTTCAGAAATGTGGAAAATGGTCCGTTTTCAAATGTTTTATTTTTGAACGTCAGTTCACATTTGTAGGTGGATCATCAGTGTTAGAGCTAAAATTAGCATGTTTAAAGTGATTTTCATGCTTCCAGGGGCTCGGGAAGTGAAATAAATACCATTTGGAGGCATTTAATGTTTGAGCAAAAACGGCTGATTATCGACAAAAGAGATAACACCCCCCCATTACGTCATGCTTCAGAAATGTGGAAAATGGTCCGTTTTCAAATGTTTTATTTTTGAACGTCAGTTCACATTTGTAGGTGGATCATCAGTGTTAGAGCTAAAATTAGCATGTTTAAAGTTATTTTTATGCTTCCAGGGGCTCTGGAAGTTAATTAAATACCATTTGGAGGCATTTAATGTTCGAGCAAAAACGGCTGATTTTCGACAAAAGAGATAACACCCCCCCATTACGTCATGCTTCAGAAATGTGGAAAATGGTCCGTTTTCAAATGTTTTATTTTTGAACGTCAGTTCACATTTGTAGGTGGATCATCAGTGTTAGAGCTAAAATTAGCATGTTTAAAGTGATTTTCATGCTTCCAGGGGCTCGGGAAGTTAATTAAATACCATTTGGAGGCATTTAATGTTCGAGCAAAAACGGCTGATTTTCGACAAAAGAGATAACACCCCCCCATTACGTCATGCTTCAGAAATGTGGAAAATGGTCCGTTTTCAAATGTTTTATTTTTGAACGTCAGTTCACATTTGTAGGTGGATCATCAGTGTTAGAGCTAAAATTAGCATGTTTAAAGTGATTTTCATGCTTCCAGGGGCTCGGGAAGTTAATTAAATACCATTTGGAGGCATTTAATGTTCGAGCAAAAACGGCTGATTTTCGACAAAAGAGATAACACCCCCCCATTACGTCATGCTTCAGAAATGTGGAAAATGGTCCGTTTTCAAATGTTTTATTTTTGAACGTCAGTTCACATTTGTAGGTGGATCATCAGTGTTAGAGCTAAAATTAGCATGTTTAAAGTGATTTTCATGCTCCCAGGGGCCCTAAACACAAGATTTATGGAATGGTTAAAAGTGCATGAAAATGGCCAATTTACCCACTCTGAGTTCTCAAAAAGGGTTTCTTCACCCCGGGAAGTTAATTAAATACCATTTGGAGGCATTTAATGTTCGAGCAAAAACGGCTGATTTTCGACAAAAGAGATAACACCCCCCCATTACTTCCTGCTTCAGAAATGTGGAAAATGGTCCGTTTTCAAATGTTTTATTTTTGAACGTCAGTTCACATTTGTAGGTGGATCATCAGTGTTAGAGCTAAAATTAGCATGTTTAAAGTGATTTTCATGCTTCCAGGGGCTCGGGAAGTTAATTTAATACCATTTGGAGGCATTTAATGTTCGAGCAAAAACGGCTGATTTTCGACAAAAGAGACAACACCCCCCCATTACGTCCTGCTTCAGAAATGTGGAAAATGGTCCGTTTTCAAATGTTTGATTTTTGAACGTCATTTCACATTTGTAGGTGGATCATCAGTGTTAGAGCTAAAATTAGCATGTTTAACGTGATTTTCATGCTCCCAGGGGCCCTAAACACAAGATTTATGGAATGGTTAAAAGTGCATGAAAATGGCCAATTTACCCACTCTGAGTTCTCAAAAAGGGTTTCTTCACCCCGGGAAGTTAATTAAATACCATTTGGAGGCATTTAATGTTCGAGCAAAAACAGCTGATTTTCGACAAAAGAGATAACACCCCCCCATTACGTCCTGCTTCAGAAATGTGGAAAATGATCCGTTTTCAAATGTTTTATTTTTGAACGTCAGTTCACATTTGTAGGTGGATCATCAGTGTTAGAGCTAAAATTAGCATGTTTAAAGTGATTTTCATGCTTCCAGGGGCTCGGGAAGTTAATTAAATACCATTTGGAGGCATTTAATGTTCGAGCAAAAACGGCTGATTTTCGACAAAAGAGATAACACCCCCCCATTACGTCCTGCTTCAGAAATGTGGAAAATGGTCAGTTTTCAAATGTTTTATTTTTGAACGTCAGTTCACATTTGTAGGTGGATCATCAGTGTTAGAGCTTAAATTAGCATGTTTAAAGTGATTTTCATGCTTCCAGGGGCGCTGGAAGTTAATTAAATACTTTTTGGAGGCATTTAATGTTCGAGCAAAAACGGCTGATTTTCGACAAAAGAGATAACACCCCCCCATTACGTCATGCTTCAGAAATGTGGAAAATGGTCCGTTTTCAAATGTTTTATTTTTGAACGTCAGTTCACATTTTTAGGTGGATCATCAGTGTTAGAGCTAAAATTAGCATGTTTAAAGTGATTTTCATGCTTCCAGGGGCGCTGGAAGTTAATTAAATACCATTTGGAGGCATTTAATGTTCGAGCAAAAACGGCTGATTTTCGACAAAAGAGATAACACCCCCCCATTACGTCCTGCTTCAGAAATGTGGAAAATGGTCCGTTTTCAAA
Source organism: Lissotriton vulgaris (assembly GCF_964263255.1). Classification (NCBI taxonomy): domain Eukaryota; kingdom Metazoa; phylum Chordata; class Amphibia; order Caudata; family Salamandridae; genus Lissotriton; species Lissotriton vulgaris. Next base: position 629,280 of record NW_028249112.1, read on the forward strand.
TGTTTTATTTTTGAACGTCAGTTCACATTTGTAGGTGGATCATCAGTGTTAGAGCTAAAATTAGCATGTTTAAAGTGATTTTCATGCTTCCAGGGGCTCGGGAAGTTAATTAAATACCATTTGGAGGCATTTAATGTTCGAGCAAAAACGGCTGATTTTCGACAAAAGAGATAACACCCCCCCATTACGTCCTGCTTCAGAAATGTGGAAAATGGTCCGTTTTCAAATGTTTTATTTTTGAACGTCAGTTCACATTTGTAGGTGGATCATCAGTGTTAGAGCTAAAATTAGCATGTTTAAAGTGATTTTCATGCTTCCAGGGGCTCGGGAAGTGAAATAAATACCATTTGGAGGCATTTAATGTTTGAGCAAAAACGGCTGATTATCGACAAAAGATATAACACCCCCCCATTACGTCATGCTTCAGAAATGTGGAAAATGGTCCGTTTTCAAATGTTTTATTTTTGAACGTCAGTTCACATTTGTAGGTGGATCATCAGTGTTAGAGCTAAAATTAGCATGTTTAAAGTGATTTTTATGCTTCCAGGGGCGCTGGAAGTTAATTAAATACCATTTGGAGGCATTTAATGTTCGAGCAAAAACGGCTGATTTTTGACAAAAGAGATAACACCCCCCCATTACGTCATGCTTCAGAAATGTGGAAAATGGTCCGTTTTCAAATGTTTTATTTTTGAACGTCAGTTCACATTTGTAGGTGGATCATCAGTGTTAGAGCTAAAATTAGCATGTTTAAAGTGATTTTCATGCTTCCAGGGGCTCGGGAAGTTAATTAAATACCATTTGGAGGCATTTAATGTTCGAGTAAAAACGGCTGATTTTCGACAAAAGAGATAACACCCCCCCATTACGTCATGCTTCAGAAATGTGGAAAATGGTCCGTTTTCAAATGTTTTATTTTTGAACGTCAGTTCACATTTGTAGGTGGATCATCAGTGTTAGAGCTAAAATTAGCATGTTTAAAGTGATTTTCATGCTTCCAGGGGCTCGGGAAGTTAATTAAATACCATTTGGAGGCATTTAATGTTCGAGCAAAAACGGCTGATTTTCGACAAAAGAGATAACACCCCCCCATTACGTCATGCTTCAGAAATGTGGAAAATGGTCCGTTTTCAAATGTTTTATTTTTGAACGTCAGTTCACATTTGTAGGTGGATCATCAGTGTTAGAGCTAAAATTAGCATGTTTAAAGTGATTTTCATGCTTCCAGGGGCTCGGGAAGTTAATTAAATACCATTTGGAGGCATTTAATGTTCGAGCAAAAACGGCTGATTTTCGACAAAAGAGATAACACCCCCCCATTACGTCCTGCTTCAGAAATGTGGAAAATGGTCCGTTTTCAAATGTTTTATTTTTGAACGTCAGTTCACATTTGTAGGTGGATCATCAGTGTTAGAGCTAAAATTAGCATGTTTAAAGTGATTTTCATGCTCCCAGGGGCCCTAAACACAAGATTTATGGAATGGTTAAAAGTGCATGAAAATGGCTAATTTACCCACTCTGAGTTCTCAAAAAGGGTTTCTTCACCCCGGGAAGTTAATTAAATACCATTTGGAGGCATTTAATGTTCGAGCAAAAACGGCTGATTTTCGACAAAAGAGATAACACCCCCCCATTACGTCCTGCTTCAGAAATGTGGAAAATGGTCCGTTTTCAAATGTTTTATTTTTGAACGTCAGTTCACATTTGTAGGTGGATCATCAGTGTTAGAGCTAAAATTAGCATGTTTAAAGTGATTTTCATGCTTCCAGGGGCTCGGGAAGTTAATTAAATACCATTTGGAGGCATTTAATGTTCGAGCAAAAACGGCTGATTTTCGACAAAAGAGATAACACCCCCCCATTACGTCCTGCTTCAGAAATGTGGAAAATGGTCCGTTTTCAAATGTTTTATTTTTGAACGTCAGTTCACATTTGTAGGTTGATCATCAGTGTTAGAGCTAAAATTAGCATGTTTAAAGTGATTTTCATGCTCCCAGGGGCCCTAAACACAAGATTTATGGAATGGTTAAAAGTGCATGAAAATGGCCAATTTACCCACTCTGAGTTCTCAAAAAGGGTTTCTTCACCCCGGGAAGTTAATTAAATACCATTTGGAGGCATTTAATGTTCGAGCAAAAACGGCTGGTTTTCGACAAAAGAGATAACACCCCCCCATTCAGCCTGCTTCAGAAATGTGGAAAATGGTCCGTTTTCAAATGTTTTATTTTTGAACGTCAGTTCACATTTGTAGGTGGATCATCAGTGTTAAAGCTAAAATTAGCATGTTTAAAGTGATTTTCATGCTTCCAGGGGCTCGGGAAGGTAATTAAATACCATTTGGAGGCATTTAATGTTCGAGCAAAAACGGCTGATTTTCGACAAAAGAGATAACACCCCCCCATTACGTCCTGCTTCAGAAATGTGGAAAATGGTCCGTTTTCAAATGTTTTATTTTTGAACGTCAGTTCACATTTGTAGGTGGATCATCAGTGTTAGAGCTGAAATTAGCATGTTTAAAGTGATTTTCATGCTTCCAGGGGCGCTGGAAGTTAATTAAATACCATTTGGAGGCATTTAATGTTCGAGCAAAAACGGCTGATTTTCGACAAAAGAGATAACACCCCCCCATTACGTCATGCTTCAGAAATGTGGAAAATGGTCCGTTTTCAAATGTTTTATTTTTGAACGTCAGTTCACATTTGTAGGTGGATCATCAGTGTTAGAGCTAAAATTAGCATGTTTAAAGTGATTTTCATGCTCCCAGGGGCTCGGGAAGTGAAATAAATACCATTTGGAGGCATTTAATGTTCGAGCAAAAACGGCTGATTTTCGACAAAAGAGATAACACCCCCCCCATTACGTCATGCTTCAGAAATGTGGAAAATGGTCCGTTTTCAAATGTTTTATTTTTGAACGTCAGTTCACAGTTGTAGGTGGATCATCAGTGTTAGAGCTAACATTAGCATGTTTAAAGTGATTTTCATGCTCCCAGGGGCGCTGGAAGTTAATTAAATACCATTTGGAGGCATTTAATGTTCGAGCAAAAACGGCTGATTTTCGACAAAAGAGATAACACCCCCCCCATTACGTCATGCTTCAGAAATGTGGAAAATGGTCCGTTTTCAAATGTTTTATTTTTGAACGTCAGTTCACATTTGTAGGTGGATCATTAGTGTTAGAGCTAAAATTAGCATGTTTAAAGTGATTTTCATGCTTCCAGGGGCGCTGGAAGTTAATTAAATACCATTTGGAGGCTTTTAATGTTCGAGCAAAAACGGCTGATTTTTGACAAAAGAGATAACACCCCCCCATTACGTCCTGCTTCAGAAATGTGGAAAATGGTCCGTTTTCAAATGTTTTATTTTTGAACGTCAGTTCACATTTGTAGGTGGATCATCAGTGTTAGAGCTAAAATTAGCATGTTTAAAGTGATTTTCATGCTCCCAGGGGCCCTAAACACAAGATTTATGTAATGGTTAAAAGTGCATGAAAATGGCCAATTTACCCACTCTGAGTTCTCAAAAAGGGTTTCTTCACCCCGGGAAGTTAATTAAATACCATTTGGAGGCATTTAATGTTCGAGCAAAAACGGCTGATTTTCGACAAAAGAGATAACACCCCCCCATTACGTCATGCTTCAGAAATGTGGAAAATGGTCCGTTTTCAAATGTTTTATTTTTGAACGTCAGTTCACATTTGTAGGTGGATCATCAGTGTTAGAGCTAAAATTAGCATGTTTAAAGTGATTTTCATGCTTCCAGGGGCTCGGGAAGTTAATTAAATACCATTTGGAGGCATTTAATGTTCGAGCAAAAACGGCTGATTTTCGACAAAAGAGATAACACCCCCCCATTACGTCATGCTTCAGAAATGTGGAAAATGGTCCGTTTTCAAATGTTTTATTTTTGAACGTCAGTTCACATTTGTAGGTGGATCATCAGTGTTAGAGCTAAAATTAGCATGTTTAAAGTGATTTTCATGCTTCCAGGGGCTCGGGAAGTGAAATAAATACCATTTGGAGGCATTTAATGTTTGAGCAAAAACGGCTGATTATCGACAAAAGAGATAACACCCCCCCATTACGTCATGCTTCAGAAATGTGGAAAATGGTCCGTTTTCAAATGTTTTATTTTTGAACGTCAGTTCACATTTGTAGGTGGATCATCAGTGTTAGAGCTAAAATTAGCATGTTTAAAGTTATTTTTATGCTTCCAGGGGCTCTGGAAGTTAATTAAATACCATTTGGAGGCATTTAATGTTCGAGCAAAAACGGCTGATTTTCGACAAAAGAGATAACACCCCCCCATTACGTCATGCTTCAGAAATGTGGAAAATGGTCCGTTTTCAAATGTTTTATTTTTGAACGTCAGTTCACATTTGTAGGTGGATCATCAGTGTTAGAGCTAAAATTAGCATGTTTAAAGTGATTTTCATGCTTCCAGGGGCTCGGGAAGTTAATTAAATACCATTTGGAGGCATTTAATGTTCGAGCAAAAACGGCTGATTTTCGACAAAAGAGATAACACCCCCCCATTACGTCATGCTTCAGAAATGTGGAAAATGGTCCGTTTTCAAATGTTTTATTTTTGAACGTCAGTTCACATTTGTAGGTGGATCATCAGTGTTAGAGCTAAAATTAGCATGTTTAAAGTGATTTTCATGCTTCCAGGGGCTCGGGAAGTTAATTAAATACCATTTGGAGGCATTTAATGTTCGAGCAAAAACGGCTGATTTTCGACAAAAGAGATAACACCCCCCCATTACGTCATGCTTCAGAAATGTGGAAAATGGTCCGTTTTCAAATGTTTTATTTTTGAACGTCAGTTCACATTTGTAGGTGGATCATCAGTGTTAGAGCTAAAATTAGCATGTTTAAAGTGATTTTCATGCTTCCAGGGGCTCGGGAAGTTAATTAAATACCATTTGGAGGCATTTAATGTTCGAGCAAAAACGGCTGATTTTCGACAAAAGAGATAACACCCCCCCATTACGTCCTGCTTCAGAAATGTGGAAAATGGTCCGTTTTCAAATGTTTTATTTTTGAACGTCAGTTCACATTTGTAGGTGGATCATCAGTGTTAGAGCTAAAATTAGCATGTTTAAAGTGATTTTCATGCTCCCAGGGGCCCTAAACACAAGATTTATGGAATGGTTAAAAGTGCATGAAAATGGCCAATTTACCCACTCTGAGTTCTCAAAAAGGGTTTCTTCACCCCGGGAAGTTAATTAAATACCATTTGGAGGCATTTAATGTTCGAGCAAAAACGGCTGATTTTCGACAAAAGAGATAACACCCCCCCATTACGTCCTGCTTCAGAAATGTGGAAAATGGTCCGTTTTCAAATGTTTTATTTTTGAACGTCAGTTCACATTTGTAGGTGGATCATCAGTGTTAGAGCTAAAATTAGCATGTTTAAAGTGATTTTCATGCTTCCAGGGGCTCGGGAAGTGAAATAAATACCATTTGGAGGCATTTAATGTTTGAGCAAAAACGGCTGATTATCGACAAAAGATATAACACCCCCCCATTACGTCATGCTTCAGAAATGTGGAAAATGGTCCGTTTTCAAATGTTTTATTTTTGAACGTCAGTTCACATTTGTAGGTGGATCATCAGTGTTAGAGCTAAAATTAGCATGTTTAAAGTGATTTTTATGCTTCCAGGGGCGCTGGAAGTTAATTAAATACCATTTGGAGGCATTTAATGTTCGAGCAAAAACGGCTGATTTTTGACAAAAGAGATAACACCCCCCCATTACGTCATGCTTCAGAAATGTGGAAAATGGTCCGTTTTCAAATGTTTTATTTTTGAACGTCAGTTCACATTTGTAGGTGGATCATCAGTGTTAGAGCTAAAATTAGCATGTTTAAAGTGATTTTCATGCTTCCAGGGGCTCGGGAAGTTAATTAAATACCATTTGGAGGCATTTAATGTTCGAGTAAAAACGGCTGATTTTCGACAAAAGAGATAACACCCCCCCATTACGTCATGCTTCAGAAATGTGGAAAATGGTCCGTTTTCAAATGTTTTATTTTTGAACGTCAGTTCACATTTGTAGGTGGATCATCAGTGTTAGAGCTAAAATTAGCATGTTTAAAGTGATTTTCATGCTTCCAGGGGTGCGGGAAGTTAAATAAATACCATTTGGAGGCATTTAATGTTCGAGCAAAAACGGCTGATTTTCGACAAAAGAGATATCACCCCCCCCATTACGTCATGCTTCAGAAATGTGGAAAATGGTCCGTTTTCAAATGTTTTATTTTTGAACGTCAGTTCACATTTGTAGGTGGATCATCAGTGTTAGAGCTAAAATTAGCATGTTTAAAGTGATTTTCATGCTTCCAGGTGCTCGGGAAGTTAATTAAATACCATTTGGAGGCATTTAATGTTCGAGCAAAAACGGCTGATTTTCGACAAAAGAGATAACACCCCCCCATTACGTCCTGCTTCAGAAATGTGGAAAATGGTCCGTTTTCAAATGTTTTATTTTTGAACGTCAGTTCACATTTGTAGGTGGATCATCAGTGTTAGAGCTAAAATTAGCATGTTTAAAGTGATTTTCATGCTCCCAGGGGCCCTAAACACAAGATTTATGGAATGGTTAAAAGTGCATGAAAATGGCTAATTTACCCACTCTGAGTTCTCAAAAAGGGTTTCTTCACCCCGGGAAGTTAATTAAATACCATTTGGAGGCATTTAATGTTCGAGCAAAAACGGCTGATTTTCGACAAAAGAGATAACACCCCCCCATTACGTCCTGCTTCAGAAATGTGGAAAATGGTCCGTTTTCAAATGTTTTATTTTTGAACGTCAGTTCACATTTGTAGGTGGATCATCAGTGTTAGAGCTAAAATTAGCATGTTTAAAGTGATTTTCATGCTTCCAGGGGCTCGGGAAGTTAATTAAATACCATTTGGAGGCATTTAATGTTCGAGCAAAAACGGCTGATTTTCGACAAAAGAGATAACACCCCCCCATTACGTCCTGCTTCAGAAATGTGGAAAATGGTCCGTTTTCAAATGTTTTATTTTTGAACGTCAGTTCGCATTTGTAGGTTGATCATCAGTGTTAGAGCTAAAATTAGCATGTTTAAAGTGATTTTCATGCTCCCAGGGGCCCTAAACACAAGATTTATGGAATGGTTAAAAGTGCATGAAAATGGCCAATTTACCCACTCTGAGTTCTCAAAAAGGGTTTCTTCACCCCGGGAAGTTAATTAAATACCATTTGGAGGCATTTAATGTTCGAGCAAAAACGGCTGGTTTTCGACAAAAGAGATAACACCCCCCCATTCAGCCTGCTTCAGAAATGTGGAAAATGGTCCGTTTTCAAATGTTTTATTTTTGAATGTCAGTTCACATTTGTAGGTGGATCATCAGTGTTAAAGCTAAAATTAGCATGTTTAAAGTGATTTTCATGCTTCCAGGGGCTCGGGAAGTTAATTAAATACCATTTGGAGGCATTTAATGTTCGAGCAAAAACGGCTGATTTTCGACAAAAGAGATAACACCCCCCCATTACGTCCTGCTTCAGAAATGTGGAAAATGGTCCGTTTTCAAATGTTTTATTTTTGAACGTCAGTTCACATTTGTAGGTGGATCATCAGTGTTAGAGCTGAAATTAGCATGTTTAAAGTGATTTTCATGCTTCCAGGGGCGCTGGAAGTTAATTAAATACCATTTGGAGGCATTTAATGTTCGAGCAAAAACGGCTGATTTTCGACAAAAGAGATAACACCCCCCCATTACGTCATGCTTCAGAAATGTGGAAAATGGTCCGTTTTCAAATGTTTTATTTTTGAACGTCAGTTCACATTTGTAGGTGGATCATCAGTGTTAGAGCTAAAATTAGCATGTTTAAAGTGATTTTCATGCTCCCAGGGGCTCGGGAAGTGAAATAAATACCATTTGGAGGCATTTAATGTTCGAGCAAAAACGGCTGATTTGCGACAAAAGAGATAACACCCCCCCCATTACGTCATGCTTCAGAAATGTGGAAAATGGTCCGTTTTCAAATGTTTTATTTTTGAACGTCAGTTCACATTTGTAGGTGGATCATCAGTGTTAGAGCTAAAATTAGCATGTTTAAAGTGATTTTCATGCTTCCAGGGGCGCTGGAAGTTAATTAAATACCATTTGGAGGCATTTAATGTTCGAGCAAAAACGGCTGATTTTCGACAAAAGAGATAACACCCCCCCATTACGTCCTGCTTCAGAAATGTGGAAAATGGTCCGTTTTCAAATGTTTTATTTTTGAACGTCAGTTCACATTTGTAGGTGGATCATCAGTGTTAGAGCTAAAATTAGCATGTTTAAAGTGATTTTCATGCTCCCAGGGGCCCTAAACACAAGATTTATGTAATGGTTAAAAGTGCATGAAAATGGCTAATTTACCCACTCTGAGTTCTCAAAAAGGGTTTCTTCACCCCGGGAAGTTAATTAAATACCATTTGGAGGCATTTAATGTTCGAGCAAAAACGGCTGATTTTCGACAAAAGAGATAACACCCCCCCATTACGTCCTGCTTCAGAAATGTGGAAAATGGTCCGTTTTCAAATGTTTTATTTTTGAACGTCAGTTCACATTTGTAGGTGGATCATCAGTGTTAGAGCTAAAATTAGCATGTTTAAAGTGATTTTCATGCTTCCAGGGGCTCGGGAAGTTAATTAAATACCATTTGGAGGCATTTAATGTTCGAGCAAAAACGGCTGATTTTCGACAAAAGAGATAACACCCCCCCATTACGTCCTGCTTCAGAAATGTGGAAAATGGTCCGTTTTCAAATGTTTTATTTTTGAACGTCAGTTCGCATTTGTAGGTTGATCATCAGTGTTAGAGCTAAAATTAGCATGTTTAAAGTGATTTTCATGCTCCCAGGGGCCCTAAACACAAGATTTATGGAATGGTTAAAAGTGCATGAAAATGGCCAATTTACCCACTCTGAGTTCTCAAAAAGGGTTTCTTCACCCCGGGAAGTTAATTAAATACCATTTGGAGGCATTTATTGTTCGAGCAAAAACGGCTGATTTTCGACAAAAGAGATAACACCCCCCCATTACGTCCTGCTTCAGAAATGTGGAAAATGGTCCGTTTTCAAATGTTTTATTTTTGAACGTCAGTTCACATTTGTAGGTGGATCATCAGTGTTAGAGCTAAAATTAGCATGTTTAAAGTGATTTTCATGCTTCCAGGGGCGCTGGAAGTTAATTAAATACCATTTGGAGGCATTTAATGTTCGAGCAAAAACGGCTGATTTTCGACAAAAGAGATAACACCCCCCCATTACGTCCTGCTTCAGAAATGTGGAAAATGGTCCGTTTTCAAATGTTTTATTTTTGAACGTCAGTTCACATTTGTAGGTGGATCATCAGTGTTAGAGCTAAAATTAGCATGTTTAAAGTGATTTTCATGCTTCCAGGGGCTCGGGAAGTTAATTAAATACCATTTGGAGGCATTTAATGTTCGAGCAAAAACGGCTGATTTTCGACAAAAGAGATAACACCCCCCCATTACGTCATGCTTCAGAAATGTGGAAAATGGTCTGTTTTCAAATGTTTTATTTTTGAACGTCAGTTCACATTTGTAGGTGGATCATCAGTGTTAGAGCTAAAATTAGCATGTTTAAAGTGATTTTCATGCTCCCAGGGGCGCTGGAAGTTAATTAAATACCATTTGGAGGCATTTAATGTTCGAGCAAAAACGGCTGATTTTCGACAAAAGAGATAACACCCCCCCATTACGTCATGCTTCAGAAATGTGGAAAATGGTCCGTTTTCAAATGTTTTATTTTTGAACGTCAGTTCACATTTGTAGGTGGATCATCAGTGTTAGAGCTAAAATTAGCATGTTTAAAGTGATTTTCATGCTCCCAGGGGCCCTAAACACAAGATTTATGGAATGGTTAAAAGTGCATGAAAATGGCCAATTTACCCACTCTGAGTTCTCAAAAAGGGTTTCTTCACCCCGGGAAGTTAATTAAATACCATTTGGAGGCATTTAATGTTCGAGCAAAAACGGCTGATTTTCGACAAAAGAGATAACACCCCCCCATTACGTCATGCTTCAGAAATGTGGAAAATGGTCCGTTTTCAAATGTTTTATTTTTGAACGTCAGTTCACATTTGTAGGTGGATCATCAGTGTTAGAGCTAAAATTAGCATGTTTAAAGTGATTTTCATGCTCCCAGGGGCCCTAAACACAAGATTTATGGAATGGTTAAAAGTGCATGAAAATGGCCAATTTACCCACTCTGAGTTCTCAAAAAGGGTTTCTTCACCCCGGGAAGTTAATTAAATACCATTTGGAGGCATTTAATGTTCGAGCAAAAACGGCTGATTTTCGACAAAAGAGATAACACCCCCCCATTACTTCCTGCTTCAGAAATGTGGAAAATGGTCAGTTTTCAAATGTTTTATTTTTGAACGTCAGTTCACATTTGTAGGTGGATCATCAGTGTTAGAGCTAAAATTAGCATGTTTAAAGTGATTTTCATGCTTCCAGGGGCTCGGGAAGTTAATTTAATACCATTTGGAGGCATTTAATGTTCGAGCAAAAACGGCTGATTTTCGACAAAAGAGATAACACCCCCCCATTACGTCCTGCTTCAGAAATGTGGAAAATGGTCCGTTTTCAAATGTTTGATTTTTGAACGTCAGTTCACATTTGTAGGTGGATCATCAGTGTTAGAGCTAAAATTAGCATGTTTAACGTGATTTTCATGCTCCCAGGGGCCCTAAACACAAGATTTATGGAATGGTTAAAAGTGCATGAAAATGGCCAATTTACCCACTCTGAGTTCTCAAAAAGGGTTTCTTCACCCCGGGAAGTTAATTAAATACCATTTGGAGGCATTTAATGTTCGAGCAAAAACGGCTGATTTTCGACAAAAGAGATAACACCCCCCCATTACGTCCTGCTTCAGAAATGTGGAAAATGGTCCGTTTTCAAATGTTTTATTTTTGAACGTCAGTTCACATTTGTAGGTGGATCATCAGTGTTAGAGCTAAAATTAGCATGTTTAAAGTGATTTTCATGCTTCCAGGGGCTCGGGAAGTTAATTAAATACCATTTGGAGGCATTTAATGTTCGAGCAAAAACGGCTGATTTTCGACAAAAGAGATAACACCCCCCCATTACGTCCTGCTTCAGAAATGTGGAAAATGGTCAGTTTTCAAATGTTTTATTTTTGAACGTCAGTTCACATTTGTAGGTGGATCATCAGTGTTAGAGCTTAAATTAGCATGTTTAAAGTGATTTTCATGCTTCCAGGGGCGCTGGAAGTTAATTAAATACTTTTTGGAGGCATTTAATGTTCGAGCAAAAACGGCTGATTTTCGACAAAAGAGATAACACCCCCCCATTACGTCATGCTTCAGAAATGTGGAAAATGGTCCGTTTTCAAATGTTTTATTTTTGAACGTCAGTTCACATTTTTAGGTGGATCATCAGTGTTAGAGCTAAAATTAGCATGTTTAAAGTGATTTTCATGCTTCCAGGGGCGCTGGAAGTTAATTAAATACCATTTGGAGAAATTTAATGTTCGAGCAAAAACGGCTGATTTTCGACAAAAGAGATAACACCCCCCCATTACGTCCTGCTTCAGAAATGTGGAAAATGGTCCGTTTTCAAATGTTTTATTTTTGAACGTCAGTTCACATTTGTAGGTGGATCATCAGTGTTAGAGCTAAAATTAGCATGTTTAAAGTGATTTTCATGCTTCCAGGGGCTCGGGAAGTTAATTAAATACCATTTGGAGGCATTTAATGTTCGAGCAAAAACGGCTGATTTTCGACAAAAGAGATAACACCCCCCCATTACGTCCTGCTTCAGAAATGTGGAAAATGGTCCGTTTTCAAATGTTTTATTTTTGAACGTCAGTTCACATTTGTAGGTGGATCATCAGTGTTAGAGCTAAAATTAGCATGTTTAAAGTGATTTTCATGCTTCCAGGGGCTCGGGAAGTGAAATAAATACCATTTGGAGGCATTTAATGTTTGAGCAAAAACGGCTGATTATCGACAAAAGATATAACACCCCCCCATTACGTCATGCTTCAGAAATGTGGAAAATGGTCCGTTTTCAAATGTTTTATTTTTGAACGTCAGTTCACATTTGTAGGTGGATCATCAGTGTTAGAGCTAAAATTAGCATGTTTAAAGTGATTTTTATGCTTCCAGGGGCGCTGGAAGTTAATTAAATACCATTTGGAGGCATTTAATGTTCGAGCAAAAACGGCTGATTTTTGACAAAAGAGATAACACCCCCCCATTACGTCATGCTTCAGAAATGTGGAAAATGGTCCGTTTTCAAATGTTTTATTTTTGAACGTCAGTTCACATTTGTAGGTGGATCATCAGTGTTAGAGCTAAAATTAGCATGTTTAAAGTGATTTTCATGCTTCCAGGGGCTCGGGAAGTTAATTAAATACCATTTGGAGGCATTTAATGTTCGAGTAAAAACGGCTGATTTTCGACAAAAGAGATAACACCCCCCCATTACGTCATGCTTCAGAAATGTGGAAAATGGTCCGTTTTCAAATGTTTTATTTTTGAACGTCAGTTCACATTTGTAGGTGGATCATCAGTGTTAGAGCTAAAATTAGCATGTTTAAAGTGATTTTCATGCTTCCAGGGGCTCGGGAAGTTAATTAAATACCATTTGGAGGCATTTAATGTTCGAGCAAAAACGGCTGATTTTCGACAAAAGAGATAACACCCCCCCATTACGTCATGCTTCAGAAATGTGGAAAATGGTCCGTTTTCAAATGTTTTATTTTTGAACGTCAGTTCACATTTGTAGGTGGATCATCAGTGTTAGAGCTAAAATTAGCATGTTTAAAGTGATTTTCATGCTTCCAGGGGCTCGGGAAGTTAATTAAATACCATTTGGAGGCATTTAATGTTCGAGCAAAAACGGCTGATTTTCGACAAAAGAGATAACACCCCCCCATTACGTCCTGCTTCAGAAATGTGGAAAATGGTCCGTTTTCAAATGTTTTATTTTTGAACGTCAGTTCACATTTGTAGGTGGATCATCAGTGTTAGAGCTAAAATTAGCATGTTTAAAGTGATTTTCATGCTCCCAGGGGCCCTAAACACAAGATTTATGGAATGGTTAAAAGTGCATGAAAATGGCTAATTTACCCACTCTGAGTTCTCAAAAAGGGTTTCTTCACCCCGGGAAGTTAATTAAATACCATTTGGAGGCATTTAATGTTCGAGCAAAAACGGCTGATTTTCGACAAAAGAGATAACACCCCCCCCATTACGTCCTGCTTCAGAAATGTGGAAAATGGTCCGTTTTCAAATGTTTTATTTTTGAACGTCAGTTCACATTTGTAGGTGGATCATCAGTGTTAGAGCTAAAATTAGCATGTTTAAAGTGATTTTCATGCTTCCAGGGGCTCGGGAAGTTAATTAAATACCATTTGGAGGCATTTAATGTTCGAGCAAAAACGGCTGATTTTCGACAAAAGAGATAACACCCCCCCATTACGTCCTGCTTCAGAAATGTGGAAAATGGTCCGTTTTCAAATGTTTTATTTTTGAACGTCAGTTCACATTTGTAGGTTGATCATCAGTGTTAGAGCTAAAATTAGCATGTTTAAAGTGATTTTCATGCTCCCAGGGGCCCTAAACACAAGATTTATGGAATGGTTAAAAGTGCATGAAAATGGCCAATTTACCCACTCTGAGTTCTCAAAAAGGGTTTCTTCACCCCGGGAAGTTAATTAAATACCATTTGGAGGCATTTAATGTTCGAGCAAAAACGGCTGGTTTTCGACAAAAGAGATAACACCCCCCCATTCAGCCTGCTTCAGAAATGTGGAAAATGGTCCGTTTTCAAATGTTTTATTTTTGAACGTCAGTTCACATTTGTAGGTGGATCATCAGTGTTAAAGCTAAAATTAGCATGTTTAAAGTGATTTTCATGCTTCCAGGGGCTCGGGAAGTTAATTAAATACCATTTGGAGGCATTTAATGTTCGAGCAAAAACGGCTGATTTTCGACAAAAGAGATAACACCCCCCCATTACGTCCTGCTTCAGAAATGTGGAAAATGGTCCGTTTTCAAATGTTTTATTTTTGAACGTCAGTTCACATTTGTAGGTGGATCATCAGTGTTAGAGCTGAAATTAGCATGTTTAAAGTGATTTTCATGCTTCCAGGGGCGCTGGAAGTTAATTAAATACCATTTGGAGGCATTTAATGTTCGAGCAAAAACGGCTGATTTTCGACAAAAGAGATAACACCCCCCCATTACGTCATGCTTCAGAAATGTGGAAAATGGTCCGTTTTCAAATGTTTTATTTTTGAACGTCAGTTCACATTTGTAGGTGGATCATCAGTGTTAGAGCTAAAATTAGCATGTTTAAAGTGATTTTCATGCTCCCAGGGGCTCGGGAAGTGAAATAAATACCATTTGGAGGCATTTAATGTTCGAGCAAAAACGGCTGATTTTCGACAAAAGAGATAACACCCCCCCCATTACGTCATGCTTCAGAAATGTGGAAAATGGTCCGTTTTCAAATGTTTTATTTTTGAACGTCAGTTCACAGTTGTAGGTGGATCATCAGTGTTAGAGCTAACATTAGCATGTTTAAAGTGATTTTCATGCTCCCAGGGGCGCTGGAAGTTAATTAAATACCATTTGGAGGCATTTAATGTTCGAGCAAAAACGGCTGATTTTCGACAAAAGAGATAACACCCCCCCCATTACGTCATGCTTCAGAAATGTGGAAAATGGTCCGTTTTCAAATGTTTTATTTTTGAACGTCAGTTCACATTTGTAGGTGGATCATTAGTGTTAGAGCTAAAATTAGCATGTTTAAAGTGATTTTCATGCTTCCAGGGGCGCTGGAAGTTAATTAAATACCATTTGGAGGCTTTTAATGTTCGAGCAAAAACGGCTGATTTTCGACAAAAGAGATAACACCCCCCCATTACGTCCTGCTTCAGAAATGTGGAAAATGGTCCGTTTTCAAATGTTTTATTTTTGAACGTCAGTTCACATTTGTAGGTGGATCATCAGTGTTAGAGCTAAAATTAGCATGTTTAAAGTGATTTTCATGCTCCCAGGGGCCCTAAACACAAGATTTATGTAATGGTTAAAAGTGCATGAAAATGGCCAATTTACCCACTCTGAGTTCTCAAAAAGGGTTTCTTCACCCCGGGAAGTTAATTAAATACCATTTGGAGGCATTTAATGTTCGAGCAAAAACGGCTGATTTTCGACAAAAGAGATAACACCCCCCCATTACGTCATGCTTCAGAAATGTGGAAAATGGTCCGTTTTCAAATGTTTTATTTTTGAACGTCAGTTCACATTTGTAGGTGGATCATCAGTGTTAGAGCTAAAATTAGCATGTTTAAAGTGATTTTCATGCTCCCAGGGGCCCTAAACACAAGATTTATGGAATGGTTAAAAGTGCATGAAAATGGCCAATTTACCCACTCTGAGTTCTCAAAAAGGGTTTCTTCACCCCGGGAAGTTAATTAAATACCATTTGGAGGCATTTAATGTTCGAGCAAAAACGGCTGATTTTCGACAAAAGAGATAACACCCCCCCATTACGTCCTGCTTCAGAAATGTGGAAAATGGTCCGTTTTCAAATGTTTTATTTTTGAACGTCAGTTCACATTTGTAGGTGGATCATCAGTGTTAGAGCTAAAATTAGCATGTTTAAAGTGATTGTCATGCTTCCAGGGGCGCTGGAAGTTAATTAAATACCATTTGGAGGCATTTAATGTTCGAGCAAAAACGGCTGATTTTCGACAAAAGAGATAACACCCCCCCATTACGTCCTGCTTCAGAAATGTGGAAAATGGTCCGTTTTCAAATGTTTTATTTTTGAACGTCAGTTCACATTTGTAGGTGGATCATCAGTGTTAGAGCTAAAATTAGCATGTTTAAAGTGATTTTCATGCTTCCAGGGGCTCGGGAAGTTAATTAAATACCATTTGGAGGCATTTAATGTTCGAGCAAAAACGGCTGATTTTCGACAAAAGAGATAACACCCCCCCATTACGTCATGCTTCAGAAATGTGGAAAATGGTCTGTTTTCAAATGTTTTATTTTTGAACGTCAGTTCACATTTGTAGGTGGATCATCAGTGTTAGAGCTAAAATTAGCATGTTTAAAGTGATTTTCATGCTCCCAGGGGCGCTGGAAGTTAATTAAATACCATTTGGAGGCATTTAATGTTCGAGCAAAAACGGCTGATTTTCGACAAAAGAGATAACACCCCCCATTACGTCATGCTTCAGAAATGTGGAAAATGGTCCGTTTTCAAATGTTTTATTTTTGAACGTCAGTTCACATTTGTAGGTGGATCATCAGTGTTAGAGCTAAAATTAGCATGTTTAAAGTGATTTTCATGCTCCCAGGGGCCCTAAACACAAGATTTATGGAATGGTTAAAAGTGCATGAAAATGGCCAATTTACCCACTCTGAGTTCTCAAAAAGGCTTTCTTCACCCCGGGAAGTTAATTAAATACCATTTGGAGGCATTTAATGTTCGAGCAACAACGGCTGATTTTCGACAACAGAGATAACACCCCCCCATTACGTCATGCTTCAGAAATGTGGAAAATGGTCCGTTTTCAAATGTTTTATTTTTGAACGTCAGTTCACATTTGTAGGTGGATCATCAGTGTTAGAGCTAAAATTAGCATGTTTAAAGTGATTTTCATGCTCCCAGGGGCCCTAAACACAAGATGTATGGAATGGTTAAAAGTGCATGAAAATGGCCAATTTACCCACTCTGAGTTCTCAAAAAGGGTTTCTTCACCCCGGGAAGTTAATTAAATACCATTTGGAGGCATTTAATGTTCGAGCCAAAACGGCTGATTTTCGACAAAAGAGATAACACCCCCCCATTACGTCATGCTTCAGAAATGTGGAAAATGGTCCGTTTTCAAATGTTTTATTTTTGAACGTCAGTTCACATTTGTAGGTGGATCATCAGTGTTAGAGCTAAAATTAGCATGTTTAAAGTGATTTTCATGCTTCCAGGGGCTCGGGAAGTGAATTAAATACCATTTGGAGGCATTTAATGTTCGAGCAAAAACGGCTGATTTTCGACAAAAGAGATAACACCCCCCCATTACGTCATGCTTCAGAAATGTGGAAAATGGTCCGTTTTCAAATGTTTTATTTTTGAACGTCAGTTCACATTTGTAGGTGGATCATCAGTGTTAGAGCTAACATTAGCATGTTTAAAGTGATTTTCATGCTTCCAGGGGCTCGGGAAGTTAATTAAATACCATTTGGAGGCATTTAATGTTCGAGCAAAAACGGCTGATTTTCGACAAAAGAGATAACACCCCCCCATTACGTCCTGCTTCAGAAATGTGGAAAATGGTACGTTTTCAAATGTTTTATTTTTGAACGTCAGTTCACATTTGTAGGTGGATCATCAGTGTTAGAGCTAAAATTAGCATGTTTAAAGTGATTTTCATGCTCCCAGGGGCCCTAAACACAAGATTTATGGAATGGTTAAAAGTGCATGAAAATGGCCAATTTACCCACTCTGAGTTCTCAAAAAGGGTTTCTTCACCCCGGGAAGTTAATTAAATACCATTTGGAGGCATTTAATGTTCGAGCAAAAACGGCTGATTTTCGACAAAAGAGATAACACCCCCCCATTACGTCCTGCTTCAGAAATGTGGAAAATGGTCCGTTTTCAAATGTTTTATTTTTGAACGTCAGTTCACATTTGTAGGTGGATCATCAGTGTTAGAGCTAAAATTAGCATGTTTAAAGTGATTTTCATGCTTCCAGGGGCTCGGGAAGTTAATTAAATACCATTTGGAGGCATTTAATGTTCGAGCAAAAACGGCTGATTTTCGACAAAAGAGATAACACCCCCCCATTACGTCCTGCTTCAGAAATGTGGAAAATGGTCCGTTTTCAAATGTTTTATTTTTGAACGTCAGTTCACATTTGTAGGTGGATCATCAGTGTTAGAGCTGAAATTAGCATGTTTAAAGTGATTTTCATGCTTCCAGGGGCGCTGGAAGTTAATTAAATACCATTTGGAGGCATTTAATGTTCGAGCAAAAACGGCTGATTTTCGACAAAAGAGATAACACCCCCCCATTACGTCATGCTTCAGAAATGTGGAAAATGGTCCGTTTTCAAATGTTTTATTTTTGAACGTCAGTTCACATTTGTAGGTGGATCATCAGTGTTAGAGCTAAAATTAGCATGTTTAAAGTGATTTTCATGCTCCCAGGGGCTCGGGAAGTGAAATAAATACCATTTGGAGGCATTTAATGTTCGAGCAAAAACGGCTGATTTTCGACAAAAGAGATAACACCCCCCCCATTACGTCATGCTTCAGAAATGTGGAAAATGGTCAGTTTTCAAATGTTTTATTTTTGAACGTCAGTTCACAGTTGTAGGTGGATCATCAGTGTTAGAGCTAACATTAGCATGTTTAAAGTGATTTTCATGCTCCCAGGGGCGCTGGAAGTTAATTAAATACCATTTGGAGGCATTTAATGTTCGAGCAAAAACGGCTGATTTTCGACAAAAGAGATAACACCCCCCCCATTACGTCATGCTTCAGAAATGTGGAAAATGGTCCGTTTTCAAATGTTTTATTTTTGAACGTCAGTTCACATTTGTAGGTGGATCATCAGTGTTAGAGCTAAAATTAGCATGTTTAAAGTGATTTTCATGCTTCCAGGGGCGCTGGAAGTTAATTAAATACCATTTGGAGGCATTTAATGTTCGAGCAAAAACGGCTGATTTTCGACAAAAGAGATAACACCCCCCCATTACGTCCTGCTTCAGAAATGTGGAAAATGGTCCGTTTTCAAATGTTTTATTTTTGAACGTCAGTTCACATTTGTAGGTGGATCATCAGTGTTAGAGCTAAAATTAGCATGTTTAAAGTGATTTTCATGCTCCCAGGGGCCCTAAACACAAGATTTATGTAATGGTTAAAAGTGCATGAAAATGGCCAATTTACCCACTCTGAGTTCTCAAAAAGGGTTTCTTCACCCCGGGAAGTTAATTAAATACCATTTGGAGGCATTTAATGTTCGAGCAAAAACGGCTGATTTTCGACAAAAGAGATAACACCCCCCCATTACGTCATGCTTCAGAAATGTGGAAAATGGTCCGTTTTCAAATGTTTTATTTTTGAACGTCAGTTCACATTTGTAGGTGGATCATCAGTGTTAGAGCTAAAATTAGCATGTTTAAAGTGATTTTCATGCTCCCAGGGGCCCTAAACACAAGATTTATGGAATGGTTAAAAGTGCATGAAAATGGCCAATTTACCCACTCTGAGTTCTCAAAAAGGGTTTCTTCACCCCGGGAAGTTAATTAAATACCATTTGGAGGCATTTAATGTTCGAGCAAAAACGGCTGATTTTCGACAAAAGAGATAACACCCCCCCATTACGTCCTGCTTCAGAAATGTGGAAAATGGTCCGTTTTCAAATGTTTTATTTTTGAACGTCAGTTCACATTTGTAGGTGGATCATCAGTGTTAGAGCTAAAATTAGCATGTTTAAAGTGATTTTCATGCTTCCAGGGGCGCTGGAAGTTAATTAAATACCATTTGGAGGCATTTAATGTTCGAGCAAAAACGGCTGATTTTCGACAAAAGAGATAACACCCCCCCATTACGTCCTGCTTCAGAAATGTGGAAAATGGTCCATTTTCAAATGTTTTATTTTTGAACGTCAGTTCACATTTGTAGGTGGATCATCAGTGTTAGAGCTAAAATTAGCATGTTTAAAGTGATTTTCATGCTTCCAGGGGCTCGGGAAGTTAATTAAATACCATTTGGAGGCATTTAATGTTCGAGCAAAAACGGCTGATTTTCGACAAAAGAGATAACACCCCCCATTACGTCATGCTTCAGAAATGTGGAAAATGGTCTGTTTTCAAATGTTTTATTTTTGAACGTCAGTTCACATTTGTAGGTGGATCATCAGTGTTAGAGCTAAAATTAGCATGTTTAAAGTGATTTTCATGCTCCCAGGGGCGCTGGAAGTTAATTAAATACCATTTGGAGGCATTTAATGTTCGAGCAAAAACGGCTGATTTTCGACAAAAGAGATAACACCCCCCCATTACGTCATGCTTCAGAAATGTGGAAAATGGTCCGTTTTTAAATGTTTTATTTTTGAACGTCAGTTCACATTTGTAGGTGGATCATTAGTGTTAGAGCTAAAATTAGCATGTTTAAAGTGATTTTCATGCTCCCAGGGGCCCTAAACACAAGATTTATGGAATGGTTAAAAGTGCATGAAAATGGCCAATTTACCCACTCTGAGTTCTCAAAAAGGGTTTCTTCACCCCGGGAAGTTAATTAAATACCATTTGGAGGCATTTAATGTTCGAGCAACAACGGCTGATTTTCGACAAAAGAGATAACACCCCCCCATTACGTCATGCTTCAGAAATGTGGAAAATGGTCCGTTTTCAAATGTTTTATTTTTGAACGTCAGTTCACATTTGTAGGTGGATCATCAGTGTTAGAGCTAAAATTAGCATGTTTAAAGTGATTTTCATGCTCCCAGGGGCCCTAAACACAAGATTTATGTAATGGTTAAAAGTGCATGAAAATGGCTAATTTACCCACTCTGAGTTCTCAAAAAGGGTTTCTTCACCCCGGGAAGTTAATTAAATACCATTTGGAGGCATTTAATGTTCGAGCAAAAACGGCTGATTTTCGACAAAAGAGATAACACCCCCCCATTACGTCCTGCTTCAGAAATGTGGAAAATGGTCCGTTTTCAAATGTTTTATTTTTGAACGTCAGTTCACATTTGTAGGTGGATCATCAGTGTTAGAGCTAAAATTAGCATGTTTAAAGTGATTTTCATGCTTCCAGGGGCTCGGGAAGTTAATTAAATACCATTTGGAGGCATTTAATGTTCGAGCAAAAACGGCTGATTTTCGACAAAAGAGATAACACCCCCCCATTACGTCCTGCTTCAGAAATGTGGAAAATGGTCCGTTTTCAAATGTTTTATTTTTGAACGTCAGTTCGCATTTGTAGGTTGATCATCAGTGTTAGAGCTAAAATTAGCATGTTTAAAGTGATTTTCATGCTCCCAGGGGCCCTAAACACAAGATTTATGGAATGGTTAAAAGTGCATGAAAATGGCCAATTTACCCACTCTGAGTTCTCAAAAAGGGTTTCTTCACCCCGGGAAGTTAATTAAATACCATTTGGAGGCATTTATTGTTCGAGCAAAAACGGCTGATTTTCGACAAAAGAGATAACACCCCCCCATTACGTCCTGCTTCAGAAATGTGGAAAATGGTCCGTTTTCAAATGTTTTATTTTTGAACGTCAGTTCACATTTGTAGGTGGATCATCAGTGTTAGAGCTAAAATTAGCATGTTTAAAGTGATTTTCATGCTTCCAGGGGCGCTGGAAGTTAATTAAATACCATTTGGAGGCATTTAATGTTCGAGCAAAAACGGCTGATTTTCGACAAAAGAGATAACACCCCCCCATTACGTCCTGCTTCAGAAATGTGGAAAATGGTCCGTTTTCAAATGTTTTATTTTTGAACGTCAGTTCACATTTGTAGGTGGATCATCAGTGTTAGAGCTAAAATTAGCATGTTTAAAGTGATTTTCATGCTTCCAGGGGCTCGGGAAGTTAATTAAATACCATTTGGAGGCATTTAATGTTCGAGCAAAAACGGCTGATTTTCGACAAAAGAGATAACACCCCCCCATTACGTCATGCTTCAGAAATGTGGAAAATGGTCTGTTTTCAAATGTTTTATTTTTGAACGTCAGTTCACATTTGTAGGTGGATCATCAGTGTTAGAGCTAAAATTAGCATGTTTAAAGTGATTTTCATGCTCCCAGGGGCGCTGGAAGTTAATTAAATACCATTTGGAGGCATTTAATGTTCGAGCAAAAACGGCTGATTTTCGACAAAAGAGATAACACCCCCCCATTACGTCATGCTTCAGAAATGTGGAAAATGGTCCGTTTTCAAATGTTTTATTTTTGAACGTCAGTTCACATTTGTAGGTGGATCATCAGTGTTAGAGCTAAAATTAGCATGTTTAAAGTGATTTTCATGCTCCCAGGGGCCCTAAACACAAGATTTATGGAATGGTTAAAAGTGCATGAAAATGGCCAATTTACCCACTCTGAGTTCTCAAAAAGGGTTTCTTCACCCCGGGAAGTTAATTAAATACCATTTGGAGGCATTTAATGTTCGAGCAAAAACGGCTGATTTTCGACAAAAGAGATAACACCCCCCCATTACGTCATGCTTCAGAAATGTGGAAAATGGTCCGTTTTCAAATGTTTTATTTTTGAACGTCAGTTCACATTTGTAGGTGGATCATCAGTGTTAGAGCTAAAATTAGCATGTTTAAAGTGATTTTCATGCTCCCAGGGGCCCTAAACACAAGATTTATGGAATGGTTAAAAGTGCATGAAAATGGCCAATTTACCCACTCTGAGTTCTCAAAAAGGGTTTCTTCACCCCGGGAAGTTAATTAAATACCATTTGGAGGCATTTAATGTTCGAGCAAAAACGGCTGATTTTCGACAAAAGAGATAACACCCCCCCATTACGTCCTGCTTCAGGAATGTGGAAAATGGTCCGTTTTCAAATGTTTTATTTTTGAACGTCAGTTCACATTTGTAGGTGGATCATCAGTGTTAGAGCTAAAATTAGCATGTTTAAAGTGATTTTCATGCTTCCAGGGGCCCTAAACACAAGATTTATGGAATGGTTAAAAGTGCATGAAAATGGCCAATTTACCCACTCTGAGTTCTCAAAAAGTGTTTCTTCACCCCGGGAAGTTAATTAAATACCATTTGGAGGCATTTAATGTTCGAGCAAAAACGGCTGATTTTCGACAAAAGAGATAACACCCCCCCATTACGTCCTGCTTCAGAAATGTGGAAAATGGTCCGTTTTCAAATGTTTTATTTTTGAACGTCAGTTCACATTTGTAGGTGGATCATCAGTGTTAGAGCTAAAATTAGCATGTTTAAAGTGATTTTCATGCTTCCAGGGGCTCGGGAAGTTAATTTAATACCATTTGGAGGCATTTAATGTTCGAGCAAAAACGGCTGATTTTCGACAAAAGAGATAACACCCCCCCATTACGTCCTGCTTCAGAAATGTGGAAAATGGTCCGTTTTCAAATGTTTGATTTTTGAACGTCAGTTCACATTTGTAGGTGGATCATCAGTGTTAGAGCTAAAATTAGCATGTTTAACGTGATTTTCATGCTCCCAGGGGCCCTAAACACAAGATTTATGGAATGGTTAAAAGTGCATGAAAATGGCCAATTTACCCACTCTGAGTTCTCAAAAAGGGTTTCTTCACCCCGGGAAGTTAATTAAATACCATTTGGAGGCATTTAATGTTCGAGCAAAAACGGCTGATTTTCGACAAAAGAGATAACACCCCCCCATTACGTCCTGCTTCAGAAATGTGGAAAATGGTCCGTTTTCAAATGTTTTATTTTTGAACGTCAGTTCACATTTGTAGGTGGATCATCAGTGTTAGAGCTAAAATTAGCATGTTTAAAGTGATTTTCATGCTTCCAGGGGCTCGGGAAGTTAATTAAATACCATTTGGAGGCATTTAATGTTCGAGCAAAAACGGCTGATTTTCGACAAAAGAGATAACACCCCCCCATTACGTCCTGCTTCAGAAATGTGGAAAATGGTCAGTTTTCAAATGTTTTATTTTTGAACGTCAGTTCACATTTGTAGGTGGATCATCAGTGTTAGAGCTTAAATTAGCATGTTTAAAGTGATTTTCATGCTTCCAGGGGCGCTGGAAGTTAATTAAATACTTTTTGGAGGCATTTAATGTTCGAGCAAAAACGGCTGATTTTCGACAAAAGAGATAACACCCCCCCATTACGTCATGCTTCAGAAATGTGGAAAATGGTCCGTTTTCAAATGTTTTATTTTTGAACGTCAGTTCACATTTTTAGGTGGATCATCAGTGTTAGAGCTAAAATTAGCATGTTTAAAGTGATTTTCATGCTTCCAGGGGCGCTGGAAGTTAATTAAATACCATTTGGAGGCATTTAATGTTCGAGCAAAAACGGCTGATTTTCGACAAAAGAGATAACACCCCCCCATTACGTCCTGCTTCAGAAATGTGGAAAATGGTCCGTTTTCAAATGTTTTATTTTTGAACGTCAGTTCACATTTGTAGGTGGATCATCAGTGTTAGAGCTAAAATTAGCATGTTTAAAGTGATTTTCATGCTTCCAGGGGCTCGGGAAGTTAATTAAATACCATTTGGAGGCATTTAATGTTCGAGCAAAAACGGCTGATTTTCGACAAAAGAGATAACACCCCCCCATTACGTCCTGCTTCAGAAATGTGGAAAATGGTCCGTTTTCAAATGTTTTATTTTTGAACGTCAGTTCACATTTGTAGGTGGATCATCAGTGTTAGAGCTAAAATTAGCATGTTTAAAGTGATTTTCATGCTTCCAGGGGCTCGGGAAGTGAAATAAATACCATTTGGAGGCATTTAATGTTTGAGCAAAAACGGCTGATTATCGACAAAAGATATAACACCCCCCCATTACGTCATGCTTCAGAAATGTGGAAAATGGTCCGTTTTCAAATGTTTTATTTTTGAACGTCAGTTCACATTTGTAGGTGGATCATCAGTGTTAGAGCTAAAATTAGCATGTTTAAAGTGATTTTTATGCTTCCAGGGGCGCTGGAAGTTAATTAAATACCATTTGGAGGCATTTAATGTTCGAGCAAAAACGGCTGATTTTTGACAAAAGAGATAACACCCCCCCATTACGTCATGCTTCAGAAATGTGGAAAATGGTCCGTTTTCAAATGTTTTATTTTTGAACGTCAGTTCACATTTGTAGGTGGATCATCAGTGTTAGAGCTAAAATTAGCATGTTTAAAGTGATTTTCATGCTTCCAGGGGCTCGGGAAGTTAATTAAATACCATTTGGAGGCATTTAATGTTCGAGTAAAAACGGCTGATTTTCGACAAAAGAGATAACACCCCCCCATTACGTCATGCTTCAGAAATGTGGAAAATGGTCCGTTTTCAAATGTTTTATTTTTGAACGTCAGTTCACATTTGTAGGTGGATCATCAGTGTTAGAGCTAAAATTAGCATGTTTAAAGTGATTTTCATGCTTCCAGGGGCTCGGGAAGTTAATTAAATACCATTTGGAGGCATTTAATGTTCGAGCAAAAACGGCTGATTTTCGACAAAAGAGATAACACCCCCCCATTACGTCATGCTTCAGAAATGTGGAAAATGGTCCGTTTTCAAATGTTTTATTTTTGAACGTCAGTTCACATTTGTAAGTGGATCATCAGTGTTAGAGCTAAAATTAGCATGTTTAAAGTGATTTTCATGCTTCCAGGGGCTCGGGAAGTTAATTAAATACCATTTGGAGGCATTTAATGTTCGAGCAAAAACGGCTGATTTTCGACAAAAGAGATAACACCCCCCCATTACGTCCTGCTTCAGAAATGTGGAAAATGGTCCGTTTTCAAATGTTTTATTTTTGAACGTCAGTTCACATTTGTAGGTGGATCATCAGTGTTAGAGCTAAAATTAGCATGTTTAAAGTGATTTTCATGCTCCCAGGGGCCCTAAACACAAGATTTATGGAATGGTTAAAAGTGCATGAAAATGGCTAATTTACCCACTCTGAGTTCTCAAAAAGGGTTTCTTCACCCCGGGAAGTTAATTAAATACCATTTGGAGGCATTTAATGTTCGAGCAAAAACGGCTGATTTTCGACAAAAGAGATAACACCCCCCCATTACGTCCTGCTTCAGAAATGTGGAAAATGGTCCGTTTTCAAATGTTTTATTTTTGAACGTCAGTTCACATTTGTAGGTGGATCATCAGTGTTAGAGCTAAAATTAGCATGTTTAAAGTGATTTTCATGCTTCCAGGGGCTCGGGAAGTTAATTAAATACCATTTGGAGGCATTTAATGTTCGAGCAAAAACGGCTGATTTTCGACAAAAGAGATAACACCCCCCCATTACGTCCTGCTTCAGAAATGTGGAAAATGGTCCGT
Organism: Lissotriton vulgaris; assembly: GCF_964263255.1. Taxonomy (NCBI): domain Eukaryota; kingdom Metazoa; phylum Chordata; class Amphibia; order Caudata; family Salamandridae; genus Lissotriton; species Lissotriton vulgaris. Next base: position 655,321 of record NW_028249112.1, read on the forward strand.
TTTCAAATGTTTTATTTTTGAACGTCAGTTCACATTTGTAGGTTGATCATCAGTGTTAGAGCTAAAATTAGCATGTTTAAAGTGATTTTCATGCTCCCAGGGGCCCTAAACACAAGATTTATGGAATGGTTAAAAGTGCATGAAAATGGCCAATTTACCCACTCTGAGTTCTCAAAAAGGGTTTCTTCACCCCGGGAAGTTAATTAAATACCATTTGGAGGCATTTAATGTTCGAGCAAAAACGGCTGGTTTTCGACAAAAGAGATAACACCCCCCCATTCAGCCTGCTTCAGAAATGTGGAAAATGGTCCGTTTTCAAATGTTTTATTTTTGAACGTCAGTTCACATTTGTAGGTGGATCATCAGTGTTAAAGCTAAAATTAGCATGTTTAAAGTGATTTTCATGCTTCCAGGGGCTCGGGAAGTTAATTAAATACCATTTGGAGGCATTTAATGTTCGAGCAAAAACGGCTGATTTTCGACAAAAGAGATAACACCCCCCCATTACGTCCTGCTTCAGAAATGTGGAAAATGGTCCGTTTTCAAATGTTTTATTTTTGAACGTCAGTTCACATTTGTAGGTGGATCATCAGTGTTAGAGCTGAAATTAGCATGTTTAAAGTGATTTTCATGCTTCCAGGGGCGCTGGAAGTTAATTAAATACCATTTGGAGGCATTTAATGTTCGAGCAAAAACGGCTGATTTTCGACAAAAGAGATAACACCCCCCCATTACGTCATGCTTCAGAAATGTGGAAAATGGTCCGTTTTCAAATGTTTTATTTTTGAACGTCAGTTCACATTTGTAGGTGGATCATCAGTGTTAGAGCTAAAATTAGCATGTTTAAAGTGATTTTCATGCTCCCAGGGGCTCGGGAAGTGAAATAAATACCATTTGGAGGCATTTAATGTTCGAGCAAAAACGGCTGATTTTCGACAAAAGAGATAACACCCCCCCCATTACGTCATGCTTCAGAAATGTGGAAAATGGTCCGTTTTCAAATGTTTTATTTTTGAACGTCAGTTCACAGTTGTAGGTGGATCATCAGTGTTAGAGCTAACATTAGCATGTTTAAAGTGATTTTCATGCTCCCAGGGGCGCTGGAAGTTAATTAAATACCATTTGGAGGCATTTAATGTTCGAGCAAAAACGGCTGATTTTCGACAAAAGAGATAACACCCCCCCCATTACGTCATGCTTCAGAAATGTGGAAAATGGTCCGTTTTCAAATGTTTTATTTTTGAACGTCAGTTCACATTTGTAGGTGGATCATTAGTGTTAGAGCTAAAATTAGCATGTTTAAAGTGATTGTCATGCTTCCAGGGGCGCTGGAAGTTAATTAAATACCATTTGGAGGCTTTTAATGTTCGAGCAAAAACGGCTGATTTTCGACAAAAGAGATAACACCCCCCCATTACGTCCTGCTTCAGAAATGTGGAAAATGGTCCGTTTCAAATGTTTTATTTTTGAACGTCAGTTCACATTTGTAGGTGGATCATCAGTGTTAGAGCTAAAATTAGCATGTTTAAAGTGATTTTCATGCTCCCAGGGGCCCTAAACACAAGATTTATGTAATGGTTAAAAGTGCATGAAAATGGCCAATTTACCCACTCTGAGTTCTCAAAAAGGGTTTCTTCACCCCGGGAAGTTAATTAAATACCATTTGGAGGCATTTAATGTTCGAGCAAAAACGGCTGATTTTCGACAAAAGAGATAACACCCCCCCATTACGTCATGCTTCAGAAATGTGGAAAATGGTCCGTTTTCAAATGTTTTATTTTTGAACGTCAGTTCACATTTGTAGGTGGATCATCAGTGTTAGAGCTAAAATTAGCATGTTTAAAGTGATTTTCATGCTCCCAGGGGCCCTAAACACAAGATTTATGGAATGGTTAAAAGTGCATGAAAATGGCCAATTTACCCACTCTGAGTTCTCAAAAAGGGTTTCTTCACCCCGGGAAGTTAATTAAATACCATTTGGAGGCATTTAATGTTCGAGCAAAAACGGCTGATTTTCGACAAAAGAGATAACACCCCCCCATTACGTCCTGCTTCAGAAATGTGGAAAATGGTCCGTTTTCAAATGTTTTATTTTTGAACGTCAGTTCACATTTGTAGGTGGATCATCAGTGTTAGAGCTAAAATTAGCATGTTTAAAGTGATTGTCATGCTTCCAGGGGCGCTGGAAGTTAATTAAATACCATTTGGAGGCATTTAATGTTCGAGCAAAAACGGCTGATTTTCGACAAAAGAGATAACACCCCCCCATTACGTCCTGCTTCAGAAATGTGGAAAATGGTCCGTTTTCAAATGTTTTATTTTTGAACGTCAGTTCACATTTGTAGGTGGATCATCAGTGTTAGAGCTAAAATTAGCATGTTTAAAGTGATTTTCATGCTTCCAGGGGCTCGGGAAGTTAATTAAATACCATTTGGAGGCATTTAATGTTCGAGCAAAAACGGCTGATTTTCGACAAAAGAGATAACACCCCCCCATTACGTCATGCTTCAGAAATGTGGAAAATGGTCTGTTTTCAAATGTTTTATTTTTGAACGTCAGTTCACATTTGTAGGTGGATCATCAGTGTTAGAGCTAAAATTAGCATGTTTAAAGTGATTTTCATGCTCCCAGGGGCGCTGGAAGTTAATTAAATACCATTTGGAGGCATTTAATGTTCGAGCAAAAACGGCTGATTTTCGACAAAAGAGATAACACCCCCCATTACGTCATGCTTCAGAAATGTGGAAAATGGTCCGTTTTCAAATGTTTTATTTTTGAACGTCAGTTCACATTTGTAGGTGGATCATCAGTGTTAGAGCTAAAATTAGCATGTTTAAAGTGATTTTCATGCTCCCAGGGGCCCTAAACACAAGATTTATGGAATGGTTAAAAGTGCATGAAAATGGCCAATTTACCCACTCTGAGTTCTCAAAAAGGGTTTCTTCACCCCGGGAAGTTAATTAAATACCATTTGGAGGCATTTAATGTTCGAGCAACAACGGCTGATTTTCGACAAAAGAGATAACACCCCCCCATTACGTCATGCTTCAGAAATGTGGAAAATGGTCCGTTTTCAAATGTTTTATTTTTGAACGTCAGTTCACATTTGTAGGTGGATCATCAGTGTTAGAGCTAAAATTAGCATGTTTAAAGTGATTTTCATGCTCCCAGGGGCCCTAAACACAAGATGTATGGAATGGTTAAAAGTGCATGAAAATGGCCAATTTACCCACTCTGAGTTCTCAAAAAGGGTTTCTTCACCCCGGGAAGTTAATTAAATACCATTTGGAGGCATTTAATGTTCGAGCCAAAACGGCTGATTTTCGACAAAAGAGATAACACCCCCCCATTACGTCATGCTTCAGAAATGTGGAAAATGGTCCGTTTTCAAATGTTTTATTTTTGAACGTCAGTTCACATTTGTAGGTGGATCATCAGTGTTAGAGCTAAAATTAGCATGTTTAAAGTGATTTTCATGCTTCCAGGGGCTCGGGAAGTGAATTAAATACCATTTGGAGGCATTTAATGTTCGAGCAAAAACGGCTGATTTTCGACAAAAGAGATAACACCCCCCCATTACGTCATGCTTCAGAAATGTGGAAAATGGTCCGTTTTCAAATGTTTTATTTTTGAACGTCAGTTCACATTTGTAGGTGGATCATCAGTGTTAGAGCTAACATTAGCATGTTTAAAGTGATTTTCATGCTTCCAGGGGCTCGGGAAGTTAATTAAATACCATTTGGAGGCATTTAATGTTCGAGCAAAAACGGCTGATTTTCGACAAAAGAGATAACACCCCCCCATTACGTCCTGCTTCAGAAATGTGGAAAATGGTACGTTTTCAAATGTTTTATTTTTGAACGTCAGTTCACATTTGTAGGTGGATCATCAGTGTTAGAGCTAAAATTAGCATGTTTAAAGTGATTTTCATGCTCCCAGGGGCCCTAAACACAAGATTTATGGAATGGTTAAAAGTGCATGAAAATGGCCAATTTACCCACTCTGAGTTCTCAAAAAGGGTTTCTTCACCCCGGGAAGTTAATTAAATACCATTTGGAGGCATTTAATGTTCGAGCAAAAACGGCTGATTTTCGACAAAAGAGATAACACCCCCCCATTACGTCCTGCTTCAGAAATGTGGAAAATGGTCCGTTTTCAAATGTTTTATTTTTGAACGTCAGTTCACATTTGTAGGTGGATCATCAGTGTTAGAGCTAAAATTAGCATGTTTAAAGTGATTTTCATGCTTCCAGGGGCTCGGGAAGTTAATTAAATACCATTTGGAGGCATTTAATGTTCGAGCAAAAACGGCTGATTTTCGACAAAAGAGATAACACCCCCCCATTACGTCCTGCTTCAGAAATGTGGAAAATGGTCCGTTTTCAAATGTTTTATTTTTGAACGTCAGTTCACATTTGTAGGTGGATCATCAGTGTTAGAGCTGAAATTAGCATGTTTAAAGTGATTTTCATGCTTCCAGGGGCGCTGGAAGTTAATTAAATACCATTTGGAGGCATTTAATGTTCGAGCAAAAACGGCTGATTTTCGACAAAAGAGATAACACCCCCCCATTACGTCATGCTTCAGAAATGTGGAAAATGGTCCGTTTTCAAATGTTTTATTTTTGAACGTCAGTTCACATTTGTAGGTGGATCATCAGTGTTAGAGCTAAAATTAGCATGTTTAAAGTGATTTTCATGCTCCCAGGGGCTCGGGAAGTGAAATAAATACCATTTGGAGGCATTTAATGTTCGAGCAAAAACGGCTGATTTTCGACAAAAGAGATAACACCCCCCCCATTACGTCATGCTTCAGAAATGTGGAAAATGGTCCGTTTTCAAATGTTTTATTTTTGAACGTCAGTTCACAGTTGTAGGTGGATCATCAGTGTTAGAGCTAACATTAGCATGTTTAAAGTGATTTTCATGCTCCCAGGGGCGCTGGAAGTTAATTAAATACCATTTGGAGGCATTTAATGTTCGAGCAAAAACGGCTGATTTTCGACAAAAGAGATAACACCCCCCCCATTACGTCATGCTTCAGAAATGTGGAAAATGGTCCGTTTTCAAATGTTTTATTTTTGAACGTCAGTTCACATTTGTAGGTGGATCATCAGTGTTAGAGCTAAAATTAGCATGTTTAAAGTGATTTTCATGCTTCCAGGGGCGCTGGAAGTTAATTAAATACCATTTGGAGGCATTTAATGTTCGAGCAAAAACGGCTGATTTTCGACAAAAGAGATAACACCCCCCCATTACGTCCTGCTTCAGAAATGTGGAAAATGGTCCGTTTTCAAATGTTTTATTTTTGAACGTCAGTTCACATTTGTAGGTGGATCATCAGTGTTAGAGCTAAAATTAGCATGTTTAAAGTGATTTTCATGCTCCCAGGGGCCCTAAACACAAGATTTATGTAATGGTTAAAAGTGCATGAAAATGGCCAATTTACCCACTCTGAGTTCTCAAAAAGGGTTTCTTCACCCCGGGAAGTTAATTAAATACCATTTGGAGGCATTTAATGTTCGAGCAAAAACGGCTGATTTTCGACAAAAGAGATAACACCCCCCCATTACGTCATGCTTCAGAAATGTGGAAAATGGTCCGTTTTCAAATGTTTTATTTTTGAACGTCAGTTCACATTTGTAGGTGGATCATCAGTGTTAGAGCTAAAATTAGCATGTTTAAAGTGATTTTCATGCTCCCAGGGGCCCTAAACACAAGATTTATGGAATGGTTAAAAGTGCATGAAAATGGCCAATTTACCCACTCTGAGTTCTCAAAAAGGGTTTCTTCACCCCGGGAAGTTAATTAAATACCATTTGGAGGCATTTAATGTTCGAGCAAAAACGGCTGATTTTCGACAAAAGAGATAACACCCCCCCATTACGTCCTGCTTCAGAAATGTGGAAAATGGTCCGTTTTCAAATGTTTTATTTTTGAACGTCAGTTCACATTTGTAGGTGGATCATCAGTGTTAGAGCTAAAATTAGCATGTTTAAAGTGATTTTCATGCTTCCAGGGGCGCTGGAAGTTAATTAAATACCATTTGGAGGCATTTAATGTTCGAGCAAAAACGGCTGATTTTCGACAAAAGAGATAACACCCCCCCATTACGTCCTGCTTCAGAAATGTGGAAAATGGTCCGTTTTCAAATGTTTTATTTTTGAACGTCAGTTCACATTTGTAGGTGGATCATCAGTGTTAGAGCTAAAATTAGCATGTTTAAAGTGATTTTCATGCTTCCAGGGGCTCGGGAAGTTAATTAAATACCATTTGGAGGCATTTAATGTTCGAGCAAAAACGGCTGATTTTCGACAAAAGAGATAACACCCCCCATTACGTCATGCTTCAGAAATGTGGAAAATGGTCTGTTTTCAAATGTTTTATTTTTGAACGTCAGTTCACATTTGTAGGTGGATCATCAGTGTTAGAGCTAAAATTAGCATGTTTAAAGTGATTTTCATGCTCCCAGGGGCGCTGGAAGTTAATTAAATACCATTTGGAGGCATTTAATGTTCGAGCAAAAACGGCTGATTTTCGACAAAAGAGATAACACCCCCCCATTACGTCATGCTTCAGAAATGTGGAAAATGGTCCGTTTTTAAATGTTTTATTTTTGAACGTCAGTTCACATTTGTAGGTGGATCATTAGTGTTAGAGCTAAAATTAGCATGTTTAAAGTGATTTTCATGCTCCCAGGGGCCCTAAACACAAGATTTATGGAATGGTTAAAAGTGCATGAAAATGGCCAATTTACCCACTCTGAGTTCTCAAAAAGGGTTTCTTCACCCCGGGAAGTTAATTAAATACCATTTGGAGGCATTTAATGTTCGAGCAACAACGGCTGATTTTCGACAAAAGAGATAACACCCCCCCATTACGTCATGCTTCAGAAATGTGGAAAATGGTCCGTTTTCAAATGTTTTATTTTTGAACGTCAGTTCACATTTGTAGGTGGATCATCAGTGTTAGAGCTAAAATTAGCATGTTTAAAGTGATTTTCATGCTCCCAGGGGCCCTAAACACAAGATGTATGGAATGGTTAAAAGTGCATGAAAATGGCCAATTTACCCACTCTGAGTTCTCAAAAAGGGTTTCTTCACCCCGGGAAGTTAATTAAATACCATTTGGAGGCATTTAATGTTCGAGCCAAAACGGCTGATTTTCGACAAAAGAGATAACACCCCCCCATTACGTCATGCTTCAGAAATGTGGAAAATGGTCCGTTTTCAAATGTTTTATTTTTGAACGTCAGTTCACATTTGTAGGTGGATCATCAGTGTTAGAGCTAAAATTAGCATGTTTAAAGTGATTTTCATGCTTCCAGGGGCTCGGGAAGTGAATTAAATACCATTTGGAGGCATTTAATGTTCGAGCAAAAACGGCTGATTTTCGACAAAAGAGATAACACCCCCCCATTACGTCATGCTTCAGAAATGTGGAAAATGGTCCGTTTTCAAATGTTTTATTTTTGAACGTCAGTTCACATTTGTAGGTGGATCATCAGTGTTAGAGCTAACATTAGCATGTTTAAAGTGATTTTCATGCTTCCAGGGGCTCGGGAAGTTAATTAAATACCATTTGGAGGCATTTAATGTTCGAGCAAAAACGGCTGATTTTCGACAAAAGAGATAACACCCCCCCATTACGTCCTGCTTCAGAAATGTGGAAAATGGTCCGTTTTCAAATGTTTTATTTTTGAACGTCAGTTCACATTTGTAGGTGGATCATCAGTGTTAGAGCTAAAATTAGCATGTTTAAAGTGATTTTCATGCTCCCAGGGGCCCTAAACACAAGATTTATGGAATGGTTAAAAGTGCATGAAAATGGCCAATTTACCCACTCTGAGTTCTCAAAAAGGGTTTCTTCACCCCGGGAAGTTAATTAAATACCATTTGGAGGCATTTAATGTTCGAGCAAAAACGGCTGATTTTCGACAAAAGAGATAACACCCCCCCATTACGTCCTGCTTCAGAAATGTGGAAAATGGTCCGTTTTCAAATGTTTTATTTTTGAACGTCAGTTCACATTTGTAGGTGGATCATCAGTGTTAGAGCTAAAATTAGCATGTTTAAAGTGATTTTCATGCTCCCAGGGGCCCTAAACACAAGATTTATGGAATGGTTAAAAGTGCATGAAAATGGCAAATTTACCCACTCTGAGTTCTCAAAAAGGGTTTCTTCACCCCGGGAAGTTAATTAAATACCATTTGGAGGCATTTAATGTTCGAGCAAAAACGGCTGATTTTCGACAAAAGAGATAACACCCCCCCATTACGTCATGCTTCAGAAATGTGGAAAATGGTCCGTTTTCAAATGTTTTATTTTTGAACGTCAGTTCACATTTGTAGGTGGATCATCAGTGTTAGAGCTAAAATTAGCATGTTTAAAGTGATTTTCATGCTTCCAGGGGCTCGGGAAGTTAATTAAATACCATTTGGAGGCATTTAATGTTCGAGCAAAAACGGCTGATTTTCGACAAAAGAGATAACACCCCCCCATTACGTCATGCTTCAGAAATGTGGAAAATGGTCCGTTTTCAAATGTTTTATTTTTGAACGTCAGTTCACATTTGTAGGTGGATCATCAGTGTTAGAGCTAAAATTAGCATGTTTAAAGTGATTTTCATGCTTCCAGGGGCTCGGGAAGTGAAATAAATACCATTTGGAGGCATTTAATGTTTGAGCAAAAACGGCTGATTATCGACAAAAGAGATAACACCCCCCCATTACGTCATGCTTCAGAAATGTGGAAAATGGTCCGTTTTCAAATGTTTTATTTTTGAACGTCAGTTCACATTTGTAGGTGGATCATCAGTGTTAGAGCTAAAATTAGCATGTTTAAAGTTATTTTTATGCTTCCAGGGGCTCTGGAAGTTAATTAAATACCATTTGGAGGCATTTAATGTTCGAGCAAAAACGGCTGATTTTCGACAAAAGAGATAACACCCCCCCATTACGTCATGCTTCAGAAATGTGGAAAATGGTCCGTTTTCAAATGTTTTATTTTTGAACGTCAGTTCACATTTGTAGGTGGATCATCAGTGTTAGAGCTAAAATTAGCATGTTTAAAGTGATTTTCATGCTTCCAGGGGCTCGGGAAGTTAATTAAATACCATTTGGAGGCATTTAATGTTCGAGCAAAAACGGCTGATTTTCGACAAAAGAGATAACACCCCCCCATTACGTCATGCTTCAGAAATGTGGAAAATGGTCCGTTTTCAAATGTTTTATTTTTGAACGTCAGTTCACATTTGTAGGTGGATCATCAGTGTTAGAGCTAAAATTAGCATGTTTAAAGTGATTTTCATGCTTCCAGGGGCTCGGGAAGTTAATTAAATACCATTTGGAGGCATTTAATGTTCGAGCAAAAACGGCTGATTTTCGACAAAAGAGATAACACCCCCCCATTACGTCATGCTTCAGAAATGTGGAAAATGGTCCGTTTTCAAATGTTTTATTTTTGAACGTCAGTTCACATTTGTAGGTGGATCATCAGTGTTAGAGCTAAAATTAGCATGTTTAAAGTGATTTTCATGCTTCCAGGGGCTCGGGAAGTGAAATAAATACCATTTGGAGGCATTTAATGTTTGAGCAAAAACGGCTGATTATCGACAAAAGATATAACACCCCCCCATTACGTCATGCTTCAGAAATGTGGAAAATGGTCCGTTTTCAAATGTTTTATTTTTGAACGTCAGTTCACATTTGTAGGTGGATCATCAGTGTTAGAGCTAAAATTAGCATGTTTAAAGTGATTTTTATGCTTCCAGGGGCGCTGGAAGTTAATTAAATACCATTTGGAGGCATTTAATGTTCGAGCAAAAACGGCTGATTTTTGACAAAAGAGATAACACCCCCCCATTACGTCATGCTTCAGAAATGTGGAAAATGGTCCGTTTTCAAATGTTTTATTTTTGAACGTCAGTTCACATTTGTAGGTGGATCATCAGTGTTAGAGCTAAAATTAGCATGTTTAAAGTGATTTTCATGCTTCCAGGGGCTCGGGAAGTTAATTAAATACCATTTGGAGGCATTTAATGTTCGAGTAAAAACGGCTGATTTTCGACAAAAGAGATAACACCCCCCCATTACGTCATGCTTCAGAAATGTGGAAAATGGTCCGTTTTCAAATGTTTTATTTTTGAACGTCAGTTCACATTTGTAGGTGGATCATCAGTGTTAGAGCTAAAATTAGCATGTTTAAAGTGATTTTCATGCTTCCAGGGGCTCGGAAAGTTAATTAAATACCATTTGGAGGCATTTAATGTTCGAGCAAAAACGGCTGATTTTCGACAAAAGAGATATCACCCCCCCATTACGTCATGCTTCAGAAATGTGGAAAATGGTCCGTTTTCAAATGTTTTATTTTTGAACGTCAGTTCACATTTGTAGGTGGATCATCAGTGTTAGAGCTAAAATTAGCATGTTTAAAGTGATTTTCATGCTTCCAGGGGCTCGGGAAGTTAATTAAATACCATTTGGAGGCATTTAATGTTCGAGCAAAAACGGCTGATTTTCGACAAAAGAGATAACACCCCCCCATTACGTCCTGCTTCAGAAATGTGGAAAATGGTCCGTTTTCAAATGTTTTATTTTTGAACGTCAGTTCACATTTGTAGGTGGATCATCAGTGTTAGAGCTAAAATTAGCATGTTTAAAGTGATTTTCATGCTCCCAGGGGCCCTAAACACAAGATTTATGGAATGGTTAAAAGTGCATGAAAATGGCTAATTTACCCACTCTGAGTTCTCAAAAAGGGTTTCTTCACCCCGGGAAGTTAATTAAATACCATTTGGAGGCATTTAATGTTCGAGCAAAAACGGCTGATTTTCGACAAAAGAGATAACACCCCCCCATTACGTCCTGCTTCAGAAATGTGGAAAATGGTCCGTTTTCAAATGTTTTATTTTTGAACGTCAGTTCACATTTGTAGGTGGATCATCAGTGTTAGAGCTAAAATTAGCATGTTTAAAGTGATTTTCATGCTTCCAGCGGCTCGGGAAGTTAATTAAATACCATTTGGAGGCATTTAATGTTCGAGCAAAAACGGCTGATTTTCGACAAAAGAGATAACACCCCCCCATTACGTCCTGCTTCAGAAATGTGGAAAATGGTCCGTTTTCAAATGTTTTATTTTTGAACGTCAGTTCGCATTTGTAGGTTGATCATCAGTGTTAGAGCTAAAATTAGCATGTTTAAAGTGATTTTCATGCTCCCAGGGGCCCTAAACACAAGATTTATGGAATGGTTAAAAGTGCATGAAAATGGCCAATTTACCCACTCTGAGTTCTCAAAAAGGGTTTCTTCACCCCGGGAAGTTAATTAAATACCATTTGGAGGCATTTAATGTTCGAGCAAAAACGGCTGGTTTTCGACAAAAGAGATAACACCCCCCCATTCAGCCTGCTTCAGAAATGTGGAAAATGGTCCGTTTTCAAATGTTTTATTTTTGAATGTCAGTTCACATTTGTAGGTGGATCATCAGTGTTAAAGCTAAAATTAGCATGTTTAAAGTGATTTTCATGCTTCCAGGGGCTCGGGAAGTTAATTAAATACCATTTGGAGGCATTTAATGTTCGAGCAAAAACGGCTGATTTTCGACAAAAGAGATAACACCCCCCCATTACGTCCTGCTTCAGAAATGTGGAAAATGGTCCGTTTTCAAATGTTTTATTTTTGAACGTCAGTTCACATTTGTAGGTGGATCATCAGTGTTAGAGCTGAAATTAGCATGTTTAAAGTGATTTTCATGCTTCCAGGGGCGCTGGAAGTTAATTAAATACCATTTGGAGGCATTTAATGTTCGAGCAAAAACGGCTGATTTTCGACAAAAGAGATAACACCCCCCCATTACGTCATGCTTCAGAAATGTGGAAAATGGTCCGTTTTCAAATGTTTTATTTTTGAACGTCAGTTCACATTTGTAGGTGGATCATCAGTGTTAGAGCTAAAATTAGCATGTTTAAAGTGATTTTCATGCTCCCAGGGGCTCGGGAAGTGAAATAAATACCATTTGGAGGCATTTAATGTTCGAGCAAAAACGGCTGATTTTCGACAAAAGAGATAACACCCCCCCCATTACGTCATGCTTCAGAAATGTGGAAAATGGTCCGTTTTCAAATGTTTTATTTTTGAACGTCAGTTCACAGTTGTAGGTGGATCATCAGTGTTAGAGCTAACATTAGCATGTTTAAAGTGATTTTCATGCTCCCAGGGGCGCTGGAAGTTAATTAAATACCATTTGGAGGCATTTAATGTTCGAGCAAAAACGGCTGATTTGCGACAAAAGAGATAACACCCCCCCCATTACGTCATGCTTCAGAAATGTGGAAAATGGTCCGTTTTCAAATGTTTTATTTTTGAACGTCAGTTCACATTTGTAGGTGGATCATCAGTGTTAGAGCTAAAATTAGCATGTTTAAAGTGATTTTCATGCTTCCAGGGGCGCTGGAAGTTAATTAAATACCATTTGGAGGCATTTAATGTTCGAGCAAAAACGGCTGATTTTCGACAAAAGAGATAACACCCCCCCATTACGTCCTGCTTCAGAAATGTGGAAAATGGTCCGTTTTCAAATGTTTTATTTTTGAACGTCAGTTCACATTTGTAGGTGGATCATCAGTGTTAGAGCTAAAATTAGCATGTTTAAAGTGATTTTCATGCTCCCAGGGGCCCTAAACACAAGATTTATGTAATGGTTAAAAGTGCATGAAAATGGCCAATTTACCCACTCTGAGTTCACAAAAAGGGTTTCTTCACCCCGGGAAGTTAATTAAATACCATTTGGAGGCATTTAATGTTCGAGCAAAAACAGCTGATTTTCGACAAAAGAGATAACACCCCCCCATTACGTCATGCTTCAGAAATGTGGAAAATGGTCCGTTTTCAAATGTTTTATTTTTGAACGTCAGTTCACATTTGTAGGTGGATCATCAGTGTTAGAGCTAAAATTAGCATGTTTAAAGTGATTTTCATGCTCCCAGGGGCCCTAAACACAAGATTTATGGAATGGTTAAAAGTGCATGAAAATGGCCAATTTACCCACTCTGAGTTCTCAAAAAGGGTTTCTTCACCCCGGGAAGTTAATTAAATACCATTTGGAGGCATTTATTGTTCGAGCAAAAACGGCTGATTTTCGACAAAAGAGATAACACCCCCCCATTACGTCCTGCTTCAGAAATGTGGAAAATGGTCCGTTTTCAAATGTTTTATTTTTGAACGTCAGTTCACATTTGTAGGTGGATCATCAGTGTTAGAGCTAAAATTAGCATGTTTAAAGTGATTTTCATGCTTCCAGGGGCGCTGGAAGTTAATTAAATACCATTTGGAGGCATTTAATGTTCGAGCAGAAACGGCTGATTTTCGACAAAAGAGATAACACCCCCCCATTACGTCCTGCTTCAGAAATGTGGAAAATGGTCCGTTTTCAAATGTTTTATTTTTGAACGTCAGTTCACATTTGTAGGTGGATCATCAGTGTTAGAGCTAAAATTAGCATGTTTAAAGTGATTTTCATGCTTCCAGGGGCTCGGGAAGTTAATTAAATACCATTTGGAGGCATTTAATGTTCGAGCAAAAACGGCTGATTTTCGACAAAAGAGATAACACCCCCCCATTACGTCATGCTTCAGAAATGTGGAAAATGGTCTGTTTTCAAATGTTTTATTTTTGAACGTCAGTTCACATTTGTAGGTGGATCATCAGTGTTAGAGCTAAAATTAGCATGTTTAAAGTGATTTTCATGCTCCCAGGGGCGCTGGAAGTTAATTAAATACCATTTGGAGGCATTTAATGTTCGAGCAAAAACGGCTGATTTTCGACAAAAGAGATAACACCCCCCCATTACGTCATGCTTCAGAAATGTGGAAAATGGTCCGTTTTCAAATGTTTTATTTTTGAACGTCAGTTCACATTTGTAGGTGGATCATCAGTGTTAGAGCTAAAATTAGCATGTTTAAAGTGATTTTCATGCTCCCAGGGGCCCTAAACACAAGATTTATGGAATGGTTAAAAGTGCATGAAAATGGCCAATTTACCCACTCTGAGTTCTCAAAAAGGGTTTCTTCACCCCGGGAAGTTAATTAAATACCATTTGGAGGCATTTAATGTTCGAGCAAAAACGGCTGATTTTCGACAAAAGAGATAACACCCCCCCATTACGTCATGCTTCAGAAATGTGGAAAATGGTCCGTTTTCAAATGTTTTATTTTTGAACGTCAGTTCACATTTGTAGGTGGATCATCAGTGTTAGAGCTAAAATTAGCATGTTTAAAGTGATTTTCATGCTCCCAGGGGCCCTAAACACAAGATTTATGGAATGGTTAAAAGTGCATGAAAATGGCCAATTTACCCACTCTGAGTTCTCAAAAAGGGTTTCTTCACCCCGGGAAGTTAATTAAATACCATTTGGAGGCATTTAATGTTCGAGCAAAAACGGCTGATTTTCGACAAAAGAGATAACACCCCCCCATTACTTCCTGCTTCAGAAATGTGGAAAATGGTCCGTTTTCAAATGTTTTATTTTTGAACGTCAGTTCACATTTGTAGGTGGATCATCAGTGTTAGAGCTAAAATTAGCATGTTTAAAGTGATTGTCATGCTTCCAGGGGCTCGGGAAGTTAATTTAATACCATTTGGAGGCATTTAATGTTCGAGCAAAAACGGCTGATTTTCGACAAAAGAGATAACACCCCCCCATTACGTCCTGCTTCAGAAATGTGGAAAATGGTCCGTTTTCAAATGTTTGATTTTTGAACGTCAGTTCACATTTGTAGGTGGATCATCAGTGTTAGAGCTAAAATTAGCATGTTTAACGTGATTTTCATGCTCCCAGGGGCCCTAAACACAAGATTTATGGAATGGTTAAAAGTGCATGAAAATGGCCAATTTACCCACTCTGAGTTCTCAAAAAGGGTTTCTTCACCCCGGGAAGTTAATTAAATACCATTTGGAGGCATTTAATGTTCGAGCAAAAACGGCTGATTTTCGACAAAAGAGATAACACCCCCCCATTACGTCCTGCTTCAGAAATGTGGAAAATGGTCCGTTTTCAAATGTTTTATTTTTGAACGTCAGTTCACATTTGTAGGTGGATCATCAGTGTTAGAGCTAAAATTAGCATGTTTAAAGTGATTTTCATGCTTCCAGGGGCTCGGGAAGTTAATTAAATACCATTTGGAGGCATTTAATGTTCGAGCAAAAACGGCTGATTTTCGACAAAAGAGATAACACCCCCCCATTACGTCCTGCTTCAGAAATGTGGAAAATGGTCAGTTTTCAAATGTTTTATTTTTGAACGTCAGTTCACATTTGTAGGTGGATCATCAGTGTTAGAGCTTAAATTAGCATGTTTAAAGTGATTTTCATGCTTCCAGGGGCGCTGGAAGTTAATTAAATACTTTTTGGAGGCATTTAATGTTCGAGCAAAAACGGCTGATTTTCGACAAAAGAGATAACACCCCCCCATTACGTCATGCTTCAGAAATGTGGAAAATGGTCCGTTTTCAAATGTTTTATTTTTGAACGTCAGTTCACATTTTTAGGTGGATCATCAGTGTTAGAGCTAAAATTAGCATGTTTAAAGTGATTTTCATGCTTCCAGGGGCGCTGGAAGTTAATTAAATACCATTTGGAGGCATTTAATGTTCGAGCAAAAACGGCTGATTTTCGACAAAAGAGATAACACCCCCCCATTACGTCCTGCTTCAGAAATGTGGAAAATGGTCCGTTTTCAAATGTTTTATTTTTGAACGTCAGTTCACATTTGTAGGTGGATCATCAGTGTTAGAGCTAAAATTAGCATGTTTAAAGTGATTTTCATGCTTCCAGGGGCTCGGGAAGTTAATTAAATACCATTTGGAGGCATTTAATGTTCGAGCAAAAACGGCTGATTTTCGACAAAAGAGATAACACCCCCCCATTACGTCATGCTTCAGAAATGTGGAAAATGGTCTGTTTTCAAATGTTTTATTTTTGAACGTCAGTTCACATTTGTAGGTGGATCATCAGTGTTAGAGCTAAAATTAGCATGTTTAAAGTGATTTTCATGCTCCCAGGGGCGCTGGAAGTTAATTAAATACCATTTGGAGGCATTTAATGTTCGAGCAAAAACGGCTGATTTTCGACAAAAGAGATAACACCCCCCCATTACGTCATGCTTCAGAAATGTGGAAAATGGTCCGTTTTCAAATGTTTTATTTTTGAACGTCAGTTCACATTTGTAGGTGGATCATCAGTGTTAGAGCTAAAATTAGCATGTTTAAAGTGATGTTCATGCTCCCAGGGGCCCTAAACACAAGATTTATAGAATGGTTAAAAGTGCATGAAAATGGCCAATTTACCCACTCTGAGTTCTCAAAAAGGGTTTCTTCACCCCGGGAAGTTAATTAAATACCATTTGGAGGCATTTAATGTTCGAGCAAAAACGGCTGATTTTCGACAAAAGAGATAACACCCCCCCATTACGTCATGCTTCAGAAATGTGGAAAATGGTCCGTTTTCAAATGTTTTATTTTTGAACGTCAGTTCACATTTGTAGGTGGATCATCAGTGTTAGAGCTAAAATTAGCATGTTTAAAGTGATTTTCATGCTCCCAGGGGCCCTAAACACAAGATTTATGGAATGGTTAAAAGTGCATGAAAATGGCCAATTTACCCACTCTGAGTTCTCAAAAAGGGTTTCTTCACCCCGGGAAGTTAATTAAATACCATTTGGAGGCATTTAATGTTCGAGCAAAAACGGCTGATTTTCGACAAAAGAGATAACACCCCCCCATTACTTCCTGCTTCAGAAATGTGGAAAATGGTCCGTTTTCAAATGTTTTATTTTTGAACGTCAGTTCACATTTGTAGGTGGATCATCAGTGTTAGAGCTAAAATTAGCATGTTTAAAGTGATTTTCATGCTTCCAGGGGCTCGGGAAGTTAATTAAATACCATTTGGAGGCATTTAATGTTCGAGCAAAAACGGCTGATTTTCGACAAAAGAGATAACACCCCCCCATTACGTCCTGCTTCAGAAATGTGGAAAATGGTCCGTTTTCAAATGTTTGATTTTTGAACGTCAGTTCACATTTGTAGGTGGATCATCAGTGTTAGAGCTAAAATTAGCATGTTTAACGTGATTTTCATGCTCCCAGGGGCCCTAAACACAAGATTTATGGAATGGTTAAAAGTGCATGAAAATGGCCAATTTACCCACTCTGAGTTCTCAAAAAGGGTTTCTTCACCCCGGGAAGTTAATTAAATACCATTTGGAGGCATTTAATGTTCGAGCAAAAACGGCTGATTTTCGACAAAAGAGATAACACCCCCCCATTACGTCCTGCTTCAGAAATGTGGAAAATGGTCCGTTTTCAAATGTTTTATTTTTGAACGTCAGTTCACATTTGTAGGTGGATCATCAGTGTTAGAGCTAAAATTAGCATGTTTAAAGTGATTTTCATGCTTCCAGGGGCTCGGGAAGTTAATTAAATACCATTTGGAGGCATTTAATGTTCGAGCAAAAACGGCTGATTTTCGACAAAAGAGATAACACCCCCCCATTACGTCCTGCTTCAGAAATGTGGAAAATGGTCAGTTTTCAAATGTTTTATTTTTGAACGTCAGTTCACATTTGTAGGTGGATCATCAGTGTTAGAGCTTAAATTAGCATGTTTAAAGTGATTTTCATGCTTCCAGGGGCGCTGGAAGTTAATTAAATACTTTTTGGAGGCATTTAATGTTCGAGCAAAAACGGCTGATTTTCGACAAAAGAGATAACACCCCCCCATTACGTCATGCTTCAGAAATGTGGAAAATGGTCCGTTTTCAAATGTTTTATTTTTGAACGTCAGTTCACATTTGTAGGTGGATCATCAGTGTTAGAGCTAAAATTAGCATGTTTAAAGTGATTTTCATGCTTCCAGGGGCGCTGGAAGTTAATTAAATACCATTTGGAGGCATTTAATGTTTGAGCAAAAACGGCTGATTTTCGACAAAAGAGATAACACCCCCCCATTACGTCCTGCTTCAGAAATGTGGAAAATGGTCCGTTTTCAAATGTTTTATTTTTGAACGTCAGTTCACATTTGTAGGTGGATCATCAGTGTTAGAGCTAAAATTAGCATGTTTAAAGTGATTTTCATGCTCCCAGAGGCCCTAAACACAAGATTTATGGAATGGTTAAAAGTGCATGAAAATGGCCAATTTACCCACTCTGAGTTCTCAAAAAGGGTTTCTTCACCCCGGGAAGTTAATTAAATACCATTTGGAGGCATTTAATGTTCGAGCAAAAACGGCTGATTTTCGACAAAAGAGATAACACCCCCCCATTACGTCATGCTTCAGAAATGTGGAAAATGGTCCGTTTTCAAATGTTTTATTTTTGAACGTCAGTTCACATTTGTAGGTGGATCATCAGTGTTAGAGCTAAAATTAGCATGTTTAAAGTGATTTTCATGCTCCCAGGGGCCCTAAACACAAGATTTATGGAATGGTTAAAAGTGCATGAAAATGGCCAATTTACCCACTCTGAGTTCTCAAAAAGGGTTTCTTCACCCCGGGAAGTTAATTAAATACCATTTGGAGGCATTTAATGTTTGAGCAAAAACGGCTGATTTTCGACAAAAGAGATAACACCCCCCCATTACGTCCTGCTTCAGAAATGTGGAAAATGGTCCGTTTTCAAATGTTTTATTTTTGAACGTCAGTTCACATTTGTAGGTGGATCATCAGTGTTAGAGCTAAAATTAGCATGTTTAAAGTGATTTTCATGCTTCCAGGGGCTCGGGAAGTTAATTAAATACCATTTGGAGGCATTTAATGTTCGAGCAAAAACGGCTGATTTTCGACAAAAGAGATAACACCCCCCCATTACGTCCTGCTTCAGAAATGTGGAAAATGGTCCGTTTTCAAATGTTTTATTTTTGAACGTCAGTTCACATTTGTAGGTGGATCATCAGTGTTAGAGCTAAAATTAGCATGTTTAAAGTGATTTTCATGCTCCCAGGGGCCCTAAACATAAGATTTATGGAATGGTTAAAAGTGCATGAAAATGGCCAATTTACCCACTCTGAGTCCTCAAAAAGGGTTTCTTCACCCCGGGAAGTTAATTAAATACCATTTGGAGGCATTTAATGTTCGAGCAAAAACGGCTGATTTTCGACAAAAGAGATAACACCCCCCCCATTACGTCCTGCTTCAGAAATGTGGGAAATGGTCCGTTTTCAAATGTTTTATTTTTGAACGTCAGTTCACATTTGTAGGTGGATCATCAGTGTTAGAGCTAAAATTAGCATGTTTAAAGTGATTTTCATGCTTCCAGGGGCGCTGGAAGTTAATTAAATACCATTTGGAGGCATTTAATGTTCGAGCAAAAACGGCTGATTTTCGACAAAAGAGATAACACCCCCCCATTACGTCCTGCTTCAGAAATGTGGAAAATGGTCCGTTTTCAAATGTTTTATTTTTGAACGTCAGTTCACATTTGTAGGTGGATCATCAGTGTTAGAGCTAAAATTAGCATGTTTAAAGTGATTTTCATGCTTCCAGGGGCTCGGGAAGTTAATTAAATACCATTTGGAGGCATTTAATGTTCGAGCAAAAACGGCTGATTTTCGACAAAAGAGATAACACCCCCCATTACGTCATGCTTCAGAAATGTGGAAAATGGTCCGTTTTCAAATGTTTTATTTTTGAACGTCAGTTCACATTTGTAGGTGGATCATCAGTGTTAGAGCTAAAATTAGCATGTTTAAAGTGATTTTCATGCTCCCAGGGGCGCTGGAAGTTAATTAAATACCATTTGGAGGCATTTAATGTTCGAGCAAAAACGGCTGATTTTCGACAAAAGAGATAACACCCCCCCATTACGTCATGCTTCAGAAATGTGGAAAATGGTCCGTTTTCAAATGTTTTATTTTTGAACGTCAGTTCACATTTGTAGGTGGATCATCAGTGTTAGAGCTAAAATTAGCATGTTTAAAGTGATTTTCATGCTCCCAGGGGCGCTGGAAGTTAATTAAATACCATTTGGAGGCATTTAATGTACGAGCAAAAACGGCTGATTTTCGACAAAAGAGATAACACCCCCCCATTACGTCATGCTTCAGACATGTGGAAAATGGTCAGTTTTCAAATGTTTTATTTTTGAACGTCAGTTCACATTTGTAGGTGGATCATCAGTGTTAGAGCTAAAATTAGCATGTTGAAAGTGATTTTCATGCTCCCAGGGGCCCTAAACACAAGATTTATGGAATGGTTAAAAGTGCATGAAAATGGCCAATTTACCCACTCTGAGTTCTCAAAAAGGGTTTCTTCACCCCGGGAAGTTAATTAAATACCATTTGGAGGCATTTAATGTTCGAGCAAAAACGGCTGATTTTCGACAAAAGAGATAACACCCCCCCATTACGTCATCCTTCAGAAATGTGGAAAATGGTCCGTTTTCAAATGTTTTATTTTTGAACGTCAGTTCACATTTGTAGGTGGATCATCAGTGTTAGAGCTAAAATTAGCATGTTTAAAGTGATTTTCATGCTCCCAGGGGCCCTAAACACAAGATTTATGGAATGGTTAAAAGTGCATGAAAATGGCCAATTTACCCACTCTGAGTTCTCAAAAAGGGTTTCTTCACCCCGGGAAGTTAATTAAATACCATTTGGAGGCATTTAATGTTCGAGCAAAAACGGCTGATTTTCGACAAAAGAGATAACACCCCCCCATTACGTCCTGCTTCAGAAATGTGGAAAATGGTCCGTTTTCAAATGTTTTATTTTTGAACGTCAGTTCACATTTGTAGGTGGATCATCAGTGTTAGAGCTAAAATTAGCATGTTTAAAGTAATTTTCATGCTTCCAGGGGCTCGGGAAGTTAATTAAATACCATTTGGAGGTATTTAATGTTCGAGCAAAAACGGCTGATTTTCGACAAAAGAGATAACACCCCCCCATTACGTCATGCTTCAGAAATGTGGAAAATGGTCCGTTTTCAAATGTTTTATTTTTGAACGTCAGTTCACATTTGTAGGTGGATCATCAGTGTTAGAGCTAAAATTAGCATGTTTAAAGTGATTTTCATGCTCCCAGGGGCCCTAAACACAAGATTTATGGAATGGTTAAAAGTGCATGAAAATGGCCAATTTACCCACTCTGAGTTCTCAAAAAGGGTTTCTTCACCCCGGGAAGTTAATTAAATACCATTTGGAGGCATTTAATGTTCGAGCAAAAACGGCTGATTTTCGACAAATGAGATAACACCCCCCATTACGTCATGCTTCAGAAATGTGGAAAATGGTCCGTTTTCAAATGTTTTATTTTTGAACGTCAGTTCACATTTGTAGGTGGATCATCAGTGTTAGAGCTAAAATTAGCATGTTTAAAGTGATTTTCATGCTCCCAGGGGCCCTAAACACAAGATTTATGGAATGGTTAAAAGTGCATGAAAATGGCCAATTTACCCACTCTGAGTTCTCAAAAAGGGTTTCTTCACCCCGGGAAGTTAATTAAATACCATTTGGAGGCATTTAATGTTCGAGCAAAAACGGCTGATTTTCGACAAAAGAGATAACACCCCCCCATTACGTCATGCTTCAGAAATGTGGAAAATGGTCCGTTTTCAAATGTTTTATTTTTGAACGTCAGTTCACATTTGTAGGTGGATCATCAGTGTTAGAGCTAAAATTAGCATGTTTAAAGTGATTTTCATGCTTCCAGGGGCGCTGGAAGTTAATTAAATACCATTTGGAGGCATTTAATGTTCGAGCAAAAACGGCTGATTTTCGACAAAAGAGATAACACCCCCCCATTACGTCATGCTTCAGAAATGTGGAAAATGGTCCGTTTTCAAATGTTTTATTTTTGAACGTCAGTTCACATTTGTAGGTGGATCATCAGTGTTAGAGCTAAAATTAGCATGTTTAAAGTGATTTTCATGCTTCCAGGGGCTCGGGAAGTTAATTAAATACCATTTGGAGGCATTTAATGTTCGAGCAAAAACGGCTGATTTTCGACAAAAGAGATAACACCCCCCCATTACGTCCTGCTTCAGAAATGTGGAAAATGGTCCGTTTTCAAATGTTTTATTTTTGAACGCCAGTTCACATTTGTAGGTGGATCATCAGTGTTAGAGCTAAAATTAGCATGTTTAAAGTGATTTTCATGCTCCCAGGGGCTCGGGAAGTTAATTAAATACCATTTGGAGGCATTTAATGTTCGAGCAAAAACGGCTGATTTTTGACAAAAGAGATAACACCCCCCCATTACGTCCTGCTTCAGAAATGTGGAAAATGGTCCGTTTTCAAATGTTTTATTTTTGAACGTCAGTTCACATTTGTAGGTGGATCATCAGTGTTAGAGCTAAAATTAGCATGTTTAAAGTGATTTTCATGCTCCCAGGGGCCCTAAACACAAGAGTTATGGAATGGTTAAAAGTGCATGAAAATGGCCAATTTACCCACTCTGAGTTCTCAAAAAGGGTTTCTTCACCCCGGGAAGTTAATTAAATACCATTTGGAGGCATTTAATGTTCGAGCAAAAACGGCTGATTTTCGACAAAAGAGATAACACCCCCCCATTACGTCATGCTTCAGAAATGTGGAAAATGGTCCGTTTTCAAATGTTTCATTTTTGAACGTCAGTTCACATTTGTAGGTGGATCATCAGTGTTAGAGCTAAAATTAGCATGTTTAAAGTGATTTTCATGCTTCCAGGGGCCCTAAACACCAGATTTATGGAATGGTTAAAAGTGCATGAAAATGGCCAATTTACCCACTCTGAGTTCTCAAAAAGGGTTTCTTCACCCCGGGAAGTTAATTAAATACCATTTGGAGGCATTTAATGTTCGAGCAAAAACGGCTGATTTTCGACAAAAGAGATAACACCCCCCCATTACGTCCTTCTTCAGAAATGTGGAAAATGGTCCGTTTTCAAATGTTTTATTTTTGAACGTCAGTTCACATTTGTAGGTGGATCATCAGTGTTAGAGCTAAAATTAGCATGTTTAAAGTGATTTTCATGCTTCCAGGGGCTCGGGAAGTGAAATAAATACCATTTGGAGGCATTTAATGTTTGAGCAAAAACGGCTGATTATCGACAAAAGAGATAACACCCCCCCATTACGTCATGCTTCAGAAATGTGGAAAATGGTCCGTTTTCAAATGTTTTATTTTTGAACGTCAGTTCACATTTGTAGGTGGATCATCAGTGTTAGAGCTAAAATTAGCATGTTTAAAGTGATTTTTATGCTTCCAGGGGCGCTGGAAGTTAATTAAATACCATTTGGAGGCATTTAATGTTCGAGCAAAAACGGCTGATTTTCGACAAAAGAGACAACACCCCCCCATTATGTCATGCTTCAGAAATGTGGAAAATGGTCCGTTTTCAAATGTTTTATTTTTGAACGTCAGTTCACATTTGTAGGTGGATCATCAGTGTTAAAGCTAAAATTAGCATGTTTAAAGTGATTTTCATGCTTCCAGGGGCTCGGGAAGTTAATTAAATACCATTTGGAGGCATTTAATGTTCGAGCAAAAACGGCTGATTTTCGACAAAAGAGATAGCACCCCCCCATTACGTCATGCTTCAGAAATGTGGAAAATGGTCCGTTTTCAAATGTTTTATTTTTGAACGTCAGTTCACATTTGTAGGTGGATCTTCAGTGTTAGAGCTAAAATTAGCATGTTTAAAGTGATTTTCATGCTCCCAGGGGCCCTAAACACAAGTTTTATGGAATGGTTAAAAGTGCATGAAAATGGCCAATTTACCCACTCTGAGTTCTCAAAAAGGGTTTCTTCACCCCGGGAAGTTAATTAAATACCATTTGCAGGCATTTAATGTTCGAGCAAAAACGGCTGATTTTCGGCAAAAGAGATAACACCCCCCCATTACGTCATGCTTCAGAAATGTGGAAAATGGTCCGTTTTCAAATGTTTTATTTTTGAACGTCAGTTCACATTTGTAGGTGGATCATCAGTGTTAGAGCTAAAATTAGCATGTTTAAAGTGATTTTCATGCTTCCAGGGGCTCTGGAAGTTAATTAAATACCATTTGGAGGCATTTAATGTTCGAGCAAAAACGGCTGATTTTCGACAAAAGAGATAACACCCCCCCATTACGTCATGCTTCAGAAATGTGGAAAATGGTCCGTTTTCAAATGTTTTATTTTTGAACGTCAGTTCACATTTGTAGGTGGATCATCAGTGTTAGAGCTAAAATTAGCATGTTTAAAGTGATTTTCATGCTTCCAGGGGCTCGGGAAGTGAAATAAATACCATTTGGAGGCATTTAATGTTTGAGCAAAAACGGCTGATTATCGACAAAAGAGATAACACCCCCCCATTACGTCATGCTTCAGAAATGTGGAAAATGGTCCGTTTTCAAATGTTTTATTTTTGAATGTCAGTTCACATTTGTAGGTGGATCATCAGTGTTAGAGCTAAAATTAGCATGTTTAAAGTGATTTTCATGCTCCCAGGGGCCCTAAACACAAGATTTATGGAATGGTTAAAAGTGCATGAAAATGGCCAATTTACCCACTCTGAGTTCTCAAAAAGGGTTTCTTCACCCCGGGAAGTTAATTAAATACCATTTGGAGGCATTTAATATTCGAGCAAAAACGGCTGATTTTCGACAAAAGAGATAACACCCCCCCATTACGTCATGCTTCAGAAATGTGGAAAATGGTCCGTTTTCAAATGTTTTATTTTTGAACGTCAGTTCACATTTGTAGGTGGATCATCAGTGTTAGAGCTAAAATTAGCATGTTTAAAGTGATTTTCATGCTTCCAGGGGCTCGGGAAGTTAATTAAATACTATTTGGAGGCATTTAATGTTCGAGCAAAAACGGCTGATTTTCGACAAAAGAGATAACACCCCCCCATTACGTCCTGCTTCAGAAATGTGGAAAATGGTCCGTTTTCAAATGTTTTATTTTTGAACGTCAGTTCACATTTGTAGGTGGATCATCAGTGTTAGAGCTAAAATTAGCATGTTTAAAGTGATTTTCATGCTCCCAGGGGCCCTAAACACAAGATTTATGGAATGGTTAAAAGTGCATGAAAATGGCCAATTTACCCACTCTGAGTCCTCAAAAAGGGTTTCTTCACCCCGGGAAGTTAATTAAATACCATTTGGAGGCATTTAATGTTCGAGCAAAAACGGCTGATTTTCGACAAAAGAGATAACACCCCCCCATTACGTCCTGCTTCAGAAATGTGGAAAATGGTCCGTTTTCAAATGTTTTATTTTTGAACGTCAGTTCACATTTGTAGGTGGATCATCAGTGTTAGAGCTAAAATTAGCATGTTTAAAGTGATTTTCATGCTTCCAGGGGCTCGGGAAGTTAATTAAATACCATTTGGAGGCATTTAATGTTCGAGCAAAAACGGCTGATTTTCGACAAAAGAGATAACACCCCCCCATTACGTCATGCTTCAGAAATGTGGAAAATGGTCCGTTTTCAAATGTTTTATTTTTGAACGTCAGTTCACATTTGTAGGTGGATCATCAGTGTTAGAGCTAAAATTAGCATGTTTAAAGTGATTTTCATGCTCCCAGGGGCGCTGGAAGTTAATTAAATACCATTTGGAGGCATTTAATGTTCGAGCAAAAACGGCTGATTTTCGACAAAAGAGATAACACCCCCCCCATTACGTCATGCTTCAGAAATGTGGAAAATGGTCCGTTTTCAAATGTTTTATTTTTGAACGTCAGTTCACATTTGTAGGTGGATCATCAGTGTTAGAGCTAAAATTAGCATGTTTAAAGTGATTTTCATGCTCCCAGGGGCCCTAAACACAAGATTTATGGAATGGTTAAAAGTGCATGAAAATGGTCAATTTACCCACTCTGAGTTCTCAAAAAGGGTTTCTTCACCCCGGAAGGTTAATTAAATACCATTTGGAGGCATTTAATGTTCGAGCAAAAACGGCTGATTTTCGACAAAAGAGATAACACCCCCCCATTACGTCATGCTTCAGAAATGTGGAAAATGGTCCGTTTTCAAATGTTTTATTTTTGAACGTCAGTTCACATTTGTAGGTGGATCATCAGTGTTAGAGCTAAAATTAGCATGTTTAAAGTGATTTTCATGCTCCCAGGGGCCCTAAACACAAGATTTATGGAATGGTTAAAAGTGCATGAAAATGGCCAATTCACCCACTCTGAGTTCTCAAAAAGGGTTTCTTCACCCCGGGAAGTTAATTAAATACCATTTGGAGGCATTTAATGTTCGAGCAAAAACGGCTGATTTTCGACAAAAGAGATAACACCCCCCCATTACGTCCTGCTTCAGAAATGTGGAAAATGGTCCGTTTTCAAATGTTTTATTTTTGAACGTAAGTTCACATTTGTAGGTGGATCATCAGTGTTAGAGCTAAAATTAGCATGTTTAAAGTGATTTTCATGCTTCCAGGGGCTCGGGAAGTTAATTAAATACCATTTGGAGGCATTTAATGTTCGAGCAAAAACGGCTGATTTTCGACAAAAGAGATAACACCCCCCCATTACGTCCTGCTTCAGAAATGTGGAAAATGGTCCGTTTTCAAATGTTTTATTTTTGAACGTCAGTTCACATTTGTAGGTGGATCATCAGTGTTAGAGCTAAAATTAGCATGTTTAAAGTGATTTTCATGCTCCCAGGGGCCCTAAACACAAGATTTATGGAATGGTTAAAAGTGCATGAAAATGGCCAATTTACCCACTCTGAGTCCTCAAAAAGGGTTTCTTCACCCCGGGAAGTTAATTAAATACCATTTGGAGGCATTTAATGTTCGAGCAAAAACGGCTGATTTTCGACAAAAGAGATAACACCCCCCCCATTACGTCCTGCTTCAGAAATGTGGAAAATGGTCCGTTTTCAAATGTTTTATTTTTGAACGTCAGTTCACATTTGTAGGTGGATCATCAGTGTTAGAGCTAAAATTAGCATGTTTAAAGTGATTTTCATGCTTCCAGGGGCGCTGGAAGTTAATTAAATACCATTTGGAGGCATTTAATGTTCGAGCAAAAACGGCTGATTTTCGACAAAAGAGATAACACCCCCCCATTACGTCCTGCTTCAGAAATGTGGAAAATGGTCCGTTTTCAAATGTTTTATTTTTGAACGTCAGTTCACATTTGTAGGTGGATCATCAGTGTTAGAGCTAAAATTAGCATGTTTAAAGTGATTTTCATGCTTCCAGGGGCTCGGGAAGTTAATTAAATACCATTTGGAGGCATTTAATGTTCGAGCAAAAACGGCTGATTTTCGACAAAAGAGATAACACTCCCCCATTACGTCATGCTTCAGAAATGTGGAAAATGGTCCGTTTTCAAATGTTTTATTTTTGAACGTCAGTTCACATTTGTAGGTGGATCATCAGTGTTAGAGCTAAAATTAGCATGTTTAAAGTGATTTTCATGCTCCCAGGGGCGCTGGAAGTTAATTAAATACCATTTGGAGGCATTTAATGTTCGAGCAAAAACGGCTGATTTTCGACAAAAGAGATAACACCCCCCCCATTACGTCATGCTTCAGAAATGTGGAAAATGGTCCGTTTTCAAATGTTTTATTTTTGAACGTCAGTTCACATTTGTAGGTGGATCATCAGTGTTAGAGCTAAAATTAGCATGTTTAAAGTGATTTTCATGCTCCCAGGGGCGCTGGAAGTTAATTAAATACCATTTGGAGGCATTTAATGTACGAGCAAAAACGGCTGATTTTCGACAAAAGAGATAACACCCCCCCATTACGTCATGCTTCAGAAATGTGGAAAATGGTCCGTTTTCAAATGTTTTATTTTTGAACGTCAGTTCACATTTGTAGGTGGATCATCAGTGTTAGAGCTAAAATTAGCATGTTTAAAGTGATTTTCATGCTCCCAGGGGCCCTAAACACAAGATTTATGGAATGGTTAAAAGTGCATGAAAATGGCCAATTTACCCACTCTGAGTTCTCAAAAAGGGTTTCTTCACCCCGGGAAGTTAATTAAATACCATTTGGAGGCATTTAATGTTCGAGCAAAAACGGCTGATTTTCGACAAAAGAGATAACACCCCCCCATTACGTCATGCTTCAAAAATGTGGAAAATGGTCCGTTTTCAAATGTTTTATTTTTGAACGTCAGTTCACATTTGTAGGTGGATCATCAGTGTTAGAGCTAAAATTAGCATGTTTAAAGTGATTTTCATGCTCCCAGGGGCCCGAAACACAAGATTTATGGAATGGTTAAAAGTGCATGAAAATGGCCAATTTACCCACTCTGAGTTCTCAAAAAGGGTTTCTTCACCCTGGGAAGTTAATTAAATACCATTTGGAGGCATTTAATGTTCGAGCAAAAACGGCTGATTTTCGACAAAAGAGATAACACCCCCCATTACGTCATGCTTCAGAAATGTGGAAAATGGTCCGTTTTCAAATGTTTTATTTTTGAACGTCAGTTCACATTTGTAGGTGGATCATCAGTGTTAAAGCTAAAATTAGCATGTTTAAAGTGATTTTCATGCTTCCAGGGGCCCTAAACACAAGATTTATGGAATGGTTAAAAGTGCATGAAAATGGCCAATTTACCCACTCTGAGTTCTCAAAAAGGGTTTCTTCACCCCGGGAAGTTAATTAAATACCATTTGGAGGCATTTAATGTTCGAGCAAAAACGGCTGATTTTCGACAAAAGAGATAACACCCCCCCATTACGTCATGCTTCAGAAATGTGGAAAATGGTCCGTTTTCAAATGTTTTATTTTTGAACGTCAGTTCACATTTGTAGGTGGATCATCAGTGTTAGAGCTAAAATTAGCATGTTTAAAGTGATTTTCATGCTTCCAGGGGCTCGGGAAGTTAATTAAATACCATTTGGAGGTATTTAATGTTCGAGCAAAAACGGCTGATTTTCGACAAAAGAGATAACACCCCCCCATTACGTCATGCTTCAGAAATGTGGAAAATGGTCCGTTTTCAAATGTTTTATTTTTGAACGTCAGTTCACATTTGTAGGTGGATCATCAGTGTTAGAGCTAAAATTAGCATGTTTAAAGTGATTTTCATGCTCCCAGGGGCCCTAAACACAAGATTTATGGAATGGTTAAAAGTGCATGAAAATGGCCAATTTACCCACTCTGAGCTCTCAAAAAGGGTTTCTTCACCCCGGGAAGTTAATTAAATACCATTTGGAGGCATTTAATGTTCGAGCAAAAACGGCAGATTTTCGACAAATGAGATAACACCCCCCATTACGTCATGCTTCAGAAATGTGGAAAATGGTCCGTTTTCAAATGTTTTATTTTTGAACGTCAGTTCACATTTGTAGGTGGATCATCAGTGTTAGAGCTAAAATTAGCATGTTTAAAGTGATTTTCATGCTCCCAGGGGCCCTAAACACAAGATTTATGGAATGGTTAAAAGTGCATGAAAATGGCCAATTTACCCACTCTGAGTTCTCAAAAAGGGTTTCTTCACCCCGGGAAGTTAATTAAATACCATTTGGAGGCATTTAATGTTCGAGCAAAAACGGCTGATTTTCGACAAAAGAGATAACACCCCCCCATTACGTCATGCTTCAGAAATGTGGAAAATGGTCCGTTTTCAAATGTTTTATTTTTGAACGTCAGTTCACATTTGTAGGTGGATCATCAGTGTTAGAGCTAAAATTAGCATGTTTAAAGTGATTTTCATGCTTCCAGGGCCGCTGGAAGTTAATTAAATACCATTTGGAGGCATTTAATGTTCGAGCAAAAACGGCTGATTTTCGACAAAAGAGATAACACCCCCCCATTACGTCATGCTTCAGAAATGTGGAAAATGGTCCGTTTTCAAATGTTTTATTTTTGAACGTCAGTTCACATTTGTAGGTGGATCATCAGTGTTAGAGCTAAAATTAGCATGTTTAAAGTGATTTTCATGCTTCCAGGGGCTCGGGAAGTTAATTAAATACCATTTGGAGGCATTTAATGTTCGAGCAAAAACGGCTGATTTTCGACAAAAGAGATAACACCCCCCCATTACGTCCTGCTTCAGAAATGTGGAAAATGGTCCGTTTTCAAATGTTTTATTTTTGAACGCCAGTTCACATTTGTAGGTGGATCATCAGTGTTAGAGCTAAAATTAGCATGTTTAAAGTGATTTTCATGCTCCCAGGGGCTCGGGAAGTTAATTAAATACCATTTGGAGGCATTTAATGTTCAAGCAAAAACGGCTGATTTTCGACAAAAGAGATAACACCCCCCCATTACGTCCTGCTTCAGAAATGTGGAAAATGGTCCGTTTTCAAATGTTTTATTTTTGAACGTCAGTTCACATTTGTAGGTGGATCATCAGTGTTAGAGCTAAAATTAGCATGTTTAAAGTGATTTTCATGCTCCCAGGGGCCCTAAACACAGGAGTTATGGAATGGTTAAAAGTGCATGAAAATGGCCAATTTACCCACTCTGAGTTCTCAAAAAGGGTTTCTTCACCCCGGGAAGTTAATTAAATACCATTTGGAGGCATTTAATATTCAAGCAAAAACGGCTGATTTTCGACAAAAGAGATAACACCCCCCCCATTACGTCATGCTTCAGAAATGTGGAAAATGGTCCGTTTTCAAATGTTTCATTTTTGAACGTCAGTTCACATTTGTAGGTGGATCATCAGTGTTAGAGCTAAAATTAGCATGTTTAAAGTGATTTTCATGCTTCCAGGGGCCCTAAACACCAGATTTATGGAATGGTTAAAAGTGCATGAAAATGGCCAATTTACCCACTCTGAGTTCTCAAAAAGGGTTTCTTCACCCCGGGAAGTTAATTAAATACCATTTGGAGGCATTTAATGTTCGAGCAAAAACGGCTGATTTTCGACAAAAGAGATAACACCCCCCCATTACGTCATGCTTCAGAAATGTGGAAAATGGTCCGTTTTCAAATGTTTTATTTTTGAACGTCAGTTCACATTTGTAGGTGGATCATCAGTGTTAGAGCTAAAATTAGCATGTTTAAAGTGATTTTCATGCTTCCAGGGGCGCTGGAAGTTAATTAAATACCATTTGGAGGCATTTAATGTTCGAGCAAAAACGGCTGATTTTCGACAAAAGAGATAACACCCCCCGTTACTTCATGCTTCAGAAATGTGGAAAATGGTCCGTTTTCAAATGTTTTATTTTTGAACGTCAGTTCACATTTGTAGGTGGATCATCAGTGTTAGAGCTAAAATTAGCATGTTTAAAGTGATTTTCATGCTCCCAGGGGCCCTAAACACAAGATTTATGGAATGGTTAAAAGTGCATGAAAATGGCCAATTTACCCACTCTGAGTTCTCAAAAAGGGTTTCTTCACCCCGGGAAGTTAATTAAATACCATTTGCAGGCATTTAATGTTCGAGCAAAAACGGCTGATTTTCGGCAAAAGAGATAACACCCCCCCATTACGTCATGCTTCAGAAATGTGGAAAATGGTCCGTTTTCAAATGTTTTATTTTTGAACGTCAGTTCACATTTGTAGGTGGATCATCAGTGTTAGAGCTAAAATTAGCATGTTTAAAGTGATTTTCATGCTTCCAGGGGCTCGGGAAGTTAATTAAATACCATTTGGAGGCATTTAATGTTCGAGCAAAAACGGCTGATTTTCGACAAAAGAGATAACACCCCCCATTACGTCATGCTTCAGAAATGGGGAAAATGGTCCGTTTTCAAATGTTTTATTTTTGAACGTCAGTTCACATTTGTAGGTGGATCATCAGTGTTAGAGCTCAAATTAGCATGTTTAAAGTGATTTTCATGCTTCCAGGGGCTCGGGAAGTGAAATAAATACCATTTGGAGGCATTTAATGTTTGAGCAAACACGGCTGATTATCGACAAAAGAGATAACACCCCCCCATTACG
The DNA here is from genome assembly GCF_964263255.1 of Lissotriton vulgaris. Lineage (NCBI taxonomy): Eukaryota > Metazoa > Chordata > Amphibia > Caudata > Salamandridae > Lissotriton > Lissotriton vulgaris. The sequence goes on from NW_028249112.1 coordinate 687,126, forward strand.
TCATGCTTCAGAAATGTGGAAAATGGTCCGTTTTCAAATGTTTTATTTTTGAACGTCAGTTCACATTTGTAGGTGGATCATCAGTGTTAGAGCTAAAATTAGCATGTTTAAAGTGATTTTCATGCTCCCAGGGGCCCTAAACACAAGATTTATGGAATGGTTAAAAGTGCATGAAAATGGCCAATTTACCCACTCTGAGTTCTCAAAAAGGGTTTCTTCACCCCGGGAAGTTAATTAAATACCATTTGGAGGCATTTAATGTTCGAGCAAAAACGGCTGATTTTCGACAAAAGAGATAACACCCCCCCATTACGTCATGCTTCAGAAATGTGGAAAATGGTCCGTTTTCAAATGTTTTATTTTTGAACGTCAGTTCACATTTGTAGGTGGATCATAGGTGTTAGAGCTAAAATTAGCATGTTTAAAGTGATTTTCATGCTCCCAGGGGCCCTAAACACAAGATTTATGGAATGGTTAAAAGTGCATGAAAATGGCCAATTTACCCACTCTGAGTTCTCAAAAAGGGTTTCTTCACCCCGGGAAGTTAATTAAATACCATTTGGAGGCATTTAATGTTCGAGCAAAAACGGCTGATTTTCGACAAAAGAGATAACACCCCCCCCATTACGTCATGCTTCAGAAATGTGGAAAATGGTCCGTTTTCAAATGTTTTATTTTTGAACGTCAGTTCACATTTGTAGGTGGATCATCAGTGTTAGAGCTAAAATTAGCATGTTTAAAGTGATTTTCATGCTCCCAGGGGCTCGGGAAGTTAATTAAATACCATTTGGAGGCATTTCATGTTCGAGCAAAAACGGCTGATTTTCGACAAAAGAGATAACACCCCCCCATTACGTCATGCTTCAGAAATGTGGAAAATGGTCCGTTTTCAAATGTTTTATTTTTGAACGTCAGTTCACATTTGTAGGTGGATCATCAGTGTTAGAGCTAAAATTAGCATGTTTAAAGTGATTTTCATGCTCCCAGGGGCTCGGGAAGTTAATTAAATACCATTTGGAGGCATTTAATGTTCGAGCAAAAACGGCTGATTTTCGACAAAAGAGATAACACCCCCCCATTACGTCATGCTTCAGAAATGTGGAAAATGGTCCGTTTTCAAATGTTTTATTTTTGAACGTCAGTTCACATTTGTAGGTGGATCATCAGTGTTAGAGCTAAAATTAGCATGTTTAAAGTGATTTTCATGCTTCCAGGGGCGCTGGAATTTAATTAAATACCATTTGGAGGCATTTAATGTTCGAGCAAAAACGGCTGATTTTCGACAAAAGAGATAACACCCCCCCATTACGTCATGCTTCAGAAATGTGGAAAATGGTCCGTTTTCAAATGATTTATTTTTGAACGTCAGTTCACATTTGTAGGTGGATCATCAGTGTTAGAGCAAAAATTAGCATGTTTAACGTGATTTTCATGCTTCCAGGGGCGCTGGAAGTTAATTAAATACCATTTGGAGGCATTTAATATTCGAGCAAAACGGCTGATTTTCGACAAAAGAGATAACACCCCCCCATTACGTCCTGCTTCAGAAATGTGGAAAATGGTCCGTTTTCAAATGTTTTATTTTTGAACGTCAGTTCACATTTGTAGGTGGATCATCAGTGTTAGAGCTAAAATTAGCATGTTTAAAGTGATTTTCATGCTTCCAGGGGCTCGGGAAGTGAAATAAATACCATTTGGAGGCATTTAATGTTCGAGCAAAAACGGCTGATTTTCGACAAAAGAGATAACACCCCCCCATTACGTCCTGCTTCAGAAATGTGGAAAATGGTCCGTTTTCAAATGTTTTATTTTTGAACGTCAGTTCACATTTGTAGGTGGATCATCAGTGTTAGAGCTAAAATTAGCATGTTTAAAGTGATTTTCATGCTTCCAGGGGCACTGGAAGTTAATTAAATACCATTTGGAGGCATTTAATGTTCGAGCAAAACGGCTGATTTTCGACAAAAGAGATAACACCCCCCCATTACGTCCTGCTTCAGAAATGTGGAAAATGGTCCGTTTTCAAATGTTTTATTTTTGAACGTCAGTTCACATTTGTAGGTGGATCATCAGTGTTAGAGCTAAAATTAGCATGTTTAAAGTGATTTTCATGCTCCCAGGGGCCCTAAACACAAGATTTATGGAATGGTTAAAAGTGCATGAAAATGGCCAATTTACTGAGTTCTCAAAAAGGGTTTCTTCACCCCGGGAAGTTAATTAAATACCATTTGGAGGCATTTAATGTTCGAGCAAAAACGTCTGATTTTCGACAAAAGAGATAACACCCCCCCATTACGTCCTTCTTCAGAAATGTGGAAAATGGTCCGTTTTCAAATGTTTTATTTTTGAACGTCAGTTCACATTTGTAGGTGGATCATCAGTGTTAGAGCTAAAATTAGCATGTTTAAAGTGATTTTCATGCTTCCAGGGGCTCGGGAAGTGAAATAAATACCATTTGGAGGCATTTAATGTTTGAGCAAAAACGGCTGATTATCGACAAAAGAGATAACACCCCCCCATTACGTCATGCTTCAGAAATGTGGAAAATGGTCCGTTTTCAAATGTTTTATTTTTGAACGTCAGTTCACATTTGTAGGTGGATCATCAGTGTTAGAGCTAAAATTAGCATGTTTAAAGTGATTTTTATGCTTCCAGGGGCGCTGGAAGTTAATTAAATACCATTTGGAGGCATTTAATGTTCGAGCAAAAACGGCTGATTTTCGACAAAAGAGACAACACCCCCCCATTATGTCATGCTTCAGAAATGTGGAAAATGGTCCGTTTTCAAATGTTTTATTTTTGAACGTCAGTTCACATTTGTAGGTGGATCATCAGTGTTAAAGCTAAAATTAGCATGTTTAAAGTGATTTTCATGCTTCCAGGGGCTCGGGAAGTTAATTAAATACCATTTGGAGGCATTTAATGTTCGAGCAAAAACGGCTGATTTTCGACAAAAGAGATAGCACCCCCCCATTACGTCATGCTTCAGAAATGTGGAAAATGGTCCGTTTTCAAATGTTTTATTTTTGAACGTCAGTTCACATTTGTAGGTGGATCATCAGTGTTAGAGCTAAAATTAGCATGTTTAAAGTGATTTTCATGCTTCCAGGGGCTCGGGAAGTTAATTAAATACCATTTGGAGGCATTTAATGTTCGAGCAAAAACGGCTGATTTTCGACAAAAGAGATAACACCCCCCCATTACGTCATGCTTCAGAAATGTTGAAAATGGTCCGTTTTCAAATGTTTTATTTTTGAACGTCAGTTCACATTTGTAGGTGGATCATCAGTGTTAGAGCTAAAATTAGCATGTTTAAAGTGATTTTCATGCTTCCAGGGGCTCGGGAAGTTAATTAAATACCATTTGGAGGCATTTAATGTTTGAGCAAAAACGGCTGATTTTCGACAAAAGAGATAACACCCCCCCATTACGTCATGCTTCAGAAATGTTGAAAATGGTCCGTTTTCAAATGTTTTATTTTTGAACGTCAGTTCACATTTGTAGGTGGATCATCAGTGTTAGAGCTAAAATTAGCATGTTTAAAGTGATTTTCATGCTCCCAGGGGCCCTAAACACAAGATTTATGGAATGGTTAAAAGTGCATGAAAATGGCCAATTTACCCACTCTGAGTTCTCAAAAAGGGTTTCTTCACCCCGGGAAGTTAATTAAATACCATTTGGAGGCATTTAATGTTCGAGCAAAAACGGCTGATTTTCGACAAAAGAGATAACACCCTCCCATTACGTCCTGCTTCAGAAATGTGGAAAATGGTCCGTTTTCAAATGTTTTATTTTTGAACGTCAGTTCACATTTGTAGCTGGATCATCAGTGTTAGAGCTAAAATTAGCATGTTTAAAGTGATTTTCATGCTTCCAGGGGCTCGGGAAGTTAATTAAATACCATTTAGAGGCATTTAATGTTCGAGCAAAAACGGCTGATTTTCGACAAAAGAGATAACACCCCCCCATTACGTCATGCTTCAGAAATGTGGAAAATGGTCCGTTTTCAAATGTTTTATTTTTGAACGTCAGTTCACATTTGTAGGTGGATCATCAGTGTTAGAGCTAAAATTAGCATGTTTAAAGTGATTTTCATGCTCCCAGGGGCCCTAAACACAAGATTTATGGAATGGTTAAAAGTGCATGAAAATGGCCAATTTACCCACTCTGAGTTCTCAAAAAGGGTTTCTTCACCCCGGGAAGTTAATTAAATACCATTTGGAGGCATTTAATGTTCGAGCAAAAACGGCTGATTTTCGACAAAAGAGATAACACCCCCCCATTACGTCATGCTTCAGAAATGTGGAAAATGGTCCGTTTTCAAATGTTTTATTTTTGAACGTCAGTTCACATTTGTAGGTGGATCATCAGTGTTAGAGCTAAAATTAGCATGTTTAAAGTGATTTTCATGCTCCCAGGGGCTCGGGAAGTTAATTAAATACCATTTGGAGGCATTTATTGTTCGAGCAAAAACGGCTGATTTTCGACAAAAGAGATAACACCCCCCCATTACGTCATGCTTCAGAAATGTGGAAAATGGTCCGTTTTCAAATGTTTTATTTTTGAACGTCAGTTCACATTTGTAGGTGGATCATCAGTGTTAGAGCTAAAATTAGCATGTTTAAAGTGATTTTCATGCTTCCAGGGGCGCTGGAATTTAATTAAATACCATTTGGAGGCATTTAATGTTCGAGCAAAAACGGCTGATTTTCGACAAAAGAGATAACACCCCCCCATTACGTCATGCTTCAGAAATGTGGAAAATGGTCAGTTTTCAAATGTTTTATTTTTGAACGTCAGTTCACATTTGTAGGTGGATCATCAGTGTTAGAGCAAAAATTAGCATGTTTAAAGTGATTTTCATGCTTCCAGGGGCGCTGGAAGTTAATTAAATACCATTTGGAGGCATTTAATGTTCGAGCAAAACGGCTGATTTTCGACAAAAGAGATAACACCCCCCCCATTACGTCCTGCTTCAGAAATGTGGAAAATGGTCCGTTTTCAAATGTTTTTTTTTTGAACGTCAGTTCACATTTGTAGGTGGATCATCAGTGTTAGAGCTAAAATGAGCATGTTTAAAGTGATTTTCATGCTTCCAGGGGCTCGGGAAGTTAATTAAATACCATTTGGAGGCATTTAATGTTCGAGCAAAAATGGCTGATTTTCGACAAAAGAGATAACACCCCCCCATTACGTCCTGCTTCAGAAATGTGGAAAATGGTCCGTTTTCAAATGTTTTATTTTTGAACGTCAGTTCACATTTGTAGGTGGATCATCAGTGTTAGAGCTAAAATTAGCATGTTTAAAGTGATTTTCATGCTCCCAGGGGCTCGGGAAGTTAATTAAATACCATTTGGAGGCATTTAATGTTCGAGCAAAAACGGCTGATTTTCGACAAAAGAGATAACACCCCCCCATTACGTCATGCTTCAGAAATGTGGAAAATGGTCCGTTTTCAAATGTTTTATTTTTGAACGTCAGTTCACATTTGTAGGTGGATCATCAGTGTTAGAGCTAAAATTAGCATGTTTAAAGTGATTTTCATGCTTCCAGGGGCGCTGGAATTTAATTAAATACCATTTGGAGGCATTTAATATTCGAGCAAAAACGGCTGATTTTCGACAAAAGAGATAACACCCCCCCATTACGTCATGCTTCAGAAATGTGGAAAATGGTCCGTTTTCAAATGTTTTATTTTTGAACGTCAGTTCACATTTGTAGGTGGATCATCAGTGTTAGAGCAAAAATTAGCATGTTTAAAGTGATTTTCATGCTTCCAGGGGCGCTGGAAGTTAATTAAATACCATATGGAGGCATTTAATGTTCGAGCAAAACGGCTGATTTTCGACAAAAGAGATAACACCCCCCCATTACGTCCTGCTTCAGAAATGTGGAAAATGGTCCGTTTTCAAATGTTTTTTTTTTGAACGTCAGTTCACATTTGTAGGTGGATCATCAGTGTTAGAGCTAAAATTAGCATGTTTAAAGTGATTTTCATGCTTCCAGGGGCTCGGGAAGTGAAATAAATACCATTTGGAGGCATTTAATGTTCGAGCAAAAACGGCTGATTTTCGACAAAAGAGATAACACCCCCCCATTACGTCCTGCTTCAGAAATGTGGAAAATGGTCCGTTTTCAAATGTTTTATTTTTGAACGTCAGTTCACATTTGTAGGTGGATCATCAGTGTTAGAGCTAAAATTAGCATGTTTAAAGTGATTTTCATGCTTCCAGGGGCGCTGGAAGTTAATTAAATACCATTTGGAGGCATTTAATGTTCGAGCAAAAATGGCTGATTTTCGACAAAAGAGATAACACCCCCCCATTACGTCCTGCTTCAGAAATGTGGAAAATGGTCCGTTTTCAAATGTTTTATTTTTGAACGTCAGTTCACATTTGTAGGTGGATCATCAGTGTTAGAGCTAAAATTAGCATGTTTAAAGTGATTTTCATGCTCCCAGGGGCCCTAAACACAAGATTTATGGAATGGTTAAAAGTGCATGAAAATGGCCAATTTACTGAGTTCTCAAAAAGGGTTTCTTCACCCCGGGAAGTTAATTAAATACCATTTGGAGGCATTTAATGTTCGAGCAAAAACGGCTGATTTTCGACAAAAGAGATAACACCCCCCCATTACGTCCTGCTTCAGAAATGTGGAAAATGGTCCGTTTTCAAATGTTTTATTTTTGAACGTCAGTTCACATTTGTAGGTGGATCATCAGTGTTAGAGCTAAAATTAGCATGTTTAAAGTGATTTTCATGCTTCCAGGGGCTCGGGAAGTGAAATAAATACCATTTGGAGGCATTTAATGTTTGAGCAAAAACGGCTGATTATCGACAAAAGAGATAACACCCCCCCATTACGTCATGCTTCAGAAATGTGGAAAATGGTCCGTTTTCAAATTTTTATTTTTGAACGTCAGTTCACATTTGTAGGTGGATCATCAGTGTTAGAGCTAAAATTAGCATGTTTAAAGTGATTTTTATGCTTCCAGGGGCGCTGGAAGTTAATTAAATACCATTTGGAGGCATTTAATGTTCGAGCAAAAACGGCTGATTTTCGACAAAAGAGATAACACCCCCCCATTATGTCATGCTTCAGAAATGTGGAAAATGGTCGGTTTTCAAATGTTTTATTTTTGAACGTCAGTTCACATTTGTAGGTGGATCATCAGTGTTAGAGCTAAAATTAGCATGTTTAAAGTGATTTTCATGCTTCCAGGGGCTCGGGAAGTTAATTAAATACCATTTGGAGGCATTTAATGTTCGAGCAAAAACGGCTGATTTTCGACAAAAGAGATAGCACCCCCCCATTACGTCATGCTTCAGAAATGTGGAAAATGGTCCGTTTTCAAATGTTTTATTTTTGAACGTCAGTTCACATTTGTAGGTGGATCATCAGTGTTAGAGCTAAAATTAGCATGTTTAAAGTGATTTTCATGCTTCCAGGGGCTCGGGAAGTTAATTAAATACCATTTGGAGGCATTTAATGTTCGAGCAAAAACGGCTGATTTTCGACAAAAGAGATAACACCCCCCCATTACGTCATGCTTCAGAAATGTTGAAAATGGTCCGTTTTCAAATGTTTTATTTTTGAACGTCAGTTCACATTTGTAGGTGGATCATCAGTGTTAGAGCTAAAATTAGCATGTTTAAAGTGATTTTCATGCTTCCAGGGGCTCGGGAAGTTAATTAAATACCATTTGGAGGCATTTAATGTTCGAGCAAAAACGGCTGATTTTCGACAAAAGAGATAACACCCCCCCATTACGTCCTGCTTCAGAAATGTGGAAAATGGTCCGTTTTCAAATGTTTTATTTTTGAACGTCAGTTCACATTTGTAGGTGGATCATCAGTGTTAGAGCTAAAATTAGCATGTTTAAAGTGATTTTCATGCTCCCAGGGGCCCTAAACACAAGATTTATGGAATGGTTAAAAGTGCATGAAAATGGCCAATTTACCCACTCTGAGTTCTCAAAAAGGGATTCTTCACCCCGGGAAGTTAACTAAATACCATTTGGAGGCATTTAATGTTCGAGCAAAAACGGCTGATTTTCGACAAAAGAGATAACACCCCCCCATTACGTCCTGCTTCAGAAATGTGGAAAATGGTCCGTTTTCAAATGTTTTATTTTTGAACGTCAGTTCACATTTGTAGGTGGATCATCAGTGTTAGAGCTAAAATTAGCATGTTTAAAGTGATTTTCATGCTTCCAGGGGCTCGGGAAGTTAATTAAATACCATTTAGAGGCATTTAATGTTCGAGCAAAAACGGCTGATTTTCGACAAAAGAGATAACACCCCCCCATTACGTCATGCTTCAGAAATGTGGAAAATGGTCCGTTTTCAAATGTTTTATTTTTGAACGTCAGTTCACATTTGTAGGTGGATCATCAGTGTTAGAGCTAAAATTAGCATGTTTAAAGTGATTTTCATGCTCCCAGGGGCCCTAAACACAAGATTTATGGAATGGTTAAAAGTGCATGAAAATGGCCAATTTACCCACTCTGAGTTCTCAAAAAGGGTTTCTTCACCCCGGGAAGTTAATTAAATACCATTTGGAGGCATTTAATGTTCGAGCAAAAACGGCTGATTTTCGACAAAAGAGATAACACCCCCCCATTACGTCATGCTTCAGAAATGTGGAAAATGGTCCGTTTTCAAATGTTTTATTTTTGAACGTCAGTTCACATTTGTAGGTGGATCATCAGTGTTAGAGCTAAAATTAGCATGTTTAAAGTGATTTTCATGCTCCCAGGGGCCCTAAACACAAGATTTATGGAATGGTTAAAAGTGCATGAAAATGGCCAATTTACCCACTCTGAGTTCTCAAAAAGGGTTTCTTCACCCCGGGAAGTTAATTAAATACCATTTGGAGGCATTTAATGTTCGAGCAAAAACGGCTGATTTTCGACAAAAGAGATAACACCCCCCCATTACGTCATGCTTCAGAAATGTGGAAAATGGTCCGTTTTCAAATGTTTTATTTTTGAACGTCAGTTCACATTTGTAGGTGGATCATCAGTGTTAGTGCTAAAATTAGCATGTTTAAAGTGATTTTCATGCTTCCAGGGGCTCGGGAAGTTAATTAAATACCATTTGGAGGCATTTAATGTTCGAGCAAAAACGGCTGATTTTCGACAAAAGAGATAACACCCCCCCCATTACGTCATGCTTCAGAAATGTGGAAAATGGTCCGTTTTCAAATGTTTTATTTTTGAACGTCAGTTCACATTTGTAGGTGGATCATCAGTGTTAGTGCTAAAATTAGCATGTTTAAAGTGATTTTCATGCTTCCAGGGGCTCGGGAAGTTAATTAAATACCATTTGGAGGCATTTAATGTTCGAGCAAAAACGGCTGATTTTCGACAAAAGAGATAACACCCCCCCATTACGTCCTGCTTCAGAAATGTGGAAAATGGTCCGTTTTCAAATGTTTTATTTTTGAACGTCAGTTCACATTTGTAGGTGGATCATCAGTGTTAGAGCTAAAATTAGCATGTTTAAAGTGATTTTCATGCTCCCAGGGGCTCGGGAAGTTAATTAAATACCATTTGGAGGCATTTAATGTTCGAGCAAAAACGGCTGATTTTCGACAAAAGAGATAACACCCCCCCATTACGTCATGCTTCAGAAATGTGGAAAATGGTCCGTTTTCAAATGTTTTATTTTTGAACGTCAGTTCACATTTGTAGGTGGATCATCAGTGTTAGAGCAAAAATTAGCATGTTTAAAGTGATTTTCATGCTTCCAGGGGCGCTGGAAGTTAATTAAATACCATTTGGAGGCATTTAATGTTCGAGCAAAAGGGCTGATTTTCGACAAAAGAGATAACACCCCCCCATTACGTCCTGCTTCAGAAATGTGGAAAATGGTCCGTTTTCAAATGTTTTATTTTTGAACGTCAGTTCACATTTGTAGGTGGATCATCAGTGTTAGAGCTAAAATTAACATGTTTAAAGTGATTTTCATGCTTCCAGGGGCTCGGGAAGTGAAATAAATACCATTTGGAGGCATTTAATGTTCGAGCAAAAACGGCTGATTTTCGACAAAAGAGATAACACCCCCCCATTACGTCCTGCTTCAGAAATGTGGAAAATGGTCCGTTTTCAAATGTTTTATTTTTGAACGTCAGTTCACATTTGTAGGTGGATCATCAGTGTTAGAGCTAAAATTAGCATGTTTAAAGTGATTTTCATGCTTCCAGGGGCGCTGGAAGTTAATTAAATACCATTTGGAGGCATTTAATGTTCGAGCAAAAACGGCTGATTTTCGACAAAAGAGATAACACCCCCCCATTACGTCATGCTTCAGAAATGTGGAAAATGGTCCGTTTTCAAATGTTTTATTTTTGAACGTCAGTTCACATTTGTAGGTGGATCATCAGTGTTAGAGCTAAAATGAGCATGTTTAAAGTGATTTTCATGCTTCCAGGGGCTCGGGAAGTTAATTAAATACCATTTGGAGGCATTTAATGTTCGAGCAAAAACGGCTGATTTTCGACAAAAGAGATAACACCCCCCCATTACGTCCTGCTTCAGAAATGTGGAAAATGCTCCGTTTTCAAATGTTTTATTTTTGAACGTCAGTTCACATTTGTAGGTGGATCATCAGTGTTAGAGCTAAAATTAGCATGTTTAAAGTGATTTTCATGCTCCCAGGGGCCCTAAACACAAGATTTATAGAATGGTTAAAAGTGCATGAAAATGGCCAATTTACTGAGTTCTCAAAAAGGGTTTCTTCACCCCGGGAAGTTAATTAAATACCATTTGGAGGCATTTAATGTTCGAGCAAAAACGGCTGATTTTCGACAAAAGAGATAACACCCCCCCATTACGTCCTGCTTCAGAAATGTGGAAAATGGTCCGTTTTCAAATGTTTTATTTTTGAACGCCAGTTCACATTTGTAGGTGGATCATCAGTGTTAGAGCTAAAATTAGCATGTTTAAAGTGATTTTCATGCTCCCAGGGGCTCGGGAAGTTAATTAAATACCATTTGGAGGCATTTAATGTTCAAGCAAAAACGGCTGATTTTCGACAAAAGAGATAACACCCCCCCATTACGTCCTGCTTCAGAAATGTGGAAAATGGTCCGTTTTCAAATGTTTTATTTTTGAACGTCAGTTCACATTTGTAGGTGGATCATCAGTGTTAGAGCTAAAATTAGCATGTTTAAAGTGATTTTCATGCTCCCAGGGGCCCTAAACACAGGAGTTATGGAATGGTTAAAAGTGCATGAAAATGGGCAATTTACCCACTCTGAGTTCTCAAAAAGGGTTTCTTCACCCCGGGAAGTTAATTAAATACCATTTGGAGGCATTTAATATTCAAGCAAAAACGGCTGATTTTCGACAAAAGAGATAACACCCCCCCCATTACGTCATGCTTCAGAAATGTGGAAAATGGTCCGTTTTCAAATGTTTCATTTTTGAACGTCAGTTCACATTTGTAGGTGGATCATCAGTGTTAGAGCTAAAATTAGCATGTTTAAAGTGATTTTCATGCTTCCAGGGGCCCTAAACACCAGATTTATGGAATGGTTAAAAGTGCATGAAAATGGCCAATTTACCCACTCTGAGTTCTCAAAAAGGGTTTCTTCACCCCGGGAAGTTAATTAAATACCATTTGGAGGCATTTAATGTTCGAGCAAAAACGGCTGATTTTCGACAAAAGAGATAACACCCCCCCATTACGTCATGCTTCAGAAATGTGGAAAATGGTCCGTTTTCAAATGTTTTATTTTTGAACGTCAGTTCACATTTGTAGGTGGATCATCAGTGTTAGAGCTAAAATTAGCATGTTTAAAGTGATTTTCATGCTTCCAGGGGCGCTGGAAGTTAATTAAATACCATTTGGAGGCATTTAATGTTCGAGCAAAAACGGCTGATTTTCGACAAAAGAGATAACACCCCCCGTTACTTCATGCTTCAGAAATGTGGAAAATGGTCCGTTTTCAAATGTTTTATTTTTGAACGTCAGTTCACATTTGTAGGTGGATCATCAGTGTTAGAGCTAAAATTAGCATGTTTAAAGTGATTTTCATGCTCCCAGGGGCCCTAAACACAAGATTTATGGAATGGTTAAAAGTGCATGAAAATGGCCAATTTACCCACTCTGAGTTCTCAAAAAGGGTTTCTTCACCCCGGGAAGTTAATTAAATACCATTTGCAGGCATTTAATGTTCGAGCAAAAACGGCTGATTTTCGGCAAAAGAGATAACACCCCCCCATTACGTCATGCTTCAGAAATGTGGAAAATGGTCCGTTTTCAAATGTTTTATTTTTGAACGTCAGTTCACATTTGTAGGTGGATCATCAGTGTTAGAGCTAAAATTAGCATGTTTAAAGTGATTTTCATGCTTCCAGGGGCTCGGGAAGTTAATTAAATACCATTTGGAGGCATTTAATGTTCGAGCAAAAACGGCTGATTTTCGACAAAAGAGATAACACCCCCCATTACGTCATGCTTCAGAAATGGGGAAAATGGTCCGTTTTCAAATGTTTTATTTTTGAACGTCAGTTCACATTTGTAGGTGGATCATCAGTGTTAGAGCTCAAATTAGCATGTTTAAAGTGATTTTCATGCTTCCAGGGGCTCGGGAAGTGAAATAAATACCATTTGGAGGCATTTAATGTTTGAGCAAACACGGCTGATTATCGACAAAAGAGATAACACCCCCCCATTACGTCATGCTTCAGAAATGTGGAAAATGGTCCGTTTTCAAATGTTTTATTTTTGAACGTCAGTTCACATTTGTAGGTGGATCATCAGTGTTAGAGCTAAAATTAGCATGTTTAAAGTGATTTTCATGCTCCCAGGGGCCCTAAACACAAGATTTATGGAATGGTTAAAAGTGCATGAAAATGGCCAATTTACCCACTCTGAGTTCTCAAAAAGGGTTTCTTCACCCCGGGAAGTTAATTAAATACCATTTGGAGGCATTTAATGTTCGAGCAAAAACGGCTGATTTTCGACAAAAGAGATAACACCCCCCCATTACGTCATGCTTCAGAAATGTGGAAAATGGTCCGTTTTCAAATGTTTTATTTTTGAACGTCAGTTCACATTTGTAGGTGGATCATAGGTGTTAGAGCTAAAATTAGCATGTTTAAAGTGATTTTCATGCTCCCAGGGGCCCTAAACACAAGATTTATGGAATGGTTAAAAGTGCATGAAAATGGCCAATTTACCCACTCTGAGTTCTCAAAAAGGGTTTCTTCACCCCGGGAAGTTAATTAAATACCATTTGGAGGCATTTAATGTTCGAGCAAAAACGGCTGATTTTCGACAAAAGAGATAACACCCCCCCCATTACGTCATGCTTCAGAAATGTGGAAAATGGTCCGTTTTCAAATGTTTTATTTTTGAACGTCAGTTCACATTTGTAGGTGGATCATCAGTGTTAGAGCTAAAATTAGCATGTTTAAAGTGATTTTCATGCTCCCAGGGGCTCGGGAAGTTAATTAAATACCATTTGGAGGCATTTCATGTTCGAGCAAAAACGGCTGATTTTCGACAAAAGAGATAACACCCCCCCATTACGTCATGCTTCAGAAATGTGGAAAATGGTCCGTTTTCAAATGTTTTATTTTTGAACGTCAGTTCACATTTGTAGGTGGATCATCAGTGTTAGAGCTAAAATTAGCATGTTTAAAGTGATTTTCATGCTCCCAGGGGCTCGGGAAGTTAATTAAATACCATTTGGAGGCATTTAATGTTCGAGCAAAAACGGCTGATTTTCGACAAAAGAGATAACACCCCCCCATTACGTCATGCTTCAGAAATGTGGAAAATGGTCCGTTTTCAAATGTTTTATTTTTGAACGTCAGTTCACATTTGTAGGTGGATCATCAGTGTTAGAGCTAAAATTAGCATGTTTAAAGTGATTTTCATGCTTCCAGGGGCGCTGGAATTTAATTAAATACCATTTGGAGGCATTTAATGTTCGAGCAAAAACGGCTGATTTTCGACAAAAGAGATAACACCCCCCCATTACGTCATGCTTCAGAAATGTGGAAAATGGTCCGTTTTCAAATGATTTATTTTTGAACGTCAGTTCACATTTGTAGGTGGATCATCAGTGTTAGAGCAAAAATTAGCATGTTTAACGTGATTTTCATGCTTCCAGGGGCGCTGGAAGTTAATTAAATACCATTTGGAGGCATTTAATATTCGAGCAAAACGGCTGATTTTCGACAAAAGAGATAACACCCCCCCATTACGTCCTGCTTCAGAAATGTGGAAAATGGTCCGTTTTCAAATGTTTTATTTTTGAACGTCAGTTCACATTTGTAGGTGGATCATCAGTGTTAGAGCTAAAATTAGCATGTTTAAAGTGATTTTCATGCTTCCAGGGGCTCGGGAAGTGAAATAAATACCATTTGGAGGCATTTAATGTTCGAGCAAAAACGGCTGATTTTCGACAAAAGAGATAACACCCCCCCATTACGTCCTGCTTCAGAAATGTGGAAAATGGTCCGTTTTCAAATGTTTTATTTTTGAACGTCAGTTCACATTTGTAGGTGGATCATCAGTGTTAGAGCTAAAATTAGCATGTTTAAAGTGATTTTCATGCTTCCAGGGGCACTGGAAGTTAATTAAATACCATTTGGAGGCATTTAATGTTCGAGCAAAACGGCTGATTTTCGACAAAAGAGATAACACCCCCCCATTACGTCCTGCTTCAGAAATGTGGAAAATGGTCCGTTTTCAAATGTTTTATTTTTGAACGTCAGTTCACATTTGTAGGTGGATCATCAGTGTTAGAGCTAAAATTAGCATGTTTAAAGTGATTTTCATGCTCCCAGGGGCCCTAAACACAAGATTTATGGAATGGTTAAAAGTGCATGAAAATGGCCAATTTACTGAGTTCTCAAAAAGGGTTTCTTCACCCCGGGAAGTTAATTAAATACCATTTGGAGGCATTTAATGTTCGAGCAAAAACGTCTGATTTTCGACAAAAGAGATAACACCCCCCCATTACGTCCTTCTTCAGAAATGTGGAAAATGGTCCGTTTTCAAATGTTTTATTTTTGAACGTCAGTTCACATTTGTAGGTGGATCATCAGTGTTAGAGCTAAAATTAGCATGTTTAAAGTGATTTTCATGCTTCCAGGGGCTCGGGAAGTGAAATAAATACCATTTGGAGGCATTTAATGTTTGAGCAAAAACGGCTGATTATCGACAAAAGAGATAACACCCCCCCATTACGTCATGCTTCAGAAATGTGGAAAATGGTCCGTTTTCAAATGTTTTATTTTTGAACGTCAGTTCACATTTGTAGGTGGATCATCAGTGTTAGAGCTAAAATTAGCATGTTTAAAGTGATTTTTATGCTTCCAGGGGCGCTGGAAGTTAATTAAATACCATTTGGAGGCATTTAATGTTCGAGCAAAAACGGCTGATTTTCGACAAAAGAGACAACACCCCCCCATTATGTCATGCTTCAGAAATGTGGAAAATGGTCCGTTTTCAAATGTTTTATTTTTGAACGTCAGTTCACATTTGTAGGTGGATCATCAGTGTTAAAGCTAAAATTAGCATGTTTAAAGTGATTTTCATGCTTCCAGGGGCTCGGGAAGTTAATTAAATACCATTTGGAGGCATTTAATGTTCGAGCAAAAACGGCTGATTTTCGACAAAAGAGATAGCACCCCCCCATTACGTCATGCTTCAGAAATGTGGAAAATGGTCCGTTTTCAAATGTTTTATTTTTGAACGTCAGTTCACATTTGTAGGTGGATCATCAGTGTTAGAGCTAAAATTAGCATGTTTAAAGTGATTTTCATGCTTCCAGGGGCTCGGGAAGTTAATTAAATACCATTTGGAGGCATTTAATGTTCGAGCAAAAACGGCTGATTTTCGACAAAAGAGATAACACCCCCCCATTACGTCATGCTTCAGAAATGTTGAAAATGGTCCGTTTTCAAATGTTTTATTTTTGAACGTCAGTTCACATTTGTAGGTGGATCATCAGTGTTAGAGCTAAAATTAGCATGTTTAAAGTGATTTTCATGCTTCCAGGGGCTCGGGAAGTTAATTAAATACCATTTGGAGGCATTTAATGTTTGAGCAAAAACGGCTGATTTTCGACAAAAGAGATAACACCCCCCCATTACGTCATGCTTCAGAAATGTTGAAAATGGTCCGTTTTCAAATGTTTTATTTTTGAACGTCAGTTCACATTTGTAGGTGGATCATCAGTGTTAGAGCTAAAATTAGCATGTTTAAAGTGATTTTCATGCTCCCAGGGGCCCTAAACACAAGATTTATGGAATGGTTAAAAGTGCATGAAAATGGCCAATTTACCCACTCTGAGTTCTCAAAAAGGGTTTCTTCACCCCGGGAAGTTAATTAAATACCATTTGGAGGCATTTAATGTTCGAGCAAAAACGGCTGATTTTCGACAAAAGAGATAACACCCTCCCATTACGTCCTGCTTCAGAAATGTGGAAAATGGTCCGTTTTCAAATGTTTTATTTTTGAACGTCAGTTCACATTTGTAGCTGGATCATCAGTGTTAGAGCTAAAATTAGCATGTTTAAAGTGATTTTCATGCTTCCAGGGGCTCGGGAAGTTAATTAAATACCATTTAGAGGCATTTAATGTTCGAGCAAAAACGGCTGATTTTCGACAAAAGAGATAACACCCCCCCATTACGTCATGCTTCAGAAATGTGGAAAATGGTCCGTTTTCAAATGTTTTATTTTTGAACGTCAGTTCACATTTGTAGGTGGATCATCAGTGTTAGAGCTAAAATTAGCATGTTTAAAGTGATTTTCATGCTCCCAGGGGCCCTAAACACAAGATTTATGGAATGGTTAAAAGTGCATGAAAATGGCCAATTTACCCACTCTGAGTTCTCAAAAAGGGTTTCTTCACCCCGGGAAGTTAATTAAATACCATTTGGAGGCATTTAATGTTCGAGCAAAAACGGCTGATTTTCGACAAAAGAGATAACACCCCCCCATTACGTCATGCTTCAGAAATGTGGAAAATGGTCCGTTTTCAAATGTTTTATTTTTGAACGTCAGTTCACATTTGTAGGTGGATCATCAGTGTTAGAGCTAAAATTAGCATGTTTAAAGTGATTTTCATGCTCCCAGGGGCTCGGGAAGTTAATTAAATACCATTTGGAGGCATTTATTGTTCGAGCAAAAACGGCTGATTTTCGACAAAAGAGATAACACCCCCCCATTACGTCATGCTTCAGAAATGTGGAAAATGGTCCGTTTTCAAATGTTTTATTTTTGAACGTCAGTTCACATTTGTAGGTGGATCATCAGTGTTAGAGCTAAAATTAGCATGTTTAAAGTGATTTTCATGCTTCCAGGGGCGCTGGAATTTAATTAAATACCATTTGGAGGCATTTAATGTTCGAGCAAAAACGGCTGATTTTCGACAAAAGAGATAACACCCCCCCATTACGTCATGCTTCAGAAATGTGGAAAATGGTCAGTTTTCAAATGTTTTATTTTTGAACGTCAGTTCACATTTGTAGGTGGATCATCAGTGTTAGAGCAAAAATTAGCATGTTTAAAGTGATTTTCATGCTTCCAGGGGCGCTGGAAGTTAATTAAATACCATTTGGAGGCATTTAATGTTCGAGCAAAACGGCTGATTTTCGACAAAAGAGATAACACCCCCCCCATTACGTCCTGCTTCAGAAATGTGGAAAATGGTCCGTTTTCAAATGTTTTTTTTTTGAACGTCAGTTCACATTTGTAGGTGGATCATCAGTGTTAGAGCTAAAATGAGCATGTTTAAAGTGATTTTCATGCTTCCAGGGGCTCGGGAAGTTAATTAAATACCATTTGGAGGCATTTAATGTTCGAGCAAAAATGGCTGATTTTCGACAAAAGAGATAACACCCCCCCATTACGTCCTGCTTCAGAAATGTGGAAAATGGTCCGTTTTCAAATGTTTTATTTTTGAACGTCAGTTCACATTTGTAGGTGGATCATCAGTGTTAGAGCTAAAATTAGCATGTTTAAAGTGATTTTCATGCTCCCAGGGGCTCGGGAAGTTAATTAAATACCATTTGGAGGCATTTAATGTTCGAGCAAAAACGGCTGATTTTCGACAAAAGAGATAACACCCCCCCATTACGTCATGCTTCAGAAATGTGGAAAATGGTCCGTTTTCAAATGTTTTATTTTTGAACGTCAGTTCACATTTGTAGGTGGATCATCAGTGTTAGAGCTAAAATTAGCATGTTTAAAGTGATTTTCATGCTTCCAGGGGCGCTGGAATTTAATTAAATACCATTTGGAGGCATTTAATATTCGAGCAAAAACGGCTGATTTTCGACAAAAGAGATAACACCCCCCCATTACGTCATGCTTCAGAAATGTGGAAAATGGTCCGTTTTCAAATGTTTTATTTTTGAACGTCAGTTCACATTTGTAGGTGGATCATCAGTGTTAGAGCAAAAATTAGCATGTTTAAAGTGATTTTCATGCTTCCAGGGGCGCTGGAAGTTAATTAAATACCATATGGAGGCATTTAATGTTCGAGCAAAACGGCTGATTTTCGACAAAAGAGATAACACCCCCCCATTACGTCCTGCTTCAGAAATGTGGAAAATGGTCCGTTTTCAAATGTTTTTTTTTTGAACGTCAGTTCACATTTGTAGGTGGATCATCAGTGTTAGAGCTAAAATTAGCATGTTTAAAGTGATTTTCATGCTTCCAGGGGCTCGGGAAGTGAAATAAATACCATTTGGAGGCATTTAATGTTCGAGCAAAAACGGCTGATTTTCGACAAAAGAGATAACACCCCCCCATTACGTCCTGCTTCAGAAATGTGGAAAATGGTCCGTTTTCAAATGTTTTATTTTTGAACGTCAGTTCACATTTGTAGGTGGATCATCAGTGTTAGAGCTAAAATTAGCATGTTTAAAGTGATTTTCATGCTTCCAGGGGCGCTGGAAGTTAATTAAATACCATTTGGAGGCATTTAATGTTCGAGCAAAAATGGCTGATTTTCGACAAAAGAGATAACACCCCCCCATTACGTCCTGCTTCAGAAATGTGGAAAATGGTCCGTTTTCAAATGTTTTATTTTTGAACGTCAGTTCACATTTGTAGGTGGATCATCAGTGTTAGAGCTAAAATTAGCATGTTTAAAGTGATTTTCATGCTCCCAGGGGCCCTAAACACAAGATTTATGGAATGGTTAAAAGTGCATGAAAATGGCCAATTTACTGAGTTCTCAAAAAGGGTTTCTTCACCCCGGGAAGTTAATTAAATACCATTTGGAGGCATTTAATGTTCGAGCAAAAACGGCTGATTTTCGACAAAAGAGATAACACCCCCCCATTACGTCCTGCTTCAGAAATGTGGAAAATGGTCCGTTTTCAAATGTTTTATTTTTGAACGTCAGTTCACATTTGTAGGTGGATCATCAGTGTTAGAGCTAAAATTAGCATGTTTAAAGTGATTTTCATGCTTCCAGGGGCTCGGGAAGTGAAATAAATACCATTTGGAGGCATTTAATGTTTGAGCAAAAACGGCTGATTATCGACAAAAGAGATAACACCCCCCCATTACGTCATGCTTCAGAAATGTGGAAAATGGTCCGTTTTCAAATTTTTATTTTTGAACGTCAGTTCACATTTGTAGGTGGATCATCAGTGTTAGAGCTAAAATTAGCATGTTTAAAGTGATTTTTATGCTTCCAGGGGCGCTGGAAGTTAATTAAATACCATTTGGAGGCATTTAATGTTCGAGCAAAAACGGCTGATTTTCGACAAAAGAGATAACACCCCCCCATTATGTCATGCTTCAGAAATGTGGAAAATGGTCGGTTTTCAAATGTTTTATTTTTGAACGTCAGTTCACATTTGTAGGTGGATCATCAGTGTTAGAGCTAAAATTAGCATGTTTAAAGTGATTTTCATGCTTCCAGGGGCTCGGGAAGTTAATTAAATACCATTTGGAGGCATTTAATGTTCGAGCAAAAACGGCTGATTTTCGACAAAAGAGATAGCACCCCCCCATTACGTCATGCTTCAGAAATGTGGAAAATGGTCCGTTTTCAAATGTTTTATTTTTGAACGTCAGTTCACATTTGTAGGTGGATCATCAGTGTTAGAGCTAAAATTAGCATGTTTAAAGTGATTTTCATGCTTCCAGGGGCTCGGGAAGTTAATTAAATACCATTTGGAGGCATTTAATGTTCGAGCAAAAACGGCTGATTTTCGACAAAAGAGATAACACCCCCCCATTACGTCATGCTTCAGAAATGTTGAAAATGGTCCGTTTTCAAATGTTTTATTTTTGAACGTCAGTTCACATTTGTAGGTGGATCATCAGTGTTAGAGCTAAAATTAGCATGTTTAAAGTGATTTTCATGCTTCCAGGGGCTCGGGAAGTTAATTAAATACCATTTGGAGGCATTTAATGTTCGAGCAAAAACGGCTGATTTTCGACAAAAGAGATAACACCCCCCCATTACGTCCTGCTTCAGAAATGTGGAAAATGGTCCGTTTTCAAATGTTTTATTTTTGAACGTCAGTTCACATTTGTAGGTGGATCATCAGTGTTAGAGCTAAAATTAGCATGTTTAAAGTGATTTTCATGCTCCCAGGGGCCCTAAACACAAGATTTATGGAATGGTTAAAAGTGCATGAAAATGGCCAATTTACCCACTCTGAGTTCTCAAAAAGGGATTCTTCACCCCGGGAAGTTAACTAAATACCATTTGGAGGCATTTAATGTTCGAGCAAAAACGGCTGATTTTCGACAAAAGAGATAACACCCCCCCATTACGTCCTGCTTCAGAAATGTGGAAAATGGTCCGTTTTCAAATGTTTTATTTTTGAACGTCAGTTCACATTTGTAGGTGGATCATCAGTGTTAGAGCTAAAATTAGCATGTTTAAAGTGATTTTCATGCTTCCAGGGGCTCGGGAAGTTAATTAAATACCATTTAGAGGCATTTAATGTTCGAGCAAAAACGGCTGATTTTCGACAAAAGAGATAACACCCCCCCATTACGTCATGCTTCAGAAATGTGGAAAATGGTCCGTTTTCAAATGTTTTATTTTTGAACGTCAGTTCACATTTGTAGGTGGATCATCAGTGTTAGAGCTAAAATTAGCATGTTTAAAGTGATTTTCATGCTCCCAGGGGCCCTAAACACAAGATTTATGGAATGGTTAAAAGTGCATGAAAATGGCCAATTTACCCACTCTGAGTTCTCAAAAAGGGTTTCTTCACCCCGGGAAGTTAATTAAATACCATTTGGAGGCATTTAATGTTCGAGCAAAAACGGCTGATTTTCGACAAAAGAGATAACACCCCCCCATTACGTCATGCTTCAGAAATGTGGAAAATGGTCCGTTTTCAAATGTTTTATTTTTGAACGTCAGTTCACATTTGTAGGTGGATCATCAGTGTTAGAGCTAAAATTAGCATGTTTAAAGTGATTTTCATGCTCCCAGGGGCCCTAAACACAAGATTTATGGAATGGTTAAAAGTGCATGAAAATGGCCAATTTACCCACTCTGAGTTCTCAAAAAGGGTTTCTTCACCCCGGGAAGTTAATTAAATACCATTTGGAGGCATTTAATGTTCGAGCAAAAACGGCTGATTTTCGACAAAAGAGATAACACCCCCCCATTACGTCATGCTTCAGAAATGTGGAAAATGGTCCGTTTTCAAATGTTTTATTTTTGAACGTCAGTTCACATTTGTAGGTGGATCATCAGTGTTAGTGCTAAAATTAGCATGTTTAAAGTGATTTTCATGCTTCCAGGGGCTCGGGAAGTTAATTAAATACCATTTGGAGGCATTTAATGTTCGAGCAAAAACGGCTGATTTTCGACAAAAGAGATAACACCCCCCCCATTACGTCATGCTTCAGAAATGTGGAAAATGGTCCGTTTTCAAATGTTTTATTTTTGAACGTCAGTTCACATTTGTAGGTGGATCATCAGTGTTAGTGCTAAAATTAGCATGTTTAAAGTGATTTTCATGCTTCCAGGGGCTCGGGAAGTTAATTAAATACCATTTGGAGGCATTTAATGTTCGAGCAAAAACGGCTGATTTTCGACAAAAGAGATAACACCCCCCCATTACGTCCTGCTTCAGAAATGTGGAAAATGGTCCGTTTTCAAATGTTTTATTTTTGAACGTCAGTTCACATTTGTAGGTGGATCATCAGTGTTAGAGCTAAAATTAGCATGTTTAAAGTGATTTTCATGCTCCCAGGGGCTCGGGAAGTTAATTAAATACCATTTGGAGGCATTTAATGTTCGAGCAAAAACGGCTGATTTTCGACAAAAGAGATAACACCCCCCCATTACGTCATGCTTCAGAAATGTGGAAAATGGTCCGTTTTCAAATGTTTTATTTTTGAACGTCAGTTCACATTTGTAGGTGGATCATCAGTGTTAGAGCAAAAATTAGCATGTTTAAAGTGATTTTCATGCTTCCAGGGGCGCTGGAAGTTAATTAAATACCATTTGGAGGCATTTAATGTTCGAGCAAAAGGGCTGATTTTCGACAAAAGAGATAACACCCCCCCATTACGTCCTGCTTCAGAAATGTGGAAAATGGTCCGTTTTCAAATGTTTTATTTTTGAACGTCAGTTCACATTTGTAGGTGGATCATCAGTGTTAGAGCTAAAATTAACATGTTTAAAGTGATTTTCATGCTTCCAGGGGCTCGGGAAGTGAAATAAATACCATTTGGAGGCATTTAATGTTCGAGCAAAAACGGCTGATTTTCGACAAAAGAGATAACACCCCCCCATTACGTCCTGCTTCAGAAATGTGGAAAATGGTCCGTTTTCAAATGTTTTATTTTTGAACGTCAGTTCACATTTGTAGGTGGATCATCAGTGTTAGAGCTAAAATTAGCATGTTTAAAGTGATTTTCATGCTTCCAGGGGCGCTGGAAGTTAATTAAATACCATTTGGAGGCATTTAATGTTCGAGCAAAAACGGCTGATTTTCGACAAAAGAGATAACACCCCCCCATTACGTCATGCTTCAGAAATGTGGAAAATGGTCCGTTTTCAAATGTTTTATTTTTGAACGTCAGTTCACATTTGTAGGTGGATCATCAGTGTTAGAGCTAAAATGAGCATGTTTAAAGTGATTTTCATGCTTCCAGGGGCTCGGGAAGTTAATTAAATACCATTTGGAGGCATTTAATGTTCGAGCAAAAACGGCTGATTTTCGACAAAAGAGATAACACCCCCCCATTACGTCCTGCTTCAGAAATGTGGAAAATGCTCCGTTTTCAAATGTTTTATTTTTGAACGTCAGTTCACATTTGTAGGTGGATCATCAGTGTTAGAGCTAAAATTAGCATGTTTAAAGTGATTTTCATGCTCCCAGGGGCCCTAAACACAAGATTTATAGAATGGTTAAAAGTGCATGAAAATGGCCAATTTACTGAGTTCTCAAAAAGGGTTTCTTCACCCCGGGAAGTTAATTAAATACCATTTGGAGGCATTTAATGTTCGAGCAAAAACGGCTGATTTTCGACAAAAGAGATAACACCCCCCCATTACGTCCTGCTTCAGAAATGTAGAAAATGGTCCGTTTTCAAATGTTTTATTTTTGAACGTCAGTTCACATTTGTAGGTGGATCATCAGTGTTAGAGCTAAAATTAGCATGTTTAAAGTGATTTTTATGCTTCCAGGGGCGCTGGAAGTTAATTAAATACCATTTGGAGGCATTTAATGTTCAAGCAAAAACGGCTGATTTTCGACAAAAGAGATAACACCCCCCCATTACGTCATGCTTCAGAAATGTGGAAAATGGTCCGTTT
Organism: Lissotriton vulgaris; assembly: GCF_964263255.1. NCBI lineage: Eukaryota > Metazoa > Chordata > Amphibia > Caudata > Salamandridae > Lissotriton > Lissotriton vulgaris. Next base: position 710,909 of record NW_028249112.1, read on the forward strand.
TCAAATGTTTTATTTTTGAACGTCAGTTCACATTTGTAGGTGGATCATCAGTGTTAGAGCTAAAATTAGCATGTTTAAAGTGATTTTCATGCTTCCAGGGGCTCGGGAAGTTAATTAAATACCATTTGGAGGCATTTAATGTTCGAGCAAAAACGGCTGATTTTCGACAAAAGAGATAACACCCCCCCATTACGTCATGCTTCAGAAATGTGGAAAATGGTCCGTTTTCAAATGTTTTATTTTTGAACGTCAGTTCACATTTGTAGGTGGATCATCAGTGTTAGAGCTAAAATTAGCATGTTTAAAGTGATTTTCATGCTTCCAGGGGCTCAGGAAGTTAATTAAATACCATTTGGAGGCATTTAATGTTCGAGCAAAAACGGCTGATTTTCGACAAAAGAGATAACACCCCCCCATTACGTCCTGCTTCAGAAATGTGGAAAATGGTCCGTTTTCAAATGTTTTATTTTTGAACGTCAGTTCACATTTGTAGGTGGATCATCAGTGTTAGAGCTAAAATTAGCATGTTTAAAGTGATTTTCATGCTCCCAGGGGCCCTAAACACAAGATTTATGGAATGGTTAAAAGTGCATGAAAATGGCCAATTTACCCACTCTGAGTTCTCAAAAAGGGTTTCTTCACCCCGGGAAGTTAATTAAATACCATTTGGAGGCATTTAATGTTTGAGCAAAAACGGCTGATTTTCGACAAAAGAGATAACACCCCCCCATTACGTCCTGCATCAGAAATGTGGAAATTGGTCCGTTTTCAAATGTTTTATTTTTGAACGTCAGTTCACATTTGTAGGTGGATCATCAGTGTTAGAGCTAAAATTAGCATGTTTAAAGTGATTTTCATGCTTCCAGGGGCTCGGGAAGTTAATTAAATACCATTTAGAGGCATTTAATGTTCGAGCAAAAACGGCTGATTTTCGACAAAAGAGATAACACCCCCCCATTACGTCATGCTTCAGAAATGTGGAAAATGGTCCGTTTTCAAATGTTTTATTTTTGAACGTCAGTTCACATTTGTAGGTGGATCATCAGTGTTAGAGCTAAAATTAGCATGTTTAAAGTGATTTTCATGCTCCCAGGGGCCCTAAACACAAGATTTATGGAATGGTTAAAAGTGCATGAAAATGGCCAATTTACCCACTCTGAGTTCTCAAAAAGGGTTTCTTCACCCCGGGAAGTTAATTAAATACAATTTGGAGGCATTTAATGTTCGAGCAAAAACGGCTGATTTTCGACAAAAGAGATAACACACCCCCATTACGTCATGCTTCAGAAATGTGGAAAATGGTCCGTTTTCAAATGTTTTATTTTTGAACGTCAGTTCACATTTGTAGGTGGATCATCAGTGTTAGAGCTAAAATTAGCATGTTTAAAGTGATTTTCATGCTTCCAGGGGCTCGGGAAGTGAAATAAATACCATTTGGAGGCATTTAATGTTTGAGCAAAAACGGCTAATTATCGACAAAAGAGATAACACCCCCCCATTACGTCATGCTTCAGAAATGTGGAAAATGGTCAGTTTTCAAATGTTTTATTTTTGAACGTCAGTTCACATTTGTAGGTGGATCATCAGTGTTAGAGCTAAAATTAGCATGTTTAAAGTGATTTTCATGCTTCCAGGGGCTCGGGAAGTGAAATAAATACCATTTGGAGGCATTTAATGTTCGAGCAAAAACGGCTGATTTTCGACAAAAGAGATAACACCCCCCCATTACGTCATGCTTCAGAAATGTGGAAAATGGTCCATTTTCAAATGTTTTATTTTTGAACGTCAGTTCACATTTGTAGGTGGATCATCAGTGTTAGAGCTAAAATTAGCATGTTTAAAGTGATTTTTATGCTTCCAGGGGCGCTGGAAGTTAATTAAATACCATTTGGAGGCATTTAATGTTCGAGCAAAAACGGCTGATTTTCGACAAAAGAGATAACACCCCCCCATTACGTCATGCTTCAGAAATGTGGAAAATGGTCCGTTTTCAAATGTTTTATTTTTGAACGTCAGTTCACATTTGTAGGTGGATCATCAGTGTTAGAGCTAAAATTAGCATGTTTAAAGTGATTTTCATGCTCCCAGGGGCGCTGGAAGTTAACTAAATACCATTTGGAGGCATTTAATGTTCGAGCAAAAACGGCTGATTTTCGACAAAAGAGATAACACCCCCCCATTACGTCATGCTTCAGAAATGTGGAAAATGGTCCGTTTTCAAATGTTTTATTTTTGAACGTCAGTTCACATTTGTAGGTGGATCATCAGTGTTAGAGCTAAAATTAGCATGTTTAAAGTGATTTTCATGCTTCCAGGGGCGCTGGAAGTTAATTAAATACCATTTGGAGGCATTTAATGTTCGAGCAAAAACGGCTGATTTTCGACAAAAGAGATAACACCCCCCCATTACGTCCTGCTTCAGAAATGTGGAAAATGGTCCGTTTTCAAATGTTTTATTTTTGAACGTCAGTTCACATTTGTAGGTGGATCATCAGTGTTAGAGCTAAAATTAGCATGTTTAAAGTGATTTTCATGCTTCCAGGGGCTCTGGAAGTTAATTAAATACCATTTGGAGGCATTTAATGTTCGAGCAAAAACGGCTGATTTTCGACAAAAGAGATAACACCCCCCCATTACGTCATGCTTCAGAAATGTGGAAAATGGTCCGTTTTCAAATGTTTTATTTTTGAACGTCAGTTCACATTTGTAGGTGGATCATCAGTGTTAGAGCTAAAATTAGCATGTTTAAAGTGATTTTCATGCTCCCAGGGGCGCTGGAAGTTAATTAAATACCATTTGGAGGCATTTAATGTTCGAGCAAAAACGGCTGATTTTCGACAAAAGAGATAACACCCCCCCATTACGTCCTGCTTCAGAAATGTGGAAAATGGTCCGTTTTCAAATGTTTTATTTTTGAACGTCAGTTCACATTTGTAGGTGGATCATCAGTGTTAGAGCTAAAATTAGCATGTTTAAAGTGATTTTCATGCTTCCAGGGGGTCGGGAAGTTAATTAAATACCATTTGGAGGCATTTAATGTTCGAGCAAAAACGGCTGATTTTCGACAAAAGAGATAACACCCCCCCATTACGTCATGCTTCAGAAATGTGGAAAATGGTCCGTTTTCAAATGTTTTATTTTTGAACGTCAGTTCACATTTGTAGGTGGATCATCAGTGTTAGAGCTAAAATTAGCATGTTTAAAGTGATTTTCATGCTCCCAGGGGCGCTGGAAGTTAATTAAATACCATTTGGAGGCATTTAATGTTCGAGCAAAAACGGCTGATTTTCGACAAAAGAGATAACACCCCCCCATTACGTCATGCTTCAGAAATGTCGAAAATGGTCCGTTTTCAAATGTTTTATTTTTGAACGTCAGTTCACATTTGTAGGTGGATCATCAGTGTTAGAGCTAAAATTAGCATGTTTAAAGTGATTTTCATGCTTCCAGGGGCGCTGGAAGTAAATTAAATACCATTTGGAGGCATTTAATGTTCGAGCAAAAACGGCTGATTTTCGACAAAAGAGATAACACCCCCCCATTACGTCCTGCTTCAGAAATGTGGAAAATGGTCCGTTTTCAAATGTTTTATTTTTGAACGTCAGTTCACATTTGTAGGTGGATCATCAGTGTTAGAGCTAAAATTAGCATGTTTAAAGTGATTTTCATGCTCCCAGGGGCCCTAAACACAAAATTTATGGAATGGTTAAAAGTGCATGAAAATGGCCAATTTACCCACTCTGAGTTCTCAAAAAGGGTTTCTTCACCCCGGGAAGTTAATTAAATACCATTTGGAGGCATTTAATGTTCGAGCAAAAACGGCTGATTTTCGACAAAAGAGATAACACCCCCCCATTACGTCATGCTTCAGAAATGTGGAAAATGGTCCGTTTTCAAATGTTTTATTTTTGAACGTCAGTTCACATTTGTAGGTGGATCATCAGTGTTAGAGCTAAAATTAGCATGTTTAAAGTGATTTTCATGCTCCCAGGGGCCCTAAACACAAGATTTATGGAATGGTTAAAAGTGCATGAAAATGGCCAATTTACCCACTCTGAGTTCTCAAAAAGGGTTTCTTCACCCCGGGAAGTTAATTAAATACCATTTGGAGGCATTTAATGTTCGAACAAAAACGGCTGATTTTCGACAAAAGAGATAACACACCCCCATTACGTCATGCTTCAGAAATGTGGAAAATGGTCCGTTTTCAAATGTTTTATTTTTGAACGTCAGTTCACATTTGTAGGTGGATCATCAGTGTTAGAGCTAAAATTAGCATGTTTAAAGTGATTTTCATGCTTCCAGGGGCTCGGGAAGTGAAATAAATACCATTTGGAGGCATTTAATGTTTGAGCAAAAACGGCTAATTATCGACAAAAGAGATAACACCCCCATTACGTCATGCTTCAGAAATGTGGAAAATGGTCCGTTTTCAAATGTTTTATTTTTGAACGTCAGTTCACATTTGTAGGTGGATCATCAGTGTTAGAGCTAAAATTAGCATGTTTAAAGTGATTTTCATGCTTCCAGGGGCTCGGGAAGTGAAATAAATACCATTTGGAGGCATTTAATGTTCGAGCAAAAACGGCTGATTTTCGACAAAAGAGATAACACACCCCCATTACGTCATGCTTCAGAAATGTGGAAAATGGTCCGTTTTCAAATGTTTTATTTTTGAACGTCAGTTCACATTTGTAGGTGGATCATCCGTGTTAGAGCTAAAATTAGCATGTTTAAAGTGATTTTCATGCTTCCAGGGGCTCGGGAAGTTAATTAAATACCATTTGGAGGCATTTAATGTTCGAGCAAAAACGGCTGATTTTCGACAAAAGAGATAACACCCCCCCATTACGTCATGCTTCAGAAATGTGGAAAATGGTCCGTTTTCAAATGTTTTATTTTTGAACGTCAGTTCACATTTGTAGGTGGATCATCAGTGTTAGAGCTAAAATTAGCATGTTTAAAGTGATTTTCATGCTCCCAGGGGCGCTGGAAGTTAATTAAATACCATTTGGAGGCATTTAATGTTCGAGCAAAAACGGCTGATTTTCGACAAAAGAGATAACACCCCCCCATTACGTCATGCTTCAGAAATGTGGAAAATGGTCCGTTTTCAAATGTTTTATTTTTGAACGTCAGTTCACATTTGTAGGTGGATCATCAGTGTTAGAGCTAAAATTAGCATGTTTAAACTGATTTTCATGCTTCCAGGGGCGCTGGAAGTTAATTAAATACCATTTGGAGGCATTTAATGTTCGAGCAAAAACGGCTGATTTTCGACAAAAGAGATAACACCCCCCCATTACGTCCTGCTTCAGAAATGTGGAAAATGGTCCGTTTTCAAATGTTTTATTTTTGAACGTCAGTTCACATTTGTAGGTGGATCATCAGTGTTAGAGCTAAAATTAGCATGTTTAAAGTGATTTTCATGCTTCCAGGGGCTCGGGAAGTTAATTAAATACCATTTGGAGGCATTTAATGTTCGAGCAAAAACGGCTGATTTTCGACAAAAGAGATAACACCCCCCAATTACGTCATGCTTCAGAAATGTGGAAAATGGTCCGTTTTCAAATGTTTTATTTTTGAACGTCAGTTCACATTTGTAGGTGGATCATCAGTGTTAGAGCTAAAATTAGCATGTTTAAAGTGATTTTCATGCTCCCAGGGGCGCTGGAAGTTAATTAAATACCATTTGGAGGCATTTAATGTTCGAGCAAAAACGGCTGATTTTCAACAAAAGAGATAACACCCCCCATTACGTCATGCTTCAGAAATGTGGAAAATGGTCCGTTTTCAAATGTTTTATTTTTGAACGTCAGTTCACATTTATAGGTGGATCATCAGTGTTAGAGCTAAAATTAGCATGTTTAAAGTGATTTTCATGCTTCCAGGGGCGCTGGAAGTAAATTAAATACCATTTGGAGGCATTTAATGTTCGAGCAAAAACGGCTGATTTTCGACAAAAGAGATAACACCCCCCCATTACGTCCTGCTTCAGAAATGTGGAAAATGGTCCGTTTTCAAATGTTTTATTTTTGAACGTCAGTTCACATTTGTAGGTGGATCATCAGTGTTAGAGCTAAAATTAGCATGTTTAAAGTGATTTTCATGCTCCCAGGGGCCCTAAACACAAGATTTATGGAATGGTTAAAAGTGCATGAAAATGGCCAATTTACCCACTCTGAGTTCTCAAAAAGGGTTTCTTCACCCCGGGAAGTTAATTAAATACCATTTGGAGGCATTTAATGTTCGAGCAAAAACGGCTGATTTTCGACAAAAGAGATAACACCCCCCCATTACGTCATGCTTCAGAAATGTGGAAAATGGTCCGTTTTCAAATGTTTTATTTTTGAACGTCAGTTCACATTTGTAGGTGGATCATCAGTGTTAGAGCTAAAATTAGCATGTTTAAAGTGATTTTCATGCTCCCAGGGGCCCTAAACACAAGATTTATGGAATGGTTAAAAGTGCATGAAAATGGCCAATTTACCCACTCTGAGTTCTCAAAAAGGGTTTCTTCACCCCGGGAAGTTAATTAAATACCATTTGGAGGCATTTAATGTTCGAGCAAAAACGGCTGATTTTCGACAAAAGAGATAACACCCCCCCATTACGTCCTGCTTCAGAAATGTGGAAAATGGTCCGTTTTCAAATGTTTTATTTTTGAACGTCAGTTCACATTTGTAGGTGGATCATCAGTGTTAGAGCTAAAATTAGCATGTTTAAAGTGATTTTCATGCTCCCAGGGGCGCTGGAAGTTAATTAAATACCATTTGGAGGCATTTAATGTTCGAGCAAAAACGTCTGATTTTCGACAAAAGAGATAATACCCCCCCATTACGTCATGCTTCAGAAATGTGGAAAATGGTCCGTTTTCAAATGTTTTATTTTTGAACGTCAGTTCACATTTGTAGGTGGATCATCAGTGTTAGAGCTAAAATTAGCATGTTTAAAGTGATTTTCATGCTCCCAGGGGCGCTGGAAGTTAATCAAATACCATTTGGAGGCATTTAATGTACGAGCAAAAACGGCTGATTTTCGACAAAAGAGATAACACCCCCCCATTACGTCATGCTTCAGAAATGTGGAAAATGGTCCGTTTTCAAATGTTTTATTTTTGAACGTCAGTTCACATTTGTAGGTGGATCATCAGTGTTAGAGCTAAAATTAGCATGTTTAAAGTGATTTTCATACTCCCAGGGGCCCTAAACACAAGATTTATGGAATGGTTAAAAGTGCATGAAAATGGCCAATTTACCCACTCTGAGTTCTCAAAAAGGGTTTCTTCACCCCGGGAAGTTAATTAGATACCATTTGGAGGCATTTAATGTTCGAGCAAAAACGGCTGATTTTCGACAAAAGAGATAACACCCCCCCATTACGTCATGCTTCAGAAATGTGGAAAATGGTCCGTTTTCAAATGTTTTATTTTTGAACGTCAGTTCACATTTGTAGGTGGATCATCAGTGTTAGAGCTAAAATTAGCATGTTTAAAGTGATTTTCATGCTCCCAGGGGCCCTAAACACAAGATTTATGGAATGGTTAAAAGTGCATGAAAATGGCCAATTTACCCACTCTGAGTTCTCAAAAAGGGTTTCTTCACCCCGGGAAGTTAATTAAATACCATTTGGAGGCATTTAATGTTCGAGCAAAAACGGCTGATTTTCGACAAAAGAGATAACACCCCCCCATTACGTCCTGCTTCAGAAATGTGGAAAATGGTCCGTTTTCAAATGTTTTATTTTTGAACGTCAGTTCACATTTGTAGGTGGATCATCAGTGTTAGAGCTAAAATTAGCATGTTTAAAGTGATTTTCATGCTCCCAGGGGCGCTGGAAGTTAATTAAATACCATTTGGAGGCATTTAATGTTCGAGCAAAAACGTCTGATTTTCGACAAAAGAGATAATACCCCCCCATTACGTCATGCTTCAGAAATGTGGAAAATGGTCCGTTTTCAAATGTTTTATTTTTGAACGTCAGTTCACATTTGTAGGTGGATCATCAGTGTTAGAGCTAAAATTAGCATGTTTAAAGTGATTTTCATGCTCCCAGGGGCGCTGGAAGTTAATTAAATACCATTTGGAGGCATTTAATGTACGAGCAAAAACGGCTGATTTTCGACAAAAGAGATAACACCTCCCCATTACGTCATGCTTCAGAAATGTGGAAAATGGTCCGTTTTCAAATGTTTTATTTTTGAACGTCAGTTCACATTTGTAGGTGGATCATCAGTGTTAGAGCTAAAATTAGCATGTTTAAAGTGATTTTCATACTCCCAGGGGCCCTAAACACAAGATTTATGGAATGGTTAAAAGTGCATGAAAATGGCCAATTTACCCACTCTGAGTTCTCAAAAAGGGTTTCTTCACCCCGGGAAGTTAATTAAATACCATTTGGAGGCATTTAATGTTCGAGCAAAAACGGCTGATTTTCGACAAAAGAGATAACACCCCCCCATTACGTCCTGCTTCAGAAATGTGGAAAATGGTCCGTTTTCAAATGTTTTTTTCTTGAACGTCAGATCACATTTGTAGGTGGATCATCAGTGTTAGAGCTAAAATTAGCATGTTTAAAGTGATTTTCATGCTTCCAGGGGCTCGGGAAGTGAAATAAATACCATTTGGAGGCATTTAATGTTCGAGCAAAAACGGCTGATTTTCGACAAAAGAGATAACACCCCCCCATTACGTCCTGCTTCAGAAATGTAGAAAATGGTCCGTTTTCAAATGTTTTATTTTTGAACGTCAGTTCACATTTGTAGGTGGATCATCAGTGTTAGAGCTAAAATTAGCATGTTTAAAGTGATTTTCATGCTTCCAGGGGCGCTGGAAGTTAATTAAATACCATTTGGAGGCATTTAATGTTCGAGCAAAAACAGCTGATTTTCGACAAAAGAGATAACACCCTCCCATTACGTCATGCTTCAGAAATGTGGAAAATGGTCCGTTTTCAAATGTTTTATTTTTGAACGTCAGTTCACATTTGTAGGTGGATCATCAGTGTTAGAGCTAAAATTAGCATGTTTAAAGTGATTTTCATGCTTCCAGGGGCTCGGGAAGTTAATTAAATACCATTTGGAGGCATTTAATGTTCGAGCAAAAATGGCTGATTTTCGACAAAAGAGATAACACCCCCCCATTACGTCCTGCTTCAGAAATGTGGAAAATGGTCCGTTTTCAAATGTTTTATTTTTGAACGTCAGTTCACATTTGTAGGTGGATCATCAGTGTTAGAGCTAAAATTAGCATGTTTAAAGTGATTTTCATGCTCCCAGGGGCCCTAAACACAAGATTTATGGAATGGTTAAAAGTGCATGAAAATGGCCAATTTACTGAGTTCTCAAAAAGGGTTTCTTCACCCCGGGAAGTTAATTAAATACCATTTGGAGGCATTTAATGTTCGAGCAAAAACGGCTGATTTTCGACAAAAGAGATAACACCCCCCCATTACGTCCTGCTTCAGAAATGTGGAAAATGGTCCGTTTTCAAATGTTTTATTTTTGAACGTCAGTTCACATTTGTAGGTGGATCATCAGTGTTAGAGCTAAAATTAGCATGTTTAAAGTGATTTTCATGCTTCCAGGGGCTCGGGAAGTGAAATAAATACCATTTGGAGGCATTTAATGTTTGAGCAAAAACGGCTGATTATCGACAAAAGAGATAACACCCCCCCATTACGTCATGCTTCAGAAATGTGGAAAATGGTCCGTTTTCAAATGTTTTATTTTTGAACGTCAGTTCACATTTGTAGGTGGATCATCAGTGTTAGAGCTAAAATTAGCATGTTTAAAGTGATTTTTATGCTTCCAGGGGCGCTGGAAGTTAATTAAATACCATTTGGAGGCATTTAATGTTTGAGCAAAAACGGCTGATTTTCGACAAAAGAGATAACACCCCCCCCATTATGTCATGCTTCACAAATGTGGAAAATGGTCCGTTTTCAAATGTTTTATTTTTGAATGTCAGTTCACATTTGTAGGTGGATCATCAGTGTTAGAGCTAAAATTAGCATGTTTAAAGTGATTTTCATGCTTCCAGGGGCTCGGGAAGTTAATTAAATACCATTTGGAGGCATTTAATGTTCGAGCAAAAACGGCTGATTTTCGACAAAAGAGATAGCACCCCCCCATTACGTCATGCTTCAGAAATGTGGAAAATGGTCCGTTTTCAAATGTTTTATTTTTGAACGTCAGTTCACATTTGTAGGTGGATCATCAGTGTTAGAGCTAAAATTAGCATGTTTAAAGTGATTTTCATGCTTCCAGGGGTTTGGGAAGTTAATTAAATACCATTTGGAGGCATTTAATGTTCGAGCAAAAACGGCTGATTTTCGACAAAAGAGATAACACCCCCCCATTACGTCATGCTTCAGAAATGTTGAAAATGGTCCGTTTTCAAATGTTTTATTTTTGAACGTCAGTTCACATTTGTAGGTGGATCATCAGTGTTAGAGCTAAAATTAGCATGTTTAAAGTGATTTTCATGCTTCCAGGGGCTCGGGAAGTTAATTAAATACCATTTGGAGGCATTTAATGTTCGAGCAAAAACGGCTGATTTTCGACAAAAGAGATAACACCCCCCCATTACGTCCTGCTTCAGAAATGTGGAAAATGGTCCGTTTTCAAATGTTTTATTTTTGAACGTCAGTTCACATTTGTAGGTGGATCATCAGTGTTAGAGCTAAAATTAGCATGTTTAAAGTGATTTTCATGCTCCCAGGGGCCCTAAACACAAGATTTATGGAATGGTTAAAAGTGCATGAAAATGGCCAATTTACCCACTCTGAGTTCTCAAAAAGGGTTTCTTCACCCCGGGAAGTTAATTAAATACCATTTGGAGGCATTTAATGTTCGAGCAAAAACGGCTGATTTTCGACAAAAGAGATAACACCCCCCCATTACGTCCTGCTTCAGAAATGTGGAAAATGGTCCGTTTTCAAATGTTTTATTTTTGAACGTCAGTTCACATTTGTAGGTGGATCATCAGTGTTAGAGCTAAAATTAGCATGTTTAAAGTGATTTTCATGCTTCCAGGGGCTCGGGAAGTTAATTAAATACCATTTAGAGGCATTTAATGTTCGAGCAAAAACGGCTGATTTTCGACAAAAGAGATAACACCCCCCCATTACGTCATGCTTCAGAAATGTGGAAAATGGTCCGTTTTCAAATGTTTTATTTTTGAACGTCAGTTCACATTTGTAGGTGGATCATCAGTGTTAGAGCTAAAATTAGCATGTTTAAAGTGATTTTCATGCTCCCAGGGGCCCTAAACACAAGATTTATGGAATGGTTAAAAGTGCATGAAAATGGCCAATTTACCCACTCTGAGTTCTCAAAAAGGGTTTCTTCACCCCGGGAAGTTAATTAAATACCATTTGGAGGCATTTAATGTTCGAGCAAAAACGGCTGATTTTCGACAAAAGAGATAACACCCCCCCATTACGTCATGCTTCAGAAATGTGGAAAATGGTCCGTTTTCAAATGTTTTATTTTTGAACGTCAGTTCACATTTGTAGGTGGATCATCAGTGTTAGAGCTAAAATTAGCATGTTTAAAGTGATTTTCATGCTCCCAGGGGCCCTAAACACAAGATTTATGGAATGGTTAAAAGTGCATGAAAATGGCCAATTTACCCACTCTGAGTTCTCAAAAAGGGTTTCTTCACCCCGGGAAGTTAATTAAATACCATTTGGAGGCATTTAATGTTCGAGCAAAAACGGCTGATTTTCGACAAAAGAGATAACACCCCCCCATTACGTCATGCTTCAGAAATGTGGAAAATGGTCCGTTTTCAAATGTTTTATTTTTGAACGTCAGTTCACATTTGTAGGTGGATCATCAGTGTTAGAGCTAAAATTAGCATGTTTAAAGTGATTTTCATGCTTCCAGGGGCTCGGGAAGTTAATTAAATACCATTTGGAGGCATTTAATGTTCGAGCAAAAACGGCTGATTTTCGACAAAAGAGATAACACCCCCCCATTACGTCCTGCTTCAGAAATGTGGAAAATGGTCCGTTTTCAAATGTTTAATTTTTGAACGTCAGTTCACATTTGTAGGTGGATCATCAGTGTTAGAGCTAAAATTAGCATGTTTAAAGTGATTTTCATGCTCCCAGGGGCTCGGGAAGTTAATTAAATACCATTTGGAGGCATTTAATGTTCGAGCAAAAACGGCTGATTTTCGACAAAAGAGATAACACCCCCCCATTACGTCATGCTTCAGAAATGTGGAAAATGGTCCGTTTTCAAATGTTTTATTTTTGAACGTCAGTTCACATTTGTAGGTGGATCATCAGTGTTAGAGCAAAAATTAGCATGTTTAAAGTGATTTTCATGCTTCCAGGGGCGCTGGAAGTTAATTAAATACCATTTGGAGGCATTTAATGTTCGAGCAAAACGGCTGATTTTCGACAAAAGAGATAACACCCCCCCATTACGTCCTGCTTCAGAAATGTGGAAAATGGTCCGTTTTCAAATGTTTTATTTTTGAACGTCAGTTCACATTTGTAGGTGGATCATCAGTGTTAGAGCTAAAATTAACATGTTTAAAGTGATTTTCATGCTTCCAGGGGCTCGGGAAGTGAAATAAATACCATTTGGAGGCATTTAATGTTCGAGCAAAAACGGCTGATTTTCGACAAAAGAGATAACACCCCCCCATTACGTCCTGCTTCAGAAATGTGGAAAATGGTCCGTTTTCAAATGTTTTATTTTTGAACGTCAGTTCACATTTGTAGGTGGATCATCAGTGTTAGAGCTAAAATTAGCATGTTTAAAGTGATTTTCATGCTTCCAGGGGCGCTGGAAGTTAATTAAATACCATTTGGAGGCATTTAATGTTCGAGCAAAAACGGCTGATTTTCGACAAAAGAGATAACACCCCCCCATTACGTCATGCTTCAGAAATGTGGAAAATGGTCCGTTTTCAAATGTTTTATTTTTGAACGTCAGTTCACATTTGTAGGTGGATCATCAGTGTTAGAGCTAAAATTAGCATGTTTAAAGTGATTTTCATGCTCCCAGGGGCCCTAAACACAAGATTTATGGAATGGTTAAAAGTGCATGAAAATGGCCAATTTACTGAGTTCTCAAAAAGGGTTTCTTCACCCCGGGAAGTTAATTAAATACCATTTGGAGGCATTTAATGTTCGAGCAAAAACGGCTGATTTTCGACAAAAGAGATAACACCCCCCCCCATTACGTCCTGCTTCAGAAATGTAGAAAATGGTCCGTTTTCAAATGTTTTATTTTTGAACGTCAGTTCACATTTGTAGGTGGATCATCAGTGTTAGAGCTAAAATTAGCATGTTTAAAGTGATTTTTATGCTTCCAGGGGCGCTGGAAGTTAATTAAATACCATTTGGAGGCATTTAATGTTCAAGCAAAAACGGCTGATTTTCGACAAAAGAGATAACACCCCCCCATTACGTCATGCTTCAGAAATGTGGAAAATGGTCCGTTTTCAAATGTTTTATTTTTGAACGTCAGTTCACATTTGTAGGTGGATCATCAGTGTTAGAGCTAAAATTAGCATGTTTAAAGTGATTTTCATGCTTCCAGGGGCTCGGGAAGTTAATTAAATACCATTTGGAGGCATTTAATGTTCGAGCAAAAACGGCTGATTTTCGACAAAAGAGATAACACCCCCCCATTACGTCATGCTTCAGAAATGTGGAAAATGGTCCGTTTTCAAATGTTTTATTTTTGAACGTCAGTTCACATTTGTAGGTGGATCATCAGTGTTAGAGCTAAAATTAGCATGTTTAAAGTGATTTTCATGCTTCCAGGGGCTCAGGAAGTTAATTAAATACCATTTGGAGGCATTTAATGTTCGAGCAAAAACGGCTGATTTTCGACAAAAGAGATAACACCCCCCCATTACGTCCTGCTTCAGAAATGTGGAAAATGGTCCGTTTTCAAATGTTTTATTGTTGAACGTCAGTTCACATTTGTAGGTGGATCATCAGTGTTAGAGCTAAAATTAGCATGTTTAAAGTGATTTTCATGCTCCCAGGGGCCCTAAACACAAGATTTATGGAATGGTTAAAAGTGCATGAAAATGGCCAATTTACCCACTCTGAGTTCTCAAAAAGGGTTTCTTCACCCCGGGAAGTTAATTAAATACCATTTGGAGGCATTTAATGTTCGAGCAAAAACGGCTGATTTTCGACAAAAGAGATAACACCCCCCCATTACGTCCTGCTTCAGAAATGTGGAAATTGGTCCGTTTTCAAATGTTTTATTTTTGAACGTCAGTTCACATTTGTAGGTGGATCATCAGTGTTAGAGCTAAAATTAGCATGTTTAAAGTGATTTTCATGCTTCCAGGGGCTCGGGAAGTTAATTAAATACCATTTAGAGGCATTTAATGTTCGAGCAAAAACGGCTGATTTTCGACAAAAGAGATAACACACCCCCATTACGTCATGCTTCAGAAATGTGGAAAATGGTCCGTTTTCAAATGTTTTATTTTTGAACGTCAGTTCACATTTGTAGGTGGATCATCAGTGTTAGAGCTAAAATTAGCATGTTTAAAGTGATTTTCATGCTTCCAGGGGCTCGGGAAGTGAAATAAATACCATTTGGAGGCATTTAATGTTTGAGCAAAAACGGCTAATTATCGACAAAAGAGATAACACCCCCCCATTACGTCATGCTTCAGAAATGTGGAAAATGGTCAGTTTTCAAATGTTTTATTTTTGAACGTCAGTTCACATTTGTAGGTGGATCATCAGTGTTAGAGCTAAAATTAGCATGTTTAAAGTGATTTTCATGCTTCCAGGGGCTCGGGAAGTTAATTAAATACCATTTGGAGGCATTTAATGTTCGAGCAAAAACGGCTGATTTTCGACAAAAGAGATAACACCCCCCCATTACGTCATGCTTCAGAAATGTGGAAAATGGTCCGTTTTCAAATGTTTTATTTTTGAACGTCAGTTCACATTTGTAGGTGGATCATCAGTGTTAGAGCTAAAATTAGCATGTTTAAAGTGATTTTCATGCTCCCAGGGGCGCTGGAAGTTAATTAAATACCATTTGGAGGCATTTAATGTTCGAGCAAAAACGGCTGATTTTCGACAAAAGAGATAACACCCCCCCATTACGTCCTGCTTCAGAAATGTGGAAAATGGTCCGTTTTCAAATGTTTTATTTTTGAACGTCAGTTCACATTTGTAGGTGGATCATCAGTGTTAGAGCTAAAATTAGCATGTTTAAAGTGATTTTCATGCTTCCAGGGGGTCGGGAAGTTAATTAAATACCATTTGGAGGCATTTAATGTTCGAGCAAAAACGGCTGATTTTCGACAAAAGAGATAACACCCCCCCATTACGTCATGCTTCAGAAATGTGGAAAATGGTCCGTTTTCAAATGTTTTATTTTTGAACGTCAGTTCACATTTGTAGGTGGATCATCAGTGTTAGAGCTAAAATTAGCATGTTTAAAGTGATTTTCATGCTCCCAGGGGCGCTGGAAGTTAATTAAATACCATTTGGAGGCATTTAATGTTCGAGCAAAAACGGCTGATTTTCGACAAAAGAGATAACACCCCCCCATTACGTCATGCTTCAGAAATGTGGAAAATGGTCCGTTTTCAAATGTTTTATTTTTGAACGTCAGTTCACATTTGTAGGTGGATCATCAGTGTTAGAGCTAAAATTAGCATGTTTAAAGTGATTTTCATGCTTCCAGGGGCTCGGGAAGTGAAATAAATACCATTTGGAGGCATTTAATGTTCGAGCAAAAACGGCTGATTTTCGACAAAAGAGATAACACCCCCCCATTACGTCATGCTTCAGAAATGTGGAAAATGGTCCGTTTTCAAATGTTTTATTTTTGAACGTCAGTTCACATTTGTAGGTGGATCATCAGTGTTAGAGCTAAAATTAGCATGTTTAAAGTGATTTTCATGCTTCCAGGGGCGCTGGAAGTTAATTAAATACCATTTGGAGGCATTTAATGTTCGAGCAAAAACGGCTGATTTTCGACAAAAGAGATAACACCCCCCATTACGTCCTGCTTCAGAAATGTGGAAAATGGTCCGTTTTCAAATGTTTTATTTTTGAACGTCAGTTCACATTTGTAGGTGGATCATCAGTGTTAGAGCTAAAATTAGCATGTTTAAAGTGATTTTCATGCTTCCAGGGGCTCGGGAAGTTAATTAAATACCATTTGGAGGCATTTAATGTTCGAGCAAAAACAGCTGATTTTCGACAAAAGAGATAACACCCCCCCATTACGTCATGCTTCAGAAATGTGGAAAATGGTCCGTTTTCAAATGTTTTATTTTTGAACGTCAGTTCACATTTGTAGGTGGATCATCAGTGTTAGAGCTAAAATTAGCATGTTTAAAGTGATTTTCATGCTCCCAGGGGCGCTGGAAGTTAATTAAATACCATTTGGAGGCATTTAATGTTCGAGCAAAAACGGCTGATTTTCGACAAAAGAGATAACACCCCCCCATTACGTCCTGCTTCAGAAATGTGGAAAATGGTCCGTTTTCAAATGTTTTATTTTTGAACGTCAGTTCACATTTGTAGGTGGATCATCAGTGTTAGAGCTAAAATTAGCATGTTTAAAGTGATTTTCATGCTTCCAGGGGGTCGGGAAGTTAATTAAATACCATTTGGAGGCATTTAATGTTCGAGCAAAAACGGCTGATTTTCGACAAAAGAGATAACACCCCCCCATTACGTCATGCTTCAGAAATGTGGAAAATGGTCCGTTTTCAAATGTTTTATTTTTGAACGTCAGTTCACATTTGTAGGTGGATCATCAGTGTTAGAGCTAAAATTAGCATGTTTAAAGTGATTTTCATGCTCCCAGGGGCGCTGGAAGTTAATTAAATACCATTTGGAGGCATTTAATGTTCGAGCAAAAACGGCTGATTTTCGACAAAAGAGATAACACCCCCCCATTACGTCATGCTTCAGAAATGTGGAAAATGGTCCGTTTTCAAATGTTTTATTTTTGAACGTCAGTTCACATTTGTAGGTGGATCATCCGTGTTAGAGCTAAAATTAGCATGTTTAAAGTGATTTTCATGCTTCCAGGGGCTCGGGAAGTTAATTAAATACCATTTGGAGGCATTTAATGTTCGAGCAAAAACGGCTGATTTTCGACAAAAGAGATAACACCCCCCCATTACGTCATGCTTCAGAAATGTGGATAATGGTCCGTTTTCAAATGTTTTATTTTTGAACGTCAGTTCACATTTGTAGGTGGATCATCAGTGTTAGAGCTAAAATTAGCATGTTTAAAGTGATTTTCATGCTCCCAGGGGCGCTGGAAGTTAATTAAATACCATTTGGAGGCATTTAATGTACGAGCAAAAACGGCTGATTTTCGACAAAAGAGATAACACCCCCCCATTACGTCATGCTTCAGAAATGTGGAAAATGGTCCGTTTTCAAATGTTTTATTTTTGAACGTCAGTTCACATTTGTAGGTGGATCATCAGTGTTAGAGCTAAAATTAGCATGTTTAAAGTGATTTTCATACTCCCAGGGGCCCTAAACACAAGATTTATGGAATGGTTAAAAGTGCATGAAAATGGCCAATTTACCCACTCTGAGTTCTCAAAAAGGGTTTCTTCACCCCGGGAAGTTAATTAAATACCATTTGGAGGCATTTAATGTTCGAGCAAAAACGGCTGATTTTCGACAAAAGAGATAACACCCCCCATTACGTCCTGCTTCAGAAATGTGGAAAATGGTCCGTTTTCAAATGTTTTATTTTTGAACGTCAGTTCACATTTGTAGGTGGATCATCAGTGTTAGAGCTAAAATTAGCATGTTTAAAGTGATTTTCATGCTTCCAGGGGCTCGGGAAGTGAAATAAATACCATTTGGAGGCATTTAATGTTTGAGCAAAAACGGCTGATTATCGACAAAAGAGATAACACCCCCCCATTACGTCATGCTTCAGAAATGTGGAAAATGGTCCGTTTTCAAATGTTTTATTTTTGAACGTCAGTTCACATTTGTAGGTGGATCATCAGTGTTAGAGCTAAAATTAGCATGTTTAAAGTGATTTTTATGCTTCCAGGGGCGCTGGAAGTTAATTAAATACCATTTGGAGGCATTTAATGTTCGAGCAAAAACGGCTGATTTTCGACAAAAGAGATAACACCCCCCCATTACGTCATGCTTCAGAAATGTGGAAAATGGTCCGTTTTCAAATGTTTTATTTTTGAACGTCAGTTCACATTTGTAGGTGGATCATCAGTGTTAGAGCTAAAATTAGCATGTTTAAAGTGATTTTCATGCTTCCAGGGGCTCGGGAAGTTAATTAAATACCATTTGGAGGCATTTAATGTTCGAGCAAAAACGGCTGATTTTCGACAAAAGAGATAACACCCCCCCCATTACGTCATGCTTCAGAAATGTGGAAAATGGTCCGTTTTCAAATGTTTTATTTTTGAACGTCAGTTCACATTTGTAGGTGGATCATCAGTGTTAGAGCTAAAATTAGCATGTTTAAAGTGATTTTCATGCTTCCAGGGGCTCTGGAAGTTAATTAAATACCATTTGGAGGCATTTAGTGTTCGAGCAAAAACGGCTGATTTTCGACAAAAGAGATAACACCCCCCCATTACGTCATGCTTCAGAAATGTGGAAAATGGTCCGTTTTCAAATGTTTTATTTTTGAACGTCAGTTCATATTTGGAGGTGGATCATCAGTGTTAGAGCTAAAATTAGCATGTTTAAAGTGATTTTCATGCTTCCAGGGGCTCAGGAAGTTAATTAAATACCATTTGGAGGCATTTAATGTTCGAGCAAAAACGGCTGATTTTCGACAAAAGAGATAACACCCCCCCCATTACGTCCTGCTTCAGAAATGTGGAAAATGGTCCGTTTTCAAATGTTTTATTTTTGAACGTCAGTTCACATTTGTAGGTGGATCATCAGTGTTAGAGCTAAAATTAGCATGTTTAAAGTGATTTTCATGCTCCCAGGGGCCCTAAACACAAGATTTATGGAATGGTTAAAAGTGCATGAAAATGGCCAATTTACCCACTCTGAGTTCTCAAAAAGGGTTTCTTCACCCCGGGAAGTTAATTAAATACCATTTGGAGGCATTTAATGTTCGAGCAAAAACGGCTGATTTTCGACAAAAGAGATAACACCCCCCCATACGTCCTGCTTCAGAAATGTGGAAATTGGTCCGTTTTCAAATGTTTTATTTTTGAACGTCAGTTCACATTTGTAGGTGGATCATCAGTGTTAGAGCTAAAATTAGCATGTTTAAAGTGATTTTCATGCTTCCAGGGGCTCAGGAAGTTAATTAAATACCATTTAGAGGCATTTAATGTTCGAGCAAAAACGGCTGATTTTCGACAAAAGAGATAACACCCCCCCATTACGTCATGCTTCAGAAATGTGGAAAATGGTCCGTTTTCAAATGTTTTATTTTTGAACGTCAGTTCACATTTGTAGGTGGATCATCAGTGTTAGAGCTAAAATTAGCATGTTTAAAGTGATTTTCATGCTCCCAGGGGCCCTAAACACAAGATTCATGGAATGGTTAAAAGTGCATGAAAATGGCCAATTTACCCACTCTGAGTTCTCAAAAAGGGTTTCTTCACCCCGGGAAGTTAATTAAATACCATTTGGAGGCATTTAATGTTCGAGCAAAAACGGCTGATTTTCGACAAAAGAGATAACACACCCCCATTACGTCATGCTTCAGAAATGTGGAAAATGATCCGTTTTCAAATGTTTTATTTTTGAACGTCAGTTCACATTTGTAGGTGGATCATCAGTGTTAGAGCTAAAATTAGCATGTTTAAAGTGATTTTCATGCTTCCAGGGGCTCGGGAAGTGAAATAATTACCATTTGGAGGCATTTAATGTTTGAGCAAAAACGGCTAATTATCGACAAAAGAGATAACACCCCCCCATTACGTCATGCTTCAGAAATGTGGAAAATGGTCAGTTTTCAAATGTTTTATTTTTGAACGTCAGTTCACATTTGTAGGTGGATCATCAGTGTTAGAGCTAAAATTAGCATGTTTAAAGTGATTTTCATGCTTCCAGGGGCTCGGGAAGTGAAATAAATACCATTTGGAGGCATTTAATGTTCGAGCAAAAACGGCTGATTTTCGACAAAAGAGATAACACCCCCCCATTACGTCATGCTTCAGAAATGCTGGAAAATGGTCCATTTTCAAATGTTTTATTTTTGAACGTCAGTTCACATTTGTAGGTGGATCATCAGTGTTAGAGCAAAAATTAGCATGTTTAAAGTGATTTTCATGCTTCCAGGGGCTCGGGAAGTTAATTAAATACCATTTGGAGGCATTTAATGTTCGAGCAAAAACGGCAGATTTTCGACAAAAGAGATAACACCCCCCCATTACGTCATGCTTCAGAAATGTGGAAAATGGTCCGTTTTCAAATGTTTTATTTTTGAACGTCAGTTCACATTTGTAGGTGGATCATCAGTGTTAGAGCTAAAATTAGCATGTTTAAAGTGATTTTCATGCTCCCAGGGGCGCTGGAAGTTAATTAAATACCATTTGGAGGCATTTAATGTTCGAGCAAAAACGGCTGATTTTCGACAAAAGAGATAACACCCCCCCATTACGTCATGCTTCAGAAATGTGGAAAATGGTCCGTTTTCAAATGTTTTATTTTTGAACGTCAGTTCACATTTGTAGGTGGATCATCAGTGTTAGAGCTAAAATTAGCATGTTTAAAGTGATTTTCATGCTTCCAGGGGCGCTGGAAGTTAATTAAATACCATTTGGAGGCATTTAATGTTCGAGCAAAAATGGCTGATTTTCGACAAAAGAGATAACACCCCCCATTACGTCCTGCTTCAGAAATGTGGAAAATGGTCCGTTTTCAAATGTTTTATTTTTGAACGTCAGTTCACATTTGTAGGTGGATCATCAGTGTTAGAGCTAAAATTAGCATGTTTAAAGTGATTTTCATGCTTCCAGGGGCTCGGGAAGTTAATTAAATACCATTTGGAGGCATTTAATGTTCGAGCAAAAACGGCTGATTTTCGACAAAAGAGATAACACCCCCCCATTACGTCATGCTTCAGAAATGTGGAAAATGGTCCGTTTTCAAATGTTTTATTTTTGAACGTCAGTTCACATTTGTAGGTGGATCATCAGTGTTAGAGCTAAAATTAGCATGTTTAAAGTGATTTTCATGCTCCCAGGGGCGCTGGAAGTTAATTAAATACCATTTGGAGGCATTTAATGTTCGAGCAAAAACGGCTGATTTTCGACAAAAGAGATAACACCCCCCCATTACGTCATGCTTCAGAAATGTGGAAAATGGTCCGTTTTCAAATGTTTTATTTTTGAACGTCAGTTCACATTTGTAGGTGGATCATCAGTGTTAGAGCTAAAATTAGCATGTTTAAAGTGATTTTCATGCTTCCAGGGGCGCTGGAAGTAAATTAAATACCATTTGGAGGCATTTAATGTTCGAGCAAAAACGGCTGATTTTCGACAAAAGAGATAACACCCCCCCATTACGTCCTGCTTCAGAAATGTGGAAAATGGTCCGTTTTCAAATGTTTTATTTTTGAACGTCAGTTCACATTTGTAGGTGGATCATCAGTGTTAGAGCTAAAATTAGCATGTTTAAAGTGATTTTCATGCTCCCAGGGGCCCTAAACACAAGATTTATGGAATGGTTAAAAGTGCATGAAAATGGCCAATTTACCCACTCTGAGTTCTCAAAAAGGGTTTCTTCACCCCGGGAAGTTAATTAAATACCATTTGGAGGCATTTAATGTTCGAGCAAAAACGGCTGATTTTCGACAAAAGAGATAACACCCCCCCATTACGTCATGCTTCAGAAATGTGGAAAATGGTCCGTTTTCAAATGTTTTATTTTTGAACGTCAGTTCACATTTGTAGGTGGATCATCAGTGTTAGAGCTAAAATTAGCATGTTTAAAGTGATTTTCATGCTCCCAGGGGCCCTAAACACAAGATTTATGGAATGGTTAAAAGTGCATGAAAATGGCCCATTTACCCACTCTGAGTTCTCAAAAAGGGTTTCTTCACCCCGGGAAGTTAATTAAATACCATTTGGAGGCATTTAATGTTCGAGCAAAAACGGCTGATTTTCGACAAAAGAGATAACACCCCCCCATTACGTCATGCTTCAGAAATGTGGAAAATGGTCCGTTTTCAAATGTTTTATTTTTGAACGTCAGTTCACATTTGTAGGTGGATCATCAGTGTTAGAGCTAAAATTAGCATGTTTAAAGTGATTTTCATGCTCCCAGGGGCGCTGGAAGTTAATTAAATACCATTTGGAGGCATTTAATGTTCGAGCAAAAACGGCTGATTTTCGACAAAAGAGATAACACCCCCCCATTACGTCATGCTTCAGAAATGTGGAAAATGGTCCGTTTTCAAATGTTTTATTTTTGAACGTCAGTTCACATTTGTAGGTGGATCATCAGTGTTAGAGCTAAAATTAGCATGTTTAAAGTGATTTTCATGCTTCCAGGGGCGCTGGAAGTTAATTAAATACCATTTGGAGGCATTTAATGTTCGAGCAAAAACGGCTGATTTTCGACAAAAGAGATAACACCCCCCCATTACGTCCTGCTTCAGAAATATGGAAAATGGTCCGTTTTCAAATGTTTTATTTTTGAACGTCAGTTCACATTTGTAGGTGGATCATCAGTGTTAGAGCTAAAATTAGCATGTTTAAAGTGATTTTTATGCTTCCAGGGGCGCTGGAAGTTAATTAAATACCATTTGGAGGCATTTAATGTTCGAGCAAAAACGGCTGATTTTCGACAAAAGAGATAACACCCCCCCATTACGTCATGCTTCAGAAATGTGGAAAATGGTCCGTTTTCAAATGTTTTATTTTTGAACGTCAGTTCACATTTGTAGGTGGATCATCAGTGTTAGAGCTAAAATTAGCATGTTTAAAGTGATTTTCATGCTTCCAGGGGCTCGGGAAGTTAATTAAATACCATTTGGAGGCATTTAATGTTCGAGCAAAAACGGCTGATTTTCGACAAAAGAGATAACACCCCCCCCATTACGTCATGCTTCAGAAATGTGGAAAATGGTCCGTTTTCAAATGTTTTATTTTTGAACGTCAGTTCACATTTGTAGGTGGATCATCAGTGTTAGAGCTAAAATTAGCATGTTTAAAGTGATTTTCATGCTTCCAGGGGCTCGGGAAGTTAATTAAATACCATTTGGAGGCATTTAGTGTTCGAGCAAAAACGGCTGATTTTCGACAAAAGAGATAACACCCCCCCATTACGTCATGCTTCAGAAATGTGGAAAATGGTCCGTTTTCAAATGTTTTATTTTTGAACGTCAGTTCACATTTGTAGGTGGATCATCAGTGTTAGAGCTAAAATTAGCATGTTTAAAGTGATTTTCATGCTTCCAGGGGCTCAGGAAGTTAATTAAATACCATTTGGAGGCATTTAATGTTCGAGCAAAAACGGCTGATTTTCGACAAAAGAGATAACACCCCCCCCATTACGTCCTGCTTCAGAAATGTGGAAAATGGTCCGTTTTCAAATGTTTTATTTTTGAACGTCAGTTCACATTTGTAGGTGGATCATCAGTGTTAGAGCTAAAATTAGCATGTTTAAAGTGATTTTCATGCTCCCAGGGGCCCTAAACACAAGATTTATGGAATGGTTAAAAGTGCATGAAAATGGCCAATTTACCCACTCTGAGTTCTCTAAAAGGGTTTCTTCACCCCGGGAAGTTAATTAAATACCATTTGGAGGCATTTAATGTTCGAGCAAAAACGGCTGATTTTCGACAAAAGAGATAACACCCCCCCATACGTCCTGCTTCAGAAATGTGGAAATTGGTCCGTTTTCAAATGTTTTATTTTTGAACGTCAGTTCACATTTGTAGGTGGATCATCAGTGTTAGAGCTAAAATTAGCATGTTTAAAGTGATTTTCATGCTTCCAGGGGCTCAGGAAGTTAATTAAATACCATTTAGAGGCATTTAATGTTCGAGCAAAAACGGCTGATTTTCGACAAAAGAGATAACACCCCCCCATTACGTCATGCTTCAGAAATGTGGAAAATGGTCCGTTTTCAAATGTTTTATTTTTGAACGTCAGTTCACATTTGTAGGTGGATCATCAGTGTTAGAGCTAAAATTAGCATGTTTAAAGTGATTTTCATGCTCCCAGGGGCCCTAAACACAAGATTCATGGAATGGTTAAAAGTGCATGAAAATGGCCAATTTACCCACTCTGAGTTCTCAAAAAGGGTTTCTTCACCCCGGGAAGTTAATTAAATACCATTTGGAGGCATTTAATGTTCGAGCAAAAACGGCTGATTTTCGACAAAAGAGATAACACACCCCCATTACGTCATGCTTCAGAAATGTGGAAAATGATCCGTTTTCAAATGTTTTATTTTTGAACGTCAGTTCACATTTGTAGGTGGATCATCAGTGTTAGAGCTAAAATTAGCATGTTTAAAGTGATTTTCATGCTTCCAGGGGCTCGGGAAGTGAAATAATTACCATTTGGAGGCATTTAATGTTTGAGCAAAAACGGCTAATTATCGACAAAAGAGATAACACCCCCCCATTACGTCATGCTTCAGAAATGTGGAAAATGGTCAGTTTTCAAATGTTTTATTTTTGAACGTCAGTTCACATTTGTAGGTGGATCATCAGTGTTAGAGCTAAAATTAGCATGTTTAAAGTGATTTTCATGCTTCCAGGGGCTCGGGAAGTGAAATAAATACCATTTGGAGGCATTTAATGTTCGAGCAAAAACGGCTGATTTTCGACAAAAGAGATAACACCCCCCCATTACGTCATGCTTCAGAAATGCTGGAAAATGGTCCATTTTCAAATGTTTTATTTTTGAACGTCAGTTCACATTTGTAGGTGGATCATCAGTGTTAGAGCAAAAATTAGCATGTTTAAAGTGATTTTCATGCTTCCAGGGGCTCGGGAAGTTAATTAAGTACCATTTGGAGGCATTTAATGTTCGAGCAAAAACGGCAGATTTTCGACAAAAGAGATAACACCCCCCCATTACGTCATGCTTCAGAAATGTGGAAAATGGTCCGTTTTCAAATGTTTTATTTTTGAACGTCAGTTCACATTTGTAGGTGGATCATCAGTGATAGAGCTAAAATTAGCATGTTTAAAGTGATTTTCATGCTTCCAGGGGCGCTGGAAGTTAATTAAATACCATTTGGAGGCATTTAATGTTCGAGCAAAAATGGCTGATTTTCGACAAAAGAGATAACACCCCCCCATTACGTCCTGCTTCAGAAATGTGGAAAATGGTCCATTTTCAAATGTTTTATTTTTGAACGTCAGTTCACATTTGTAGGTGGATCATCAGTGTTAGAGCTAAAATTAGCATGTTTAAAGTGATTTTCATGCTTCCAGGGGCTCGGGAAGTTAATTAAATACCATTTGGAGGCATTTAATGTTCGAGCAAAAACGGCTGATTTTCGACAAAAGAGATAACACCCCCCCATTACGTCATGCTTCAGAAATGTGGAAAATGGTCCGTTTTCAAATGTTTTATTTTTGAACGTCAGTTCACATTTGTAGGTGGATCATCAGTGTTAGAGCTAAAATTAGCATGTTTAAAGTGATTTTCATGCTCCCAGGGGCGCTGGAAGTTAATTAAATACCATTTGGAGGCATTTAATGTTCGAGCAAAAACGGCTGATTTTCGACAAAAGAGATAACACCCCCCCATTACGTCATGCTTCAGAAATGTGGAAAATGGTCCGTTTTCAAATGTTTTATTTTTGAACGTCAGTTCACATTTGTAGGTGGATCATCAGTGTTAGAGCTAAAATTAGCATGTTTAAAGTGATTTTCATGCTTCCAGGGGCGCTGGAAGTAAATTAAATACCATTTGGAGGCATTTAATGTTCGAGCAAAAACGGCTGATTTTCGACAAAAGAGATAACACCCCCCCATTACGTCCTGCTTCAGAAATGTGGAAAATGGTCCGTTTTCAAATGTTTTATTTTTGAACGTCAGTTCACATTTGTAGGTGGATCATCAGTGTTAGAGCTAAAATTAGCATGTTTAAAGTGATTTTCATGCTCCCAGGGGCCCTAAACACAAGATTTATGGAATGGTTAAAAGTGCATGAAAATGGCCAATTTACCCACTCTGAGTTCTCAAAAAGGGTTTCTTCACCCCGGGAAGTTAATTAAATACCATTTGGAGGCATTTAATGTTCGAGCAAAAACGGCTGATTTTCGACAAAAGAGATAACACCCCCCCATTACGTCATGCTTCAGAAATGTGGAAAATGGTCCGTTTTCAAATGTTTTATTTTTGAACGTCAGTTCACATTTGTAGGTGGATCATCAGTGTTAGAGCTAAAATTAGCATGTTTAAAGTGATTTTCATGCTCCCAGGGGCCCTAAACACAAGATTTATGGAATGGTTAAAAGTGCATGAAAATGGCCCATTTACCCACTCTGAGTTCTCAAAAAGGGTTTCTTCACCCCGGGAAGTTAATTAAATACCATTTGGAGGCATTTAATGTTCGAGCAAAAACGGCTGATTTTCGACAAAAGAGATAACACCCCCCCATTACGTCATGCTTCAGAAATGTGGAAAATGGTCCGTTTTCAAATGTTTTATTTTTGAACGTCAGTTCACATTTGTAGGTGGATCATCAGTGTTAGAGCTAAAATTAGCATGTTTAAAGTGATTTTCATGCTCCCAGGGGCGCTGGAAGTTAATTAAATACCATTTGGAGGCATTTAATGTTCGAGCAAAAACGGCTGATTTTCGACAAAAGAGATAACACCCCCCCCATTACGTCATGCTTCAGAAATGTGGAAAATGGTCCGTTTTCAAATGTTTTATTTTTGAACGTCAGTTCACATTTGTAGGTGGATCATCAGTGTTAGAGCTAAAATTAGCATGTTTAAAGTGATTTTCATGCTCCCAGGGGCCCTAAACACAAGATTTATGGAATGGTTAAAAGTGCATGAAAATGGCCAATTTACCCACTCTGAGTTCTCAAAAAGGGTTTCTTCACCCCGGGAAGTTAATTAAATACCATTTGGAGGCATTTAATGTTCGAGCAAAAACGGCTGATTTTCGACAAAAGAGATAACACCCCCCCATTACGTCATGCTTCAGAAATGTGGAAAATGGTCCGTTTTCAAATGTTTTATTTTTGAACGTCAGTTCACATTTGTAGGTGGATCATCAGTGTTAGAGCTAAAATTAGCATGTTTAAAGTGATTTTCATGCTCCCAGGGGCGCTGGAAGTTAATTAAATACCATTTGGAGGCATTTAATGTTCGAGCAAAAACGGCTGATTTTCGACAAAAGAGATAACACCCCCCCATTACGTCATGCTTCAGAAATGTGGAAAATGGTCCGTTTTCAAATGTTTTATTTTTGAACGTCAGTTCACATTTGTAGGTGGATCATCAGTGTTAGAGCTAAAATTAGCATGTTTAAAGTGATTTTCATGCTCCCAGGGGCGCTGGAAGTTAATTAAATACCATTTGGAGGCATTTAATGTACGAGCAAAAACGGCTGATTTTCGACAAAAGAGATAACACCCCCCCATTACGTCATGCTTCAGAAATGTGGAAAATGGTCCGTTTTCAAATGTTTTATTTTTGAACGTCAGTTCACATTTGTAGGTGGATCATCAGTGTTGGAGCTAAAATTAGCATGTTTAAAGTGATTTTCATACTCCCAGGGGCCCTAAACACAAGATTTATGGAATGGTTAAAAGTGCATGAAAATGGCCAATTTACCCACTCTGAGTTCTCAAAAAGGGTTTCTTCACCCCGGGAAGTTAATTAAATACCATTTGGAGGCATTTAATGTTCGAGCAAAAACGGCTGATTTTCGACAAAAGAGATAACACCCCCCATTACGTCCTGCTTCAGAAATGTGGAAAATGGTCCGTTTTCAAATGTTTTATTTTTGAACGTCAGTTCACATTTGTAGGTGGATCATCAGTGTTAGAGCTAAAATTAGCATGTTTAAAGTGATTTTCATGCTTCCAGGGGCTCGGGAAGTGAAATAAATACCATTTGGAGGCATTTAATGTTTGAGCAAAAATGGCTGATTATCGACAAAAGAGATAACACCCCCCCATTACGTCATGCTTCAGAAATGTGGAAAATGGTCCGTTTTCAAATGTTTTATTTTTGAACGTCAGTTCACATTTGTAGGTGGATCATCAGTGTTAGAGCTAAAATTAGCATGTTTAAAGTGATTTTTATGCTTCCAGGGGCGCTGGAAGTTAATTAAATACCATTTGGAGGCATTTAATGTTCGAGCAAAAACGGCTGATTTTCGACAAAAGAGATAACACCCCCCCATTACGTCATGCTTCAGAAATGTGGAAAATGGTCCGTTTTCAAATGTTTTATTTTTGAACGTCAGTTCACATTTGTAGGTGGATCATCAGTGTTAGAGCTAAAATTAGCATGTTTAAAGTGATTTTCATGCTCCCAGGGGCCCTAAACACAAGATTTATGGAATGGTTAAAAGTGCATGAAAATGGCCAATTTACCCACTCTGAGTTCTCAAAAAGGGTTTCTTCACCCCGGGAAGTTAATTAAATACCATTTGGAGGCATTTAATGTTCGAGCAAAAACGGCTGATTTTCGACAAAAGAGATAACACCCCCCCATTACGTCATGCTTCAGAAATGTGGAAAATGGTCCGTTTTCAAATGTTTTATTTTTGAACGTCAGTTCACATTTGTAGGTGGATCATCAGTGTTAGAGCTAAAATTAGCATGTTTAAAGTGATTTTCATGCTTCCAGGGGCTCGGGAAGTTAATTAAATACCATTTGGAGGCATTTAATGTTCGAGCAAAAACGGCTGATTTTCGACAAAAGAGATAACACCCCCCCATTACGTCATGCTTCAGAAATGTGGAAAATGGTCCGTTTTCAAATGTTTTATTTTTGAACGTCAGTTCACATTTGTAGGTGGATCATCAGTGTTAGAGCTAAAATTAGCATGTTTAAAGTGATTTTCATGCTCCCAGGGGCCCTAAACACAAGATTTATGGAATGGTTAAAAGTGCATGAAAATGGCCAATTTACCCACTCTGAGTTCTCAAAAAGGGTTTCTTTACCCCGGGAAGTTAATTAAATACCATTTGGAGGCATTTAATGTTCGAGCAAAAACGGCTGATTTTCGACAAAAGAGATAACACCCCCCCCATTACGTCATGCTTCAGGAATGTGGAAAATGGTCCGTTTTCAAATGTTTTATTTTTGAACGTCAGTTCACATTTGTAGGTGGATCATCAGTGTTAGAGCTAAAATTAGCATGTTTAAAGTGATTTTCATGCTCCCAGGGGCCCTAAACACAAGATTTATGGAATGGTTAAAAGTGCATGAAAATGGCCAATTTACCCACTCTGAGTTCTCAAAAAGGGTTTCTTCACCCCGGGAAGTTAATTAAATACCATTTGGAGGCATTTAATGTTCGAGCAAAAACGGCTGATTTTCGACAAAAGAGATAACACCCCCCCATTACGTCATGCTTCAGAAATGTGGAAAATGGTCCGTTTTCAAATGTTTTATTTTTGAACGTCAGTTCACATTTGTAGGTGGATCATCAGTGTTAGAGCTAAAATTAGCATGTTTAAAGTGATTTTCATGCTTCCAGGGGCTCGGGAAGTTAATTAAATACCATTTGGAGGCATTTAATGTTCGAGCAAAAACGGCTGATTTTCGACAAAAGAGATAACACCCCCCCATTACGTCATGCTTCAGAAATGTGGAAAATGGTCCGTTTTCAAATGTTTTATTTTTGAACGTCAGTTCACATTTGTAGGTGGATCATCAGTGTTAGAGCTAAAATTAGCATGTTTAAAGTGATTTTCATGCTTCCAGGGGCTCGGGAAGTGAAATAAATACCATTTGGAGGCATTTAATGTTTGAGCAAAAACGGCTGATTATCGACAAAAGAGATAACACCCCCCCATTACGTCATGCTTCAGAAATGTGGAAAATGGTCCGTTTTCAAATGTTTTATTTTTGAACGTCAGTTCACATTTGTAGGTGGATCATCAGTGTTAGAGCTAAAATTAGCATGTTTAAAGTGATTTTTATGCTTCCAGGGGCGCTGGAAGTTAATTAAATACCATTTGGAGGCATTTAATGTTCGAGCAAAAACGGCTGATTTTCGACAAAAGAGATAACACCCCCCCATTACGTCATGCTTCAGAAATGTGGAAAATGGTCCGTTTTCAAATGTTTTATTTTTGAACGTCAGTTCACATTTGTAGGTGGATCATCAGTGTTAGAGCTAAAATTAGCATGTTTAAAGTGATTTTCATGCTTCCAGGGGCTCGGAAAGTGAAATAAATACCATTTGGAGGCATTTAATGTTCGAGCAAAAACGGCTGATTTTCGACAAAAGAGATAACACCCCCCCATTACGTCATGCTTCAGAAATGTGGAAAATGGTCCGTTTTCAAATGTTTTATTTTTGAACGTCAGTTCACATTTGTAGGTGGATCATCAGTGTTAGAGCTAAAATTAGCATGTTTAAAGTGATTTTCATGCTTCCAGGGGCCCTAAACACAAGATTTATGGAATGGTTAAAAGTGCATGAAAATGGCCAATTTACCCACTCTGAGTTCTCAAAAAGGGTTTCTGTACCCCGGGAAGTTAATTAAATACCATTTGGAGGCATTTAATGTTCGAGCAAAAACGGCTGATTTTCGACAAAAGAGATAACACCCCCCCATTACGTCCTGCTTCAGAAATGTGGAAAATGGTCCGTTTTCAAATGTTTTATTTTTGAACGTCAGTTCACATTTGTAGGTGGATCATCAGTGTTAGAGCTAAAATTAGCATGTTTAAAGTGATTTTCATGCTCCCAGGGGCTCGGGAAGTGAAATAAATACCATTTGGAGGCATTTAATGTTCGAGCAAAAACGGCTGATTTTCGACAAAAGAGATAACACCCCCCCATTACGTCCTGCTTCAGAAATGTGGAAAATGGTCCGTTTTCAAATGTTTTATTTTTGAACGTCAGTTCACATTTGTAGGTGGATCATCAGTGTTAGAGCTAAAATTAGCATGTTTAAAGTGATTTTCATGCTTCCAGGGGCTCGGGAAGGTAATTAAATACCATTTGGAGGCATTTAATGTTCGAGCAAAAACGGCTGATTTTCGACAAAAGAGATAACACCCCCCCATTACGTCATGCTTCAGAAATGTGGAAAATGGTCCGTTTTCAAATGTTTTATTTTTGAACGTCAGTTCACATTTGTAGGTGGATCATCAGTGTTAGAGCTAAAATTAGCATGTTTAAAGTGATTTTCATGCTCCCAGGGGCGCTGGAAGTTAATTAAATACCATTTGGAGGCATTTAATGTACGAGCAAAAACGGCTGATTTTCGACAAAAGAGATAACACCCCCCCATTACGTCATGCTTCAGAAATGTGGAAAATGGTCCGTTTTCAAATGTTTTATTTTTGAACGTCAGTTCACATTTGTAGGTGGATCATCAGTGTTAGAGCTAAAATTAGCATGTTTAAAGTGATTTTCATACTCCCAGGGGCCCTAAACACAAGATTTATGGAATGGTTAAAAGTGCATGAAAATGGCCAATTTACCCACTCTGAGTTCTCAAAAAGGGTTTCTTCACCCCGGGAAGTTAATTAAATACCATTTGGAGGCATTTAATGTTCGAGCAAAAACGGCTGATTTTCGACAAAAGAGATAACACCCCCCCATTACGTCATGCTTCAGAAATGTGGAAAATGGTCTGTTTTCAAATGTTTTATTTTTGAACGTCAGTTCACATTTGTAGGTGGATCATCAGTGTTAGAGCTAAAATGAGCATGTTTAAAGTGATTTTCATGCTTCCAGGGGCTCGGGAAGTTAATTAAATACCATTTGGAGGCATTTAATGTTCGAGCAAAAACGGCTGATTTTCGACAAAAGAGATAACACCCCCCCATTACGTCCTGCTTCAGAAATGTGGAAAATGCTCCGTTTTCAAATGTTTTATTTTTGAACGTCAGTTCACATTTGTAGGTGGATCATCAGTGTTAGAGCTAAAATTAGCATGTTTAAAGTGATTTTCATGCTCCCAGGGGCGCTGGAAGTTAATTAAATACCATTTGGAGGCATTTAATGTTCGAGCAAAAACGTCTGATTTTCGACAAAAGAGATAACACCCCCCCATTACGTCATGCTTCAGAAATGTGGAAAATGGTCCGTTTTCAAATGTTTTATTTTTGAACGTCAGTTCACATTTGTAGGTGGATCATCAGTGTTAGAGCTAAAATTAGCATGTTTAAAGTGATTTTCATGCTCCCAGGGGCGCTGGAAGTTAATTAAATACCATTTGGAGGCATTTAATGTACGAGCAAAAACGGCTGATTTTCGACAAAAGAGATAACACCCCCCCATTACGTCATGCTTCAGAAATGTGGAAAATGGTCCGTTTTCAAATGTTTTATTTTTGAACGTCAGTTCACATTTGTAGGTGGATCATCAGTGTTGGAGCTAAAATTAGCATGTTTAAAGTGATTTTCATACTCCCAGGGGCCCTAAACACAAGATTTATGGAATGGTTAAAAGTGCATGAAAATGGCCAATTTACCCACTCTGAGTTCTCAAAAAGGGTTTCTTCACCCCGGGAAGTTAATTAAATACCATTTGGAGGCATTTAATGTTCGAGCAAAAACGGCTGATTTTCGACAAAAGAGATAACACCCCCCATTACGTCCTGCTTCAGAAATGTGGAAAATGGTCCGTTTTCAAATGTTTTATTTTTGAACGTCAGTTCACATTTGTAGGTGGATCATCAGTGTTAGAGCTAAAATTAGCATGTTTAAAGTGATTTTCATGCTTCCAGGGGCTCGGGAAGTGAAATAAATACCATTTGGAGGCATTTAATGTTTGAGCAAAAACGGCTGATTATCGACAAAAGAGATAACACCCCCCCATTACGTCATGCTTCAGAAATGTGGAAAATGGTCCGTTTTCAAATGTTTTATTTTTGAACGTCAGTTCACATTTGTAGGTGGATCATCAGTGTTAGAGCTAAAATTAGCATGTTTAAAGTGATTTTTATGCTTCCAGGGGCGCTGGAAGTTAATTAAATACCATTTGGAGGCATTTAATGTTCGAGCAAAAACGGCTGATTTTCGACAAAAGAGATAACACCCCCCCATTACGTCATGCTTCAGAAATGTGGAAAATGGTCCGTTTTCAAATGTTTTATTTTTGAACGTCAGTTCACATTTGTAGGTGGATCATCAGTGTTAGAGCTAAAATTAGCATGTTTAAAGTGATTTTCATGCTTCCAGGGGCTCGGGAAGTTAATTAAATACCATTTGGAGGCATTTAATGTTCGAGCAAAAACGGCTGATTTTCGACAAAAGAGATAACACCCCCCCATTACGTCATGCTTCAGAAATGTGGAAAATGGTCCGTTTTCAAATGTTTTATTTTTGAACGTCAGTTCACATTTGTAGGTGGATCATCAGTGTTAGAGCTAAAATTAGCATGTTTAAAGTGATTTTCATGCTTCCAGGGGCTCGGGAAGTTAATTAAATACCATTTGGAGGCATTTAATGTTCGAGCAAAAACGGCTGATTTTCGACAAAAGAGATAACACCCCCCCATTACGTCATGCTTCAGAAATGTGGAAAATGGTCCGTTTTCAAATGTTTTATTTTTGAACGTCAGTTCACATTTGTAGGTGGATCATCAGTGTTAGAGCTAAAATTAGCATGTTTAAAGTGATTTTCATGCTTCCAGGGGCTCAGGAAGTTAATTAAATACCATTTGGAGGCATTTAATGTTCGAGCAAAAACGGCTGATTTTCGACAAAAGAGATAACACCCCCCCATTACGTCCTGCTTCAGAAATGTGGAAAATGGTCCGTTTTCAAATGTTTTATTTTTGAACGTCAGTTCACATTTGTAGGTGGATCATCAGTGTTAGAGCTAAAACTAGCATGTTTAAAGTGATTTTCATGCTCCCAGGGGCCCTAAACACAAGATTTATGGAATGGTTAAAAGTGCATGAAAATGGCCAATTTACCCACTCTGAGTTCTCAAAAAGGGTTTCTTCACCCCGGGAAGTTAATTAAATACCATTTGGAGGCATTTAATGTTCGAGCAAAAACGGCTGATTTTCGACAAAAGAGATAACACCCCCCCATACGTCCTGCTTTAGAAATGTGGAAATTGGTCCGTTTTCAAATGTTTTATTTTTGAACGTCAGTTCACATTTGTAGGTGGATCATCAGTGTTAGAGCTAAAATTAGCATGTTTAAAGTGATTTTCATGCTTCCAGGGGCTCAGGAAGTTAATTAAATACCATTTAGAGGCATTTAATGTTCGAGCAAAAACGGCTGATTTTCGACAAAAGAGATAACACCCCCCCATTACGTCATGCTTCAGAAATGTGGAAAATGGTCCGTTTTCAAATGTTTTATTTTTGAACGTCAGTTCACATTTGTAGGTGGATCATCAGTGTTAGAGCTAAAATTAGCATGTTTAAAGTGATTTTCATGCTCCCAGGGGCCCTAAACACAAGATTTATGGAATGGTTAAAAGTGCATGAAAATGGCCAATTTACCCACTCTGAGTTCTCAAAAAGGGTTTCTTCACCCCGGGAAGTTAATTAAATACCATTTGGAGGCATTTAATGTTCGAGCAAAAACGGCTGATTTTCGACAAAAGAGATAACACACCCCCATTACGTCATGCTTCAGAAATGTGGAAAATGGTCCGTTTTCAAATGTTTTATTTTTGAACGTCAGTTCACATTTGTAGGTGGATCATCAGTGTTAGAGCTAAAATTAGCATGTTTAAAGTGATTTTCATGCTTCCAGGGGCTCGGGAAGTGAAATAATTACCATTTGGAGGCATTTAATGTTTGAGCAAAAACGGCTGATTTTCGACAAAAGAGATAACACCCCCCCATTACGTCATGCTTCAGAAATGTGGAAAATGGTCCGTTTTCAAATGTTTTATTTTTGAACGTCAGTTCACATTTGTAGGTGGATCATCAGTGTTGGAGCTAAAATTAGCATGTTTAAAGTGATTTTCATACTCCCAGGGGCCCTAAACACAAGATTTATGGAATGGTTAAAAGTGCATGAAAATGGCCAATTTACCCACTCTGAGTTCTCAAAAAGGGTTTCTTCACCCCGGGAAGTTAATTAAATACCATTTGGAGGCATTTAATGTTCGAGCAAAAACGGCTGATTTTCGACAAAAGAGATAACACCCCCCATTACGTCCTGCTTCAGAAATGTGGAAAATGGTCCGTTTTCAAATGTTTTATTTTTGAACGTCAGTTCACATTTGTAGGTGGATCATCAGTGTTAGAGCTAAAATTAGCATGTTTAAAGTGATTTTCATGCTTCCAGGGGCTCGGGAAGTGAAATAAATACCATTTGGAGGCATTTAATGTTTGAGCAAAAACGGCTGATTATCGACAAAAGAGATAACACCCCCCCATTACGTCATGCTTCAGAAATGTGGAAAATGGTCCGTTTTCAAATGTTTTATTTTTGAACGTCAGTTCACATTTGTAGGTGGATCATCAGTGTTAGAGCTAAAATTAGCATGTTTAAAGTGATTTTTATGCTTCCAGGGGCGCTGGAAGTTAATTAAATACCATTTGGAGGCATTTAATGTTCGAGCAAAAACGGCTGATTTTCGACAAAAGAGATAACACCCCCCCATTACGTCATGCTTCAGAAATGTGGAAAATGGTCCGTTTTCAAATGTTTTATTTTTGAACGTCAGTTCACATTTGTAGGTGGATCATCAGTGTTAGAGCTAAAATTAGCATGTTTAAAGTGATTTTCATGCTCCCAGGGGCCCTAAACACAAGATTTATGGAATGGTTAAAAGTGCATGAAAATGGCCAATTTACCCACTCTGAGTTCTCAAAAAGGGTTTCTTCACCCCGGGAAGTTAATTAAATACCATTTGGAGGCATTTAATGTTCGAGCAAAAACGGCTGATTTTCGACAAAAGAGATAACACCCCCCCATTACGTCATGCTTCAGAAATGTGGAAAATGGTCCGTTTTCAAATGTTTTATTTTTGAACGTCAGTTCACATTTGTAGGTGGATCATCAGTGTTAGAGCTAAAATTAGCATGTTTAAAGTGATTTTCATGCTTCCAGGGGCTCGGGAAGTTAATTAAATACCATTTGGAGGCATTTAATGTTCGAGCAAAAACGGCTGATTTTCGACAAAAGAGATAACACCCCCCCATTACGTCATGCTTCAGAAATGTGGAAAATGGTCCGTTTTCAAATGTTTTATTTTTGAACGTCAGTTCACATTTGTAGGTGGATCATCAGTGTTAGAGCTAAAATTAGCATGTTTAAAGTGATTTTCATGCTCCCAGGGGCCCTAAACACAAGATTTATGGAATGGTTAAAAGTGCATGAAAATGGCCAATTTACCCACTCTGAGTTCTCAAAAAGGGTTTCTTCACCCCGGGAAGTTAATTAAATACCATTTGGAGGCATTTAATGTTCGAGCAAAAACGGCTGATTTTCGACAAAAGAGATAACACCCCCCCCCATTACGTCATGCTTCAGGAATGTGGAAAATGGTCCGTTTTCAAATGTTTTATTTTTGAACGTCAGTTCACATTTGTAGGTGGATCATCAGTGTTAGAGCT
Source organism: Lissotriton vulgaris (assembly GCF_964263255.1). Lineage (NCBI taxonomy): Eukaryota > Metazoa > Chordata > Amphibia > Caudata > Salamandridae > Lissotriton > Lissotriton vulgaris. The sequence continues at coordinate 747,546 of NW_028249112.1, forward strand.
AAAATTAGCATGTTTAAAGTGATTTTCATGCTCCCAGGGGCCCTAAACACAAGATTTATGGAATGGTTAAAAGTGCATGAAAATGGCCAATTTACCCACTCTGAGTTCTCAAAAAGGGTTTCTTCACCCCGGGAAGTTAATTAAATACCATTTGGAGGCATTTAATGTTCGAGCAAAAACGGCTGATTTTCGACAAAAGAGATAACACCCCCCCATTACGTCATGCTTCAGAAATGTGGAAAATGGTCCGTTTTCAAATGTTTTATTTTTGAACGTCAGTTCACATTTGTAGGTGGATCATCAGTGTTAGAGCTAAAATTAGCATGTTTAAAGTGATTTTCATGCTTCCAGGGGCTCGGGAAGTTAATTAAATACCATTTGGAGGCATTTAATGTTCGAGCAAAAACGGCTGATTTTCGACAAAAGAGATAACACCCCCCCATTACGTCATGCTTCAGAAATGTGGAAAATGGTCCGTTTTCAAATGTTTTATTTTTGAACGTCAGTTCACATTTGTAGGTGGATCATCAGTGTTAGAGCTAAAATTAGCATGTTTAAAGTGATTTTCATGCTTCCAGGGGCTCGGGAAGTGAAATAAATACCATTTGGAGGCATTTAATGTTTGAGCAAAAACGGCTGATTATCAACAAAAGAGATAACACCCCCCCATTACGTCATGCTTCAGAAATGTGGAAAATGGTCCGTTTTCAAATGTTTTATTTTTGAACGTCAGTTCACATTTGTAGGTGGATCATCAGTGTTAGAGCTAAAATTAGCATGTTTAAAGTGATTTTTATGCTTCCAGGGGCGCTGGAAGTTAATTAAATACCATTTGGAGGCATTTAATGTTCGAGCAAAAACGGCTGATTTTCGACAAAAGAGATAACACCCCCCCATTACGTCATGCTTCAGAAATGTGGAAAATGGTCCGTTTTCAAATGTTTTATTTTTGAACGTCAGTTCACATTTGTAGGTGGATCATCAGTGTTAGAGCTAAAATTAGCATGTTTAAAGTGATTTTCATGCTTCCAGGGGCTCGGAAAGTGAAATAAATACCATTTGGAGGCATTTAATGTTCGAGCAAAAACGGCTGATTTTCGACAAAAGAGATAACACCCCCCCATTACGTCATGCTTCAGAAATGTGGAAAATGGTCCGTTTTCAAATGTTTTATTTTTGAACGTCAGTTCACATTTGTAGGTGGATCATCAGTGTTAGAGCTAAAATTAGCATGTTTAAAGTGATTTTCATGCTTCCAGGGGCCCTAAACACAAGATTTATGGAATGGTTAAAAGTGCATGAAAATGGCCAATTTACCCACTCTGAGTTCTCAAAAAGGGTTTCTGTACCCCGGGAAGTTAATTAAATACCATTTGGAGGCATTTAATGTTCGAGCAAAAACGGCTGATTTTCGACAAAAGAGATAACACCCCCCCATTACGTCCTGCTTCAGAAATGTGGAAAATGGTCCGTTTTCAAATGTTTTATTTTTGAACGTCAGTTCACATTTGTAGGTGGATCATCAGTGTTAGAGCTAAAATTAGCATGTTTAAAGTGATTTTCATGCTCCCAGGGGCTCGGGAAGTGAAATAAATACCATTTGGAGGCATTTAATGTTCGAGCAAAAACGGCTGATTTTCGACAAAAGAGATAACACCCCCCCATTACGTCCTGCTTCAGAAATGTGGAAAATGGTCCGTTTTCAAATGTTTTATTTTTGAACGTCAGTTCACATTTGTAGGTGGATCATCAGTGTTAGAGCTAAAATTAGCATGTTTAAAGTGATTTTCATGCTTCCAGGGGCTCGGGAAGTTAATTAAATACCATTTGGAGGCATTTAATGTTCGAGCAAAAACGGCTGATTTTCGACAAAAGAGATAACACCCCCCCATTACGTCATGCTTCAGAAATGTGGAAAATGGTCCGTTTTCAAATGTTTTATTTTTGAACGTCAGTTCACATTTGTAGGTGGATCATCAGTGTTAGAGCTAAAATTAGCATGTTTAAAGTGATTTTCATGCTCCCAGGGGCGCTGGAAGTTAATTAAATACCATTTGGAGGCATTTAATGTACGAGCAAAAACGGCTGATTTTCGACAAAAGAGATAACACCCCCCCATTACGTCATGCTTCAGAAATGTGGAAAATGGTCCGTTTTCAAATGTTTTATTTTTGAACGTCAGTTCACATTTGTAGGTGGATCATCAGTGTTAGAGCTAAAATTAGCATGTTTAAAGTGATTTTCATACTCCCAGGGGCCCTAAACACAAGATTTATGGAATGGTTAAAAGTGCATGAAAATGGCCAATTTACCCACTCTGAGTTCTCAAAAAGGGTTTCTTCACCCCGGGAAGTTAATTAAATACCATTTGGAGGCATTTAATGTTCGAGCAAAAACGGCTGATTTTCGACAAAAGAGATAACACCCCCCCATTACGTCATGCTTCAGAAATGTGGAAAATGGTCTGTTTTCAAATGTTTTATTTTTGAACGTCAGTTCACATTTGTAGGTGGATCATCAGTGTTAGAGCTAAAATGAGCATGTTTAAAGTGATTTTCATGCTTCCAGGGGCTCGGGAAGTTAATTAAATACCATTTGGAGGCATTTAATGTTCGAGCAAAAACGGCTGATTTTCGACAAAAGAGATAACACCCCCCCATTACGTCCTGCTTCAGAAATGTGGAAAATGCTCCGTTTTCAAATGTTTTATTTTTGAACGTCAGTTCACATTTGTAGGTGGATCATCAGTGTTAGAGCTAAAATTAGCATGTTTAAAGTGATTTTCATGCTCCCAGGGGCGCTGGAAGTTAATTAAATACCATTTGGAGGCATTTAATGTTCGAGCAAAAACGTCTGATTTTCGACAAAAGAGATAACACCCCCCCATTACGTCATGCTTCAGAAATGTGGAAAATGGTCCGTTTTCAAATGTTTTATTTTTGAACGTCAGTTCACATTTGTAGGTGGATCATCAGTGTTAGAGCTAAAATTAGCATGTTTAAAGTGATTTTCATGCTCCCAGGGGCGCTGGAAGTTAATTAAATACCATTTGGAGGCATTTAATGTACGAGCAAAAACGGCTGATTTTCGACAAAAGAGATAACACCCCCCCATTACGTCATGCTTCAGAAATGTGGAAAATGGTCCGTTTTCAAATGTTTTATTTTTGAACGTCAGTTCACATTTGTAGGTGGATCATCAGTATTGGAGCTAAAATTAGCATGTTTAAAGTGATTTTCATACTCCCAGGGGCCCTAAACACAAGATTTATGGAATGGTTAAAAGTGCATGAAAATGGCCAATTTACCCACTCTGAGTTCTCAAAAAGGGTTTCTTCACCCCGGGAAGTTAATTAAATACCATTTGGAGGCATTTAATGTTCGAGCAAAAACGGCTGATTTTCGACAAAAGAGATAACACCCCCCATTACGTCCTGCTTCAGAAATGTGGAAAATGGTCCGTTTTCAAATGTTTTATTTTTGAACGTCAGTTCACATTTGTAGGTGGATCATCAGTGTTAGAGCTAAAATTAGCATGTTTAAAGTGATTTTCATGCTTCCAGGGGCTCGGGAAGTGAAATAAATACCATTTGGAGGCATTTAATGTTTGAGCAAAAACGGCTGATTATCGACAAAAGAGATAACACCCCCCCATTACGTCATGCTTCAGAAATGTGGAAAATGGTCCGTTTTCAAATGTTTTATTTTTGAACGTCAGTTCACATTTGTAGGTGGATCATCAGTGTTAGAGCTAAAATTAGCATGTTTAAAGTGATTTTTATGCTTCCAGGGGCGCTGGAAGTTAATTAAATACCATTTGGAGGCATTTAATGTTCGAGCAAAAACGGCTGATTTTCGACAAAAGAGATAACACCCCCCCATTACGTCATGCTTCAGAAATGTGGAAAATGGTCCGTTTTCAAATGTTTTATTTTTGAACGTCAGTTCACATTTGTAGGTGGATCATCAGTGTTAGAGCTAAAATTAGCATGTTTAAAGTGATTTTCATGCTTCCAGGGGCTCGGGAAGTTAATTAAATACCATTTGGAGGCATTTAATGTTCGAGCAAAAACGGCTGATTTTCGACAAAAGAGATAACACCCCCCCATTACGTCATGCTTCAGAAATGTGGAAAATGGTCCGTTTTCAAATGTTTTATTTTTGAACGTCAGTTCACATTTGTAGGTGGATCATCAGTGTTAGAGCTAAAATTAGCATGTTTAAAGTGATTTTCATGCTTCCAGGGGCTCGGGAAGTTAATTAAATACCATTTGGAGGCATTTAATGTTCGAGCAAAAACGGCTGATTTTCGACAAAAGAGATAACACCCCCCCATTACGTCATGCTTCAGAAATGTGGAAAATGGTCCGTTTTCAAATGTTTTATTTTTGAACGTCAGTTCACATTTGTAGGTGGATCATCAGTGTTAGAGCTAAAATTAGCATGTTTAAAGTGATTTTCATGCTTCCAGGGGCTCAGGAAGTTAATTAAATACCATTTGGAGGCATTTAATGTTCGAGCAAAAACGGCTGATTTTCGACAAAAGAGATAACACCCCCCCATTACGTCCTGCTTCAGAAATGTGGAAAATGGTCCGTTTTCAAATGTTTTATTTTTGAACGTCAGTTCACATTTGTAGGTGGATCATCAGTGTTAGAGCTAAAACTAGCATGTTTAAAGTGATTTTCATGCTCCCAGGGGCCCTAAACACAAGATTTATGGAATGGTTAAAAGTGCATGAAAATGGCCAATTTACCCACTCTGAGTTCTCAAAAAGGGTTTCTTCACCCCGGGAAGTTAATTAAATACCATTTGGAGGCATTTAATGTTCGAGCAAAAACGGCTGATTTTCGACAAAAGAGATAACACCCCCCCATACGTCCTGCTTTAGAAATGTGGAAATTGGTCCGTTTTCAAATGTTTTATTTTTGAACGTCAGTTCACATTTGTAGGTGGATCATCAGTGTTAGAGCTAAAATTAGCATGTTTAAAGTGATTTTCATGCTTCCAGGGGCTCAGGAAGTTAATTAAATACCATTTAGAGGCATTTAATGTTCGAGCAAAAACGGCTGATTTTCGACAAAAGAGATAACACCCCCCCATTACGTCATGCTTCAGAAATGTGGAAAATGGTCCGTTTTCAAATGTTTTATTTTTGAACGTCAGTTCACATTTGTAGGTGGATCATCAGTGTTAGAGCTAAAATTAGCATGTTTAAAGTGATTTTCATGCTCCCAGGGGCCCTAAACACAAGATTTATGGAATGGTTAAAAGTGCATGAAAATGGCCAATTTACCCACTCTGAGTTCTCAAAAAGGGTTTCTTCACCCCGGGAAGTTAATTAAATACCATTTGGAGGCATTTAATGTTCGAGCAAAAACGGCTGATTTTCGACAAAAGAGATAACACACCCCCATTACGTCATGCTTCAGAAATGTGGAAAATGGTCCGTTTTCAAATGTTTTATTTTTGAACGTCAGTTCACATTTGTAGGTGGATCATCAGTGTTAGAGCTAAAATTAGCATGTTTAAAGTGATTTTCATGCTTCCAGGGGCTCGGGAAGTGAAATAATTACCATTTGGAGGCATTTAATGTTTGAGCAAAAACGGCTAATTATCGACAAAAGAGATAACACCCCCCCATTACGTCATGCTTCAGAAATGTGGAAAATGGTCAGTTTTCAAATGTTTTATTTTTGAACGTCAGTTCACATCTGTAGGTGGATCATCAGTGTTAGAGCTAAAATTAGCATGTTTAAAGTGATTTTCATGCTTCCAGGGGCTCGGGAAGTGAAATAAATACCATTTGGAGGCATTTAATGTTCGAGCAAAAACGGCTGATTTTCGACAAAAGAGATAACACCCCCCCATTACGTCATGCTTCAGAAATGTGGAAAATGGTCCATTTTCAAATGTTTTATTTTTGAACGTCAGTTCACATTTGTAGGTGGATCATCAGTGTTAGAGCTAAAATTAGCATGTTTAAAGTGATTTTCATGCTCCCAGGGGCGCTGGAAGTTAATTAAATACCATTTGGAGGCATTTAATGTTCGAGCAAAAACGGCTGATTTTCGACAAAAGAGATAACACCCCCCCATTACGTCATGCTTCAGAAATGTGGAAAATGGTCCGTTTTCAAATGTTTTATTTTTGAACGTCAGTTCACATTTGTAGGTGGATCATCAGTGTTAGAGCTAAAATTAGCATGTTTAAAGTGATTTTCATGCTTCCAGGGGCGCTGGAAGTTAATTAAATACCATTTGGAAGCATTTAATGTTCGAGCAAAAATGGCTGATTTTCGACAAAAGAGATAACACCCCCCCATTACGTCCTGCTTCAGAAATGTGGAAAATGGTCCGTTTTCAAATGTTTTATTTTTGAACGTCAGTTCACATTTGTAGGTGGATCATCAGTGTTAGAGCTAAAATTAGCATGTTTAAAGTGATTTTCATGCTTCCAGGGGCTCGGGAAGTTAATTAAATACCATTTGGAGGCATTTAATGTTCGAGCAAAAACGGCTGATTTTCGACAAAAGAGATAACACCCCCCCATTACATCATGCTTCAGAAATGTGGAAAATGGTCCGTTTTCAAATGTTTTATTTTTGAACGTCAGTTCACATTTGTAGGTGGATCATCAGTGTTAGAGCAAAAATTAGCATGTTTAAAGTGATTTTCATGCTTCCAGGGGCGCTGGAAGTTAATTAAATACCATTTGGAGGCATTTAATGTTCGAGCAAAACGGCTGATTTTCGACAAAAGAGATAACACCCCCCCATTACGTCCTGCTTCAGAAATGTGGAAAATGGTCCGTTTTCAAATGTTTTATTTTTGAACGTCAGTTCACATTTGTAGGTGGATCATCAGTGTTAGAGCTAAAATTAACATGTTTAAAGTGATTTTCATGCTTCCAGGGGCTCGGGAAGTGAAATAAATACCATTTGGAGGCATTTAATGTTCGAGCAAAAACGGCTGATTTTCGACAAAAGAGATAACACCCCCCCATTACGTCCTGCTTAGGAAATGTGGAAAATGGTCCGTTTTCAAATGTTTTATTTATGAACGTCAGTTCACATTTGTAGGTGGATCATCAGTGTTAGAGCTAAAATTAGCATGTTTAAAGTGATTTTCATGCTTCCAGGGGCGCTGGAAGTTAATTAAATACCATTTGGAGGCATTTAATGTTCGAGCAAAAACGGCTGATTTTCGACAAAAGAGATAACACCCCCCCATTACGTCATGCTTCAGAAATGTGGAAAATGGTCCGTTTTCAAATGTTTTATTTTTGAACGTCAGTTCACATTTGTAGGTGGATCATCAGTGTTAGAGCTAAAATGAGCATGTTTAAAGTGATTTTCATGCTTCCAGGGGCTCGGGAAGTTAATTAAATACCATTTGGAGGCATTTAATGTTCGAGCAAAAACGGCTGATTTTCGACAAAAGAGATAACACCCCCCCCATTACGTCCTGCTTCAGAAATGTGGAAAATGCTCCGTTTTCAAATGTTTTATTTTTGAACGTCAGTTCACATTTGTAGGTGGATCATCAGTGTTAGAGCTAAAATTAGCATGTTTAAAGTGATTTTCATGCTCCCAGGGGCCCTAAACACAAGATTTATGGAATGGTTAAAAGTGCATGAAAATGGCCAATTTACTGAGTTCTCAAAAAGGGTTTCTTCACCCCGGGAAGTTAATTAAATACCATTTGGAGGCATTTAATGTTCGAGCAAAAACGGCTGATTTTCGACAAAAGAGATAACACCCCCCCATTACGTCATGCTTCAGAAATGTGGAAAATGGTCCGTTTTCAAATGTTTTATTTTTGAACGTCAGTTCACATTTGTAGGTGGATCATCAGTGTTAGAGCTAAAATTAGCATGTTTAAACTGATTTTCATACTTCCAGGGGCTCGGGAAGTTAATTAAATACCATTTGGAGGCATTTAATGTTCGAGCAAAAACGGCTGATTTTCGACAAAAGAGATAACACCCCCCCATTACGTCATGCTTCAGAAATGTGGAAAATGGTCCGTTTTCAAATGTTTTATTTTTGAACGTCAGTTCACATTTGTAGGTGGATCATCAGTGTTAGAGCTAAAATTAGCATGTTTAAAGTGATTTTCATGCTCCCAGGGGCGCTGGAAGTTAATTAAATACCATTTGGAGGCATTTAATGTTCGAGCAAAAACGGCTGATTTTCGACAAAAGAGATAACACCCCCCCATTACGTCATGCTTCAGAAATGTGGAAAATGGTCCGTTTTCAAATGTTTTATTTTTGAACGTCAGTTCACATTTGTAGGTGGATCATCAGTGTTAGAGCTAAAATTAGCATGTTTAAAGTGATTTTCATGCTCCCAGGGGCGCTGGAAGTTAATTAAATACCATTTGGAGGCATTTAATGTACGAGCAAAAACGGCTGATTTTCGACAAAAGAGATAACACCCCCCCATTACGTTATGCTTCAGAAATGTGGAAAATGGTCCGTTTTCAAATGTTTTATTTTTGAACGTCAGTTCACATTTGTAGGTGGATCATCAGTGTTAGAGCTAAAATTAGCATGTTTAAAGTGATTTTCATACTCCCAGGGGCCCTAAACACAAGATTTATGGAATGGTTAAAAGTGCATGAAAATGGCCAATTTACCCACTCTGAGTTCTCAAAAAGGGTTTCTTCACCCCGGGAAGTTAATTAAATACCATTTGGAGGCATTTAATGTTCGAGCAAAAACGGCTGATTTTCGACAAAAGAGATAACACCCCCCCATTACGTCCTGCTTCAGAAATGTGGAAAATGGTCCGTTTTCAAATGTTTTATTTTTGAACGTCAGTTCACATTTGTAGGTGGATCATCAGTGTTAGAGCTAAAATTAGCATGTTTAAAGTGATTTTCATGCTTCCAGGGGCGCTGGAAGTTAATTAAATACCATTTGGAGGCATTTAATGTTCGAGCAAAAACGGCTGATTTTCGACAAAAGAGATAACACCCCCCCATTACGTCATGCTTCAGAAATGTGGAAAATGGTCCGTTTTCAAATGTTTTATTTTTGAACGTCAGTTCACATTTGTAGGTGGATCATCAGTGTTAGAGCTAAAATGAGCATGTTTAAAGTGATTTTCATGCTTCCAGGGGCTCGGGAAGTTAATTAAATACCATTTGGAGGCATTTAATGTTCGAGCAAAAACGGCTGATTTTCGACAAAAGAGATAACACCCCCCCATTACGTCCTGCTTCAGAAATGTGGAAAATGCTCCGTTTTCAAAAGTTTTATTTTTGAACGTCAGTTCACATTTGTAGGTGGATCATCAGTGTTAGAGCTAAAATTAGCATGTTTAAAGTGATTTTCATGCTCCCAGGGGCCCTAAACACAAGATTTATGGAATGGTTAAAAGTGCATGAAAATGGCCAATTTACTGAGTTCTCAAAAAGGGTTTCTTCACCCCGGGAAGTTAATTAAATACCATTTGGAGGCATTTAATGTTCGAGCAAAAACGGCTGATTTTCGACAAAAGAGATAACACCCCCCCATTACGTCATGCTTCAGAAATGTGGAAAATGGTCCGTTTTCAAATGTTTTATTTTTGAACGTCAGTTCACATTTGTAGGTGGATCATCAGTGTTAGAGCTAAAATTAGCATGTTTAAAGTGATTTTCATACTTCCAGGGGCTCGGGAAGTTAATTAAATACCATTTGGAGGCATTTAATGTTCGAGCAAAAACGGCTGATTTTCGACAAAAGAGATAACACCCCCCCATTACGTCATGCTTCAGAAATGTGGAAAATGGTCCGTTTTCAAATGTTTTATTTTTGAACGTCAGTTCACATTTGTAGGTGGATCATCAGTGTTAGAGCTAAAATTAGCATGTTTAAAGTGATTTTCATGCTTCCAGGGGCTCGGGAAGTTAATTAAATACCATTTGGAGGCATTTAATGTTCGAGCAAAAACGGCTGATTTTCGACAAAAGAGATAACACCCCCCCATTACGTCATGCTTCAGAAATGTGGAAAATGGTCCGTTTTCAAATGTTTTATTTTTGAACGTCAGTTCACATTTGTAGGTGGATCATCAGTGTTAGAGCTAAAATTAGCATGTTTAAAGTGATTTTCATGCTTCCAGGGGCTCAGGAAGTTAATTAAATACCATTTGGAGGCATTTAATGTTCGAGCAAAAACGGCTGATTTTCGACAAAAGAGATAACACCCCCCCATTACGTCCTGCTTCAGAAATGTGGAAAATGGTCCGTTTTCAAATGTTTTATTTTTGAACGTCAGTTCACATTTGTAGGTGGATCATCAGTGTTAGAGCTAAAATTAGCATGTTTAAAGTCATTTTCATGCTCCCAGGGGCCCTAAACACAAGATTTATGGAATGGTTAAAAGTGCATGAAAATGGCCAATTTACCCACTCTGAGTTCTCAAAAAGGGTTTCTTCACCCCGGGAAGTTAATTAAATACCATTTGGAGGCATTTAATGTTCGAGCAAAAACGGCTGATTTTCGACAAAAGAGATAACACCCCCCCATTACGTCCTGCTTCAGAAATGTGGAAATTGGTCCGTTTTCAAATGTTTTATTTTTGAACGTCAGTTCACATTTGTAGGTGGATCATCAGTGTTAGAGCTAAAATTAGCATGTTTAAAGTAATTTTCATGCTTCCAGGGGCTCGGTAAGTTAATTAAATACCATTTAGAGGCATTTAATGTTCGAGCAAAAACGGCTGATTTTCGACAAAAGAGATAACACCCCCCCATTACGTCATGCTTCAGAAATGTGGAAAATGGTCCGTTTTCAAAAGTTTTATTTTTGAACGTCAGTTCACATTTGTAGGTGGATCATCAGTGTTAGAGCTAAAATTAGCATGTTTAAAGTGATTTTCATGCTCCCAGGGGCCCTAAACACAAGATTTATGGAATGGTTAAAAGTGCATGAAAATGGCCAATTTACCCACTCTGAGTTCTCAAAAAGGGTTTCTTCACCCCGGGAAGTTAATTAAATACCATTTGGAGGCATTTAATGTTCGAGCAAAAACGGCTGATTTTCGACAAAAGAGATAACACCCCCCCATTACGTCATGCTTCAGAAATGTGGAAAATGGTCCGTTTTCAAATGTTTTATTTTTGAACGTCAGTTCACATTTGTAGGTGGATCATCAGTGTTAGAGCTAAAATTAGCATGTTTAAAGTGATTTTCATGCTTCCAGGGGCTCGGGAAGTTAATTAAATACCATTTGGAGGCATTTAATGTTCGAGCAAAAACGGCTGATTTTCGACAAAAGAGATAACACCCCCCCATTACGTCATGCTTCAGAAATGTGGAAAATGGTCCGTTTTCAAATGTTTTATTTTTGAACGTCAGTTCACATTTGTAGGTGGATCATCAGTGTTAGAGCTAAAATTAGCATGTTTAAAGTGATTTTCATGCTTCCAGGGGCTCAGGAAGTTAATTAAATACCATTTGGAGGCATTTAATGTTGGAGCAAAAACGGCTGATTTTCGACAAAAGAGATAACACCCCCCCATTACGTCCTGCTTCAGAAATGTGGAAAATGGTCCGTTTTCAAATGTTTTATTTTTGAACGTCAGTTCACATTTGTAGGTGGATCATCAGTGTTAGAGCTAAAATTAGCATGTTTAAAGTGATTTTCATGCTCCCAGGGGCCCTAAACACAAGATTTATGGAATGGTTAAAAGTGCATGAAAATGGCCAATTTACCCACTCTGAGTTCTCAAAAAGGGTTTCTTCACCCCGGGAAGTTAATTAAATACCATTTGGAGGCATTTAATGTTCGAGCAAAAACGGCTGATTTTCGACAAAAGAGATAACACCCCCCCATTACGTCCTGCTTCAGAAATGTGGAAATTGGTCCGTTTTCAAATGTTTTATTTTTGAACGTCAGTTCACATTTGTAGGTGGATCATCAGTGTTAGAGCTAAAATTAGCATGTTTAAAGTAATTTTCATGCTTCCAGGGGCTCGGGAAGTTAATTAAATACCATTTAGAGGCATTTAATGTTCGAGCAAAAACGGCTGATTTTCGACAAAAGAGATAACACCCCCCATTACGTCATGCTTCAGAAATGTGGAAAATGGTCCGTTTTCAAATGTTTTATTTTTGAACGTCAGTTCACATTTGTCGGTGGATCATCAGTGTTAGAGCTAAAATTAGCATGTTTAAAGTGATTTTCATGCTCCCAGGGGCCCTAAACACAAGATTTATGGAATGGTTAAAAGTGCATGAAAATGGCCAATTTACCCACTCTGAGTTCTCAAAAAGGGTTTCTTCACCCCGGGAAGTTAATTAAATACCATTTGGAGGCATTTAATGTTCGAGCAAAAACGGCTGATTTTCGACAAAAGATATAACACCCCCCCATTACGTCCTGCTTCAGAAATGTGGAAAATGGTCCGTTTTCAAATGTTTTATTTTTGAACGTCAGTTCACATTTGTAGGTGGATCATCAGTGTTAGAGCTAAAATTAGCATGTTTAAAGTGATTTTCATGCTTCCAGGGGCTCGGGAAGTGAAATAAATACCATTTGGAGGCATTTAATGTTTGAGCAAAAACGGCTGATTATCGACAAAAGAGATAACACCCCCCCATTACGTCATGCTTCAGAAATGTGGAAAATGGTCCGTTTTCAAATGTTTTATTTTTGAACGTCAGTTCACATTTGTAGGTGGATCATCAGTGTTAGAGCTAAAATTAGCATGTTTAAAGTGATTTTTATGCTTCCAGGGGCGCTGGAAGTTAATTAAATACCATTTGGAGGCATTTAATGTTCGAGCAAAAACGGCTGATTTTCGACAAAAGAGATAACACCCCCCCATTACGTCATGCTTCAGAAATGTGGAAAATGGTCCGTTTTCAAATGTTTTATTTTTGAACGTCAGTTCACATTTGTAGGTGGATCATCAGTGTTAGAGCTAAAATTAGCATGTTTAAAGTGATTTTCATGCTTCCAGGGGCTCGGGAAGTTAATTAAATACCATTTGAAGGCATTTAATGTTCGAGCAAAAACGGCTGATTTTCGACAAAAGAGATAACACCCCCCCATTACGTCATGCTTCAGAAATGTGGAAAATGGTCCGTTTTCAAATGTTTTATTTTTGAACGTCAGTTCACATTTGTAGGTGGATCATCAGTGTTAGAGCTAAAATTAGCATGTTTAAAGTGATTTTCATGCTCCCAGGGGCCCTAAACACAAGATTTATGGAATGGTTAAAAGTGCATGAAAATGGCCAATTTACCCACTCTGAGTTCTCAAAAAGGGTTTCTTCACCCCGGGAAGTTAATTAAATACCATTTGGAGGCATTTAATGTTCGAGCAAAAACGGCTGATTTTCGACAAAAGAGATAACACCCCCCCATTACGTCCTGCTTCAGAAATGTGGAAATTGGTCCGTTTTCAAATGTTTTATTTTTGAACGTCAGTTCACATTTGTAGGTGGATCATCAGTGTTAGAGCTAAAATTAGCATGTTTAAAGTAATTTTCATGCTTCCAGGGGCTCGGGAAGTTAATTAAATACCATTTAGAGGCATTTAATGTTCGAGCAAAAACGGCTGATTTTCGACAAAAGAGATAACACCCCCCATTACGTCATGCTTCAGAAATGTGGAAAATGGTCCGTTTTCAAATGTTTTATTTTTGAACGTCAGTTCACATTTGTAGGTGGATCATCAGTGTTAGAGCTAAAATTAGCATGTTTAAAGTGATTTTCATGCTCCCAGGGGCCCTAAACACAAGATTTATGGAATGGTTAAAAGTGCATGAAAATGGCCAATTTACCCACTCTGAGTTCTCAAAAAGGGTTTCTTCACCCCGGGAAGTTAATTAAATACCATTTGGAGGCATTTAATGTTCGAGCAAAAACGGCTGATTTTCGACAAAAGAGATAACACCCCCCCATTACGTCCTGCTTCAGAAATGTGGAAAATGGTCCGTTTTCAAATGTTTTATTTTTGAACGTCAGTTCACATTTGTAGGTGGATCATCAGTGTTAGAGCTAAAATTAGCATGTTTAAAGTGATTTTCATGCTTCCAGGGGCTCGGGAAGTGAAATAAATACCATTTGGAGGCATTTAATGTTTGAGCAAAAACGGCTGATTATCGACAAAAGAGATAACACCCCCCCATTACGTCATGCTTCAGAAATGTGGAAAATGGTCCGTTTTCAAATGTTTTATTTTTGAACGTCAGTTCACATTTGTAGGTGGATCATCAGTGTTAGAGCTAAAATTAGCATGTTTAAAGTGATTTTTATGCTTCCAGGGGCGCTGGAAGTTAATTAAATACCATTTGGAGGCATTTAATGTTCGAGCAAAAACGGCTGATTTTCGACAAAAGAGATAACACCCCCCCATTACGTCATGCTTCAGAAATGTGGAAAATGGTCCATTTTCAAATGTTTTATTTTTGAACGTCAGTTCACATTTGTAGGTGGATCATCAGTGTTAGAGCAAAAATTAGCATGTTTAAAGTGATTTTCATGCTTCCAGGGGCTCGGGAAGTTAATTAAATACCATTTGGAGGCATTTAATGTTCGAGCAAAAACGGCTGATTTTCGACAAAAGAGATAACACCCCCCCATTACGTCATGCTTCAGAAATGTGGAAAATGGTCCGTTTTCAAATGTTTTATTTTTGAACGTCAGTTCACATTTGTAGGTGGATCATCAGTGTTAGAGCTAAAATTAGCATGTTTAAAGTGATTTTCATGCTTCCAGGGGCTCAGGAAGTTAATTAAATACCATTTGGAGGCTTTTAATGTTCGAGCAAAAACGGCTGATTTTCGACAAAAGAGATAACACCCCCCCATTACGTCCTGCTTCAGAAATGTGGAAAATGGTCCGTTTTCAAATGTTTTATTTTTGAACGTCAGTTCACATTTGTAGGTGGATCATCAGTGTTAGAGCTAAAATTAGCATGTTTAAAGTGATTTTCATGCTCCCAGGGGCCCTAAACACAAGATTTATGGAATGGTTAAAAGTGCATGAAAATGGCCAATTTACCCACTCTGAGTTCTCAAAAAGGGTTTCTTCACCCCGGGAAGTTAATTAAATACCATTTGGAGGCATTTAATGTTCGAGCAAAAACGGCTGATTTTCGACAAAAGAGATAACACCCCCCCATTACGTCCTGCTTCAGAAATGTGGAAATTGGTCCGTTTTCAAATGTTTTATTTTTGAACGTCAGTTCACATTTGTAGGTGGATCATCAGTGTTAGAGCTAAAATTAGCATGTTTAAAGTAATTTTCATGCTTCCAGGGGCTCGGGAAGTTAATTAAATACCATTTAGAGGCATTTAATGTTCGAGCAAAAACGGCTGATTTTCGACAAAAGAGATAACGCCCCCCATTACGTCATGCTTCAGAAATGTGGAAAATGGTCCGTTTTCAAATGTTTTATTTTTGAACGTCAGTTCACATTTGTAGGTGGATCATCAGTGTTAGAGCTAAAATTAGCATGTTTAAAGTGATTTTCATGCTTCCAGGGGCTCGGGAAGTGAAATAAATACCATTTGGAGGCATTTAATGTTTGAGCAAAAACGGCTGATTATCGACAAAAGAGATAACACCCCCCCATTACGTCATGCTTCAGAAATGTGGAAAATGGTCCGTTTTCAAATGTTTTATTTTTGAATGTCAGTTCACATTTGTAGGTGGATCATCAGTGTTAGAGCTAAAATTAGCATGTTTAAAGTGATTTTTATGCTTCCAGGGGCGCTGGAAGTTAATTAAATACCATTTGGAGGCATTTAATGTTCGAGCAAAAACGGCTGATTTTCGACAAAAGAGATAACACCCCCCCATTACATCATGCTTCAGAAATGTGGAAAATGGTCCGTTTTCAAATGTTTTATTTTTGAACGTCAGTTCACATTTGTAGGTGGATCATCAGTGTTAGAGCAAAAATTAGCATGTTTAAAGTGATTTTCATGCTTCCAGGGGCGCTGGAAGTTAATTAAATACCATTTGGAGGCATTTAATGTTCGAGCAAAACGGCTGATTTTCGACAAAAGAGATAACACCCCCCCATTACGTCCTGCTTCAGAAATGTGGAAAATGGTCCGTTTTCAAATGTTTTATTTTTGAACGTCAGTTCACATTTGTAGGTGGATCATCAGTGTTAGAGCTAAAATTAACATGTTTAAAGTGATTTTCATGCTTCCAGGGGCTCGGGAAGTGAAATAAATACCATTTGGAGGCATTTAATGTTCGAGCAAAAACGGCTGATTTTCGACAAAAGAGATAACACCCCCCCATTACGTCCTGCTTAGGAAATGTGGAAAATGGTCCGTTTTCAAATGTTTTATTTATGAACGTCAGTTCACATTTGTAGGTGGATCATCAGTGTTAGAGCTAAAATTAGCATGTTTAAAGTGATTTTCATGCTTCCAGGGGCGCTGGAAGTTAATTAAATACCATTTGGAGGCATTTAATGTTCGAGCAAAAACGGCTGATTTTCGACAAAAGAGATAACACCCCCCCATTACGTCATGCTTCAGAAATGTGGAAAATGGTCCGTTTTCAAATGTTTTATTTTTGAACGTCAGTTCACATTTGTAGGTGGATCATCAGTGTTAGAGCTAAAATGAGCATGTTTAAAGTGATTTTCATGCTTCCAGGGGCTCGGGAAGTTAATTAAATACCATTTGGAGGCATTTAATGTTCGAGCAAAAACGGCTGATTTTCGACAAAAGAGATAACACCCCCCCCATTACGTCCTGCTTCAGAAATGTGGAAAATGCTCCGTTTTCAAATGTTTTATTTTTGAACGTCAGTTCACATTTGTAGGTGGATCATCAGTGTTAGAGCTAAAATTAGCATGTTTAAAGTGATTTTCATGCTCCCAGGGGCCCTAAACACAAGATTTATGGAATGGTTAAAAGTGCATGAAAATGGCCAATTTACTGAGTTCTCAAAAAGGGTTTCTTCACCCCGGGAAGTTAATTAAATACCATTTGGAGGCATTTAATGTTCGAGCAAAAACGGCTGATTTTCGACAAAAGAGATAACACCCCCCCATTACGTCATGCTTCAGAAATGTGGAAAATGGTCCGTTTTCAAATGTTTTATTTTTGAACGTCAGTTCACATTTGTAGGTGGATCATCAGTGTTAGAGCTAAAATTAGCATGTTTAAACTGATTTTCATACTTCCAGGGGCTCGGGAAGTTAATTAAATACCATTTGGAGGCATTTAATGTTCGAGCAAAAACGGCTGATTTTCGACAAAAGAGATAACACCCCCCCATTACGTCATGCTTCAGAAATGTGGAAAATGGTCCGTTTTCAAATGTTTTATTTTTGAACGTCAGTTCACATTTGTAGGTGGATCATCAGTGTTAGAGCTAAAATTAGCATGTTTAAAGTGATTTTCATGCTCCCAGGGGCGCTGGAAGTTAATTAAATACCATTTGGAGGCATTTAATGTTCGAGCAAAAACGGCTGATTTTCGACAAAAGAGATAACACCCCCCCATTACGTCATGCTTCAGAAATGTGGAAAATGGTCCGTTTTCAAATGTTTTATTTTTGAACGTCAGTTCACATTTGTAGGTGGATCATCAGTGTTAGAGCTAAAATTAGCATGTTTAAAGTGATTTTCATGCTCCCAGGGGCGCTGGAAGTTAATTAAATACCATTTGGAGGCATTTAATGTACGAGCAAAAACGGCTGATTTTCGACAAAAGAGATAACACCCCCCCATTACGTTATGCTTCAGAAATGTGGAAAATGGTCCGTTTTCAAATGTTTTATTTTTGAACGTCAGTTCACATTTGTAGGTGGATCATCAGTGTTAGAGCTAAAATTAGCATGTTTAAAGTGATTTTCATACTCCCAGGGGCCCTAAACACAAGATTTATGGAATGGTTAAAAGTGCATGAAAATGGCCAATTTACCCACTCTGAGTTCTCAAAAAGGGTTTCTTCACCCCGGGAAGTTAATTAAATACCATTTGGAGGCATTTAATGTTCGAGCAAAAACGGCTGATTTTCGACAAAAGAGATAACACCCCCCCATTACGTCCTGCTTCAGAAATGTGGAAAATGGTCCGTTTTCAAATGTTTTATTTTTGAACGTCAGTTCACATTTGTAGGTGGATCATCAGTGTTAGAGCTAAAATTAGCATGTTTAAAGTGATTTTCATGCTTCCAGGGGCGCTGGAAGTTAATTAAATACCATTTGGAGGCATTTAATGTTCGAGCAAAAACGGCTGATTTTCGACAAAAGAGATAACACCCCCCCATTACGTCATGCTTCAGAAATGTGGAAAATGGTCCGTTTTCAAATGTTTTATTTTTGAACGTCAGTTCACATTTGTAGGTGGATCATCAGTGTTAGAGCTAAAATGAGCATGTTTAAAGTGATTTTCATGCTTCCAGGGGCTCGGGAAGTTAATTAAATACCATTTGGAGGCATTTAATGTTCGAGCAAAAACGGCTGATTTTCGACAAAAGAGATAACACCCC
Source organism: Lissotriton vulgaris (assembly GCF_964263255.1). NCBI lineage: Eukaryota > Metazoa > Chordata > Amphibia > Caudata > Salamandridae > Lissotriton > Lissotriton vulgaris. The sequence continues at coordinate 766,011 of NW_028249112.1, forward strand.
CCCATTACGTCCTGCTTCAGAAATGTGGAAAATGCTCCGTTTTCAAAAGTTTTATTTTTGAACGTCAGTTCACATTTGTAGGTGGATCATCAGTGTTAGAGCTAAAATTAGCATGTTTAAAGTGATTTTCATGCTCCCAGGGGCCCTAAACACAAGATTTATGGAATGGTTAAAAGTGCATGAAAATGGCCAATTTACTGAGTTCTCAAAAAGGGTTTCTTCACCCCGGGAAGTTAATTAAATACCATTTGGAGGCATTTAATGTTCGAGCAAAAACGGCTGATTTTCGACAAAAGAGATAACACCCCCCCATTACGTCATGCTTCAGAAATGTGGAAAATGGTCCGTTTTCAAATGTTTTATTTTTGAACGTCAGTTCACATTTGTAGGTGGATCATCAGTGTTAGAGCTAAAATTAGCATGTTTAAAGTGATTTTCATACTTCCAGGGGCTCGGGAAGTTAATTAAATACCATTTGGAGGCATTTAATGTTCGAGCAAAAACGGCTGATTTTCGACAAAAGAGATAACACCCCCCCATTACGTCATGCTTCAGAAATGTGGAAAATGGTCCGTTTTCAAATGTTTTATTTTTGAACGTCAGTTCACATTTGTAGGTGGATCATCAGTGTTAGAGCTAAAATTAGCATGTTTAAAGTGATTTTCATGCTTCCAGGGGCTCGGGAAGTTAATTAAATACCATTTGGAGGCATTTAATGTTCGAGCAAAAACGGCTGATTTTCGACAAAAGAGATAACACCCCCCCATTACGTCATGCTTCAGAAATGTGGAAAATGGTCCGTTTTCAAATGTTTTATTTTTGAACGTCAGTTCACATTTGTAGGTGGATCATCAGTGTTAGAGCTAAAATTAGCATGTTTAAAGTGATTTTCATGCTTCCAGGGGCTCAGGAAGTTAATTAAATACCATTTGGAGGCATTTAATGTTCGAGCAAAAACGGCTGATTTTCGACAAAAGAGATAACACCCCCCCATTACGTCCTGCTTCAGAAATGTGGAAAATGGTCCGTTTTCAAATGTTTTATTTTTGAACGTCAGTTCACATTTGTAGGTGGATCATCAGTGTTAGAGCTAAAATTAGCATGTTTAAAGTCATTTTCATGCTCCCAGGGGCCCTAAACACAAGATTTATGGAATGGTTAAAAGTGCATGAAAATGGCCAATTTACCCACTCTGAGTTCTCAAAAAGGGTTTCTTCACCCCGGGAAGTTAATTAAATACCATTTGGAGGCATTTAATGTTCGAGCAAAAACGGCTGATTTTCGACAAAAGAGATAACACCCCCCCATTACGTCCTGCTTCAGAAATGTGGAAATTGGTCCGTTTTCAAATGTTTTATTTTTGAACGTCAGTTCACATTTGTAGGTGGATCATCAGTGTTAGAGCTAAAATTAGCATGTTTAAAGTAATTTTCATGCTTCCAGGGGCTCGGTAAGTTAATTAAATACCATTTAGAGGCATTTAATGTTCGAGCAAAAACGGCTGATTTTCGACAAAAGAGATAACACCCCCCCATTACGTCATGCTTCAGAAATGTGGAAAATGGTCCGTTTTCAAAAGTTTTATTTTTGAACGTCAGTTCACATTTGTAGGTGGATCATCAGTGTTAGAGCTAAAATTAGCATGTTTAAAGTGATTTTCATGCTCCCAGGGGCCCTAAACACAAGATTTATGGAATGGTTAAAAGTGCATGAAAATGGCCAATTTACCCACTCTGAGTTCTCAAAAAGGGTTTCTTCACCCCGGGAAGTTAATTAAATACCATTTGGAGGCATTTAATGTTCGAGCAAAAACGGCTGATTTTCGACAAAAGAGATAACACCCCCCCATTACGTCATGCTTCAGAAATGTGGAAAATGGTCCGTTTTCAAATGTTTTATTTTTGAACGTCAGTTCACATTTGTAGGTGGATCATCAGTGTTAGAGCTAAAATTAGCATGTTTAAAGTGATTTTCATGCTTCCAGGGGCTCGGGAAGTTAATTAAATACCATTTGGAGGCATTTAATGTTCGAGCAAAAACGGCTGATTTTCGACAAAAGAGATAACACCCCCCCATTACGTCATGCTTCAGAAATGTGGAAAATGGTCCGTTTTCAAATGTTTTATTTTTGAACGTCAGTTCACATTTGTAGGTGGATCATCAGTGTTAGAGCTAAAATTAGCATGTTTAAAGTGATTTTCATGCTTCCAGGGGCTCAGGAAGTTAATTAAATACCATTTGGAGGCATTTAATGTTGGAGCAAAAACGGCTGATTTTCGACAAAAGAGATAACACCCCCCCATTACGTCCTGCTTCAGAAATGTGGAAAATGGTCCGTTTTCAAATGTTTTATTTTTGAACGTCAGTTCACATTTGTAGGTGGATCATCAGTGTTAGAGCTAAAATTAGCATGTTTAAAGTGATTTTCATGCTCCCAGGGGCCCTAAACACAAGATTTATGGAATGGTTAAAAGTGCATGAAAATGGCCAATTTACCCACTCTGAGTTCTCAAAAAGGGTTTCTTCACCCCGGGAAGTTAATTAAATACCATTTGGAGGCATTTAATGTTCGAGCAAAAACGGCTGATTTTCGACAAAAGAGATAACACCCCCCCATTACGTCCTGCTTCAGAAATGTGGAAATTGGTCCGTTTTCAAATGTTTTATTTTTGAACGTCAGTTCACATTTGTAGGTGGATCATCAGTGTTAGAGCTAAAATTAGCATGTTTAAAGTAATTTTCATGCTTCCAGGGGCTCGGGAAGTTAATTAAATACCATTTAGAGGCATTTAATGTTCGAGCAAAAACGGCTGATTTTCGACAAAAGAGATAACACCCCCCATTACGTCATGCTTCAGAAATGTGGAAAATGGTCCGTTTTCAAATGTTTTATTTTTGAACGTCAGTTCACATTTGTCGGTGGATCATCAGTGTTAGAGCTAAAATTAGCATGTTTAAAGTGATTTTCATGCTCCCAGGGGCCCTAAACACAAGATTTATGGAATGGTTAAAAGTGCATGAAAATGGCCAATTTACCCACTCTGAGTTCTCAAAAAGGGTTTCTTCACCCCGGGAAGTTAATTAAATACCATTTGGAGGCATTTAATGTTCGAGCAAAAACGGCTGATTTTCGACAAAAGATATAACACCCCCCCATTACGTCCTGCTTCAGAAATGTGGAAAATGGTCCGTTTTCAAATGTTTTATTTTTGAACGTCAGTTCACATTTGTAGGTGGATCATCAGTGTTAGAGCTAAAATTAGCATGTTTAAAGTGATTTTCATGCTTCCAGGGGCTCGGGAAGTGAAATAAATACCATTTGGAGGCATTTAATGTTTGAGCAAAAACGGCTGATTATCGACAAAAGAGATAACACCCCCCCATTACGTCATGCTTCAGAAATGTGGAAAATGGTCCGTTTTCAAATGTTTTATTTTTGAACGTCAGTTCACATTTGTAGGTGGATCATCAGTGTTAGAGCTAAAATTAGCATGTTTAAAGTGATTTTTATGCTTCCAGGGGCGCTGGAAGTTAATTAAATACCATTTGGAGGCATTTAATGTTCGAGCAAAAACGGCTGATTTTCGACAAAAGAGATAACACCCCCCCATTACGTCATGCTTCAGAAATGTGGAAAATGGTCCGTTTTCAAATGTTTTATTTTTGAACGTCAGTTCACATTTGTAGGTGGATCATCAGTGTTAGAGCTAAAATTAGCATGTTTAAAGTGATTTTCATGCTTCCAGGGGCTCGGGAAGTTAATTAAATACCATTTGAAGGCATTTAATGTTCGAGCAAAAACGGCTGATTTTCGACAAAAGAGATAACACCCCCCCATTACGTCATGCTTCAGAAATGTGGAAAATGGTCCGTTTTCAAATGTTTTATTTTTGAACGTCAGTTCACATTTGTAGGTGGATCATCAGTGTTAGAGCTAAAATTAGCATGTTTAAAGTGATTTTCATGCTCCCAGGGGCCCTAAACACAAGATTTATGGAATGGTTAAAAGTGCATGAAAATGGCCAATTTACCCACTCTGAGTTCTCAAAAAGGGTTTCTTCACCCCGGGAAGTTAATTAAATACCATTTGGAGGCATTTAATGTTCGAGCAAAAACGGCTGATTTTCGACAAAAGAGATAACACCCCCCCATTACGTCCTGCTTCAGAAATGTGGAAATTGGTCCGTTTTCAAATGTTTTATTTTTGAACGTCAGTTCACATTTGTAGGTGGATCATCAGTGTTAGAGCTAAAATTAGCATGTTTAAAGTAATTTTCATGCTTCCAGGGGCTCGGGAAGTTAATTAAATACCATTTAGAGGCATTTAATGTTCGAGCAAAAACGGCTGATTTTCGACAAAAGAGATAACACCCCCCATTACGTCATGCTTCAGAAATGTGGAAAATGGTCCGTTTTCAAATGTTTTATTTTTGAACGTCAGTTCACATTTGTAGGTGGATCATCAGTGTTAGAGCTAAAATTAGCATGTTTAAAGTGATTTTCATGCTCCCAGGGGCCCTAAACACAAGATTTATGGAATGGTTAAAAGTGCATGAAAATGGCCAATTTACCCACTCTGAGTTCTCAAAAAGGGTTTCTTCACCCCGGGAAGTTAATTAAATACCATTTGGAGGCATTTAATGTTCGAGCAAAAACGGCTGATTTTCGACAAAAGAGATAACACCCCCCCATTACGTCCTGCTTCAGAAATGTGGAAAATGGTCCGTTTTCAAATGTTTTATTTTTGAACGTCAGTTCACATTTGTAGGTGGATCATCAGTGTTAGAGCTAAAATTAGCATGTTTAAAGTGATTTTCATGCTTCCAGGGGCTCGGGAAGTGAAATAAATACCATTTGGAGGCATTTAATGTTTGAGCAAAAACGGCTGATTATCGACAAAAGAGATAACACCCCCCCATTACGTCATGCTTCAGAAATGTGGAAAATGGTCCGTTTTCAAATGTTTTATTTTTGAACGTCAGTTCACATTTGTAGGTGGATCATCAGTGTTAGAGCTAAAATTAGCATGTTTAAAGTGATTTTTATGCTTCCAGGGGCGCTGGAAGTTAATTAAATACCATTTGGAGGCATTTAATGTTCGAGCAAAAACGGCTGATTTTCGACAAAAGAGATAACACCCCCCCATTACGTCATGCTTCAGAAATGTGGAAAATGGTCCATTTTCAAATGTTTTATTTTTGAACGTCAGTTCACATTTGTAGGTGGATCATCAGTGTTAGAGCAAAAATTAGCATGTTTAAAGTGATTTTCATGCTTCCAGGGGCTCGGGAAGTTAATTAAATACCATTTGGAGGCATTTAATGTTCGAGCAAAAACGGCTGATTTTCGACAAAAGAGATAACACCCCCCCATTACGTCATGCTTCAGAAATGTGGAAAATGGTCCGTTTTCAAATGTTTTATTTTTGAACGTCAGTTCACATTTGTAGGTGGATCATCAGTGTTAGAGCTAAAATTAGCATGTTTAAAGTGATTTTCATGCTTCCAGGGGCTCAGGAAGTTAATTAAATACCATTTGGAGGCTTTTAATGTTCGAGCAAAAACGGCTGATTTTCGACAAAAGAGATAACACCCCCCCATTACGTCCTGCTTCAGAAATGTGGAAAATGGTCCGTTTTCAAATGTTTTATTTTTGAACGTCAGTTCACATTTGTAGGTGGATCATCAGTGTTAGAGCTAAAATTAGCATGTTTAAAGTGATTTTCATGCTCCCAGGGGCCCTAAACACAAGATTTATGGAATGGTTAAAAGTGCATGAAAATGGCCAATTTACCCACTCTGAGTTCTCAAAAAGGGTTTCTTCACCCCGGGAAGTTAATTAAATACCATTTGGAGGCATTTAATGTTCGAGCAAAAACGGCTGATTTTCGACAAAAGAGATAACACCCCCCCATTACGTCCTGCTTCAGAAATGTGGAAATTGGTCCGTTTTCAAATGTTTTATTTTTGAACGTCAGTTCACATTTGTAGGTGGATCATCAGTGTTAGAGCTAAAATTAGCATGTTTAAAGTAATTTTCATGCTTCCAGGGGCTCGGGAAGTTAATTAAATACCATTTAGAGGCATTTAATGTTCGAGCAAAAACGGCTGATTTTCGACAAAAGAGATAACGCCCCCCATTACGTCATGCTTCAGAAATGTGGAAAATGGTCCGTTTTCAAATGTTTTATTTTTGAACGTCAGTTCACATTTGTAGGTGGATCATCAGTGTTAGAGCTAAAATTAGCATGTTTAAAGTGATTTTCATGCTTCCAGGGGCTCGGGAAGTGAAATAAATACCATTTGGAGGCATTTAATGTTTGAGCAAAAACGGCTGATTATCGACAAAAGAGATAACACCCCCCCATTACGTCATGCTTCAGAAATGTGGAAAATGGTCCGTTTTCAAATGTTTTATTTTTGAATGTCAGTTCACATTTGTAGGTGGATCATCAGTGTTAGAGCTAAAATTAGCATGTTTAAAGTGATTTTTATGCTTCCAGGGGCGCTGGAAGTTAATTAAATACCATTTGGAAGCATTTAATGTTCGAGCAAAAACGGCTGATTTTCGACAAAAGAGATAACACCCCCCCATTACGTCATGCTTCAGAAATGTGGAAAATGGTCCGTTTTCAAATGTTTTATTTTTGAACGTCAGTTCACATTTGTAGGTGGATCATCAGTGTTAGAGCTAAAATTAGCATGTTTAAAGTGATTTTCATGCTTCCAGGGGCTCGGGAAGTTAATTAAATACCATTTGGAGGCATTTAATGTTCGAGCAAAAACGGCTGATTTTCGACAAAAGAGATAACACCCCCCCCATTACGTCATGCTTCAGAAATGTGGAAAATGGTCCGTTTTCAAATGTTTTATTTTTGAACGTCAGTTCACATTTGTAGGTGGATCATCAGTGTTAGAGCTAAAATTAGCATGTTTAAAGTGATTTTCATGCTCCCAGGGGCCCTAAACACAAGATTTATGGAATGGTTAAAAGTGCATGAAAATGGCCAATTTACCCACTCTGAGTTCTCAAAAAGGGTTTCTTCACCCCGGGAAGTTAATTAAATACCATTTGGAGGCATTTAATGTTCGAGCAAAAACGGCTGATTTTCGACAAAAGAGATAACACCCCCCCATTACGTCCTGCTTCAGAAATGTGGAAAATGGTCCGTTTTCAAATGTTTTATTTTTGAACGTCAGTTCACATTTGTAGGTGGATCATCAGTGTTAGAGCTAAAATTAGCATGTTTAAAGTGATTTTCATGCTTCCAGGGGCTCGGGAAGTGAAATAAATACCATTTGGAGGCATTTAATGTTTGAGCAAAAACGGCTGATTATCGACAAAAGAGATAACACCCCCCCATTACGTCATGCTTCAGAAATGTGGAAAATGGTCCGTTTTCAAATGTTTTATTTTTGAATGTCAGTTCACATTTGTAGGTGGATCATCAGTGTTAGAGCTAAAATTAGCATGTTTAAAGTGATTTTTATGCTTCCAGGGGCGCTGGAAGTTAATTAAATACCATTTGGAGGCATTTAATGTTCGAGCAAAAACGGCTGATTTTCGACAAAAGAGATAACACCCCCCCATTACGTCATGCTTCAGAAATGTGGAAAATGGTCCGTTTTCAAATGTTTTATTTTTGAACGTCAGTTCACATTTGTAGGTGGATCATCAGTGTTAGAGCTAAAATTAGCATGTTTAAAGTGATTTTCATGCTTCCAGGGGCTCGGGAAGTTAATTAAATACCATTTGGAGGCATTTAATGTTCGAGCAAAAACGGCTGATTTTCGACAAAAGAGATAACACCCCCCCCATTACGTCATGCTTCAGAAATGTGGAAAATGGTCCGTTTTCAAATGTTTTATTTTTGAACGTCAGTTCACATTTGTAGGTGGATCATCAGTGTTAGAGCTAAAATTAGCATGTTTAAAGTGATTTTCATGCTCCCAGGGGCCCTAAACACAAGATTTATGGAATGGTTAAAAGTGCATGAAAATGGCCAATTTACCCACTCTGAGTTCTCAAAAAGGGTTTCTTCACCCCGGGAAGTTAATTAAATACCATTTGGAGGCATTTAATGTTCGAGCAAAAACGGCTGATTTTCGACAAAAGAGATAACACCCCCCCATTACGTCCTGCTTCAGAAATGTGGAAAATGGTCCGTTTTCAAATGTTTTATTTTTGAACGTCAGTTCACATTTGTAGGTGGATCATCAGTGTTAGAGCTAAAATTAGCATGTTTAAAGTGATTTTCATGCTTCCAGGGGCCCGGGAAGTGAAATAAATACAATTTGGAGGCATTTAATGTTCGAGCAAAAACGGCTGATTTTCGACAAAAGAGATAACACCCCCCCATTACGTCATGCTTCAGAAATGTGGAAAATGGTCCGTTTTCAAATGTTTTATTTTTGAACGTCAGTTCACATTTGTAGGTGGATCATCAGTGTTAGAGCTAAAATTAGCATGTTTAAAGTGATTTTCATGCTTCCAGGGGCTCGGGAAGTGAAATAAATACCATTTGGAGGCATTTAATGTTCGAGCAAAAACGGCTGATTTTCGACAAAAGAGATAACACCCCCCCATTACGTCCTGCTTCAGAAATGTGGAAATTGGTCCGTTTTCAAATGTTTTATTTTTGAACGTCAGTTCACATTTGTAGGTGGATCATCAGTGTTAGAGCTAAAATTAGCATGTTTAAAGTAATTTTCATGCTTCCAGGGGCTCGGGAAGTTAATTAAATACCATTTAGAGGCATTTAATGTTCGAGCAAAAACGGCTGATTTTCGACAAAAGAGATAACACCCCCCATTACGTCATGCTTCAGAAATGTGGAAAATGGTCCGTTTTCAAATGTTTTATTTTTGAACGTCAGTTCACATTTGTCGGTGGATCATCAGTGTTAGAGCTAAAATTAGCATGTTTAAAGTGATTTTCATGCTCCCAGGGGCCCTAAACACAAGATTTATGGAATGGTTAAAAGTGCATGAAAATGGCCAATTTACCCACTCTGAGTTCTCAAAAAGGGTTTCTTCACCCCGGGAAGTTAATTAAATACCATTTGGAGGCATTTAATGTTCGAGCAAAAACGGCTGATTTTCGACAAAAGATATAACACCCCCCCATTACGTCCTGCTTCAGAAATGTGGAAAATGGTCCGTTTTCAAATGTTTTATTTTTGAACGTCAGTTCACATTTGTAGGTGGATCATCAGTGTTAGAGCTAAAATTAGCATGTTTAAAGTGATTTTCATGCTTCCAGGGGCTCGGGAAGTGAAATAAATACCATTTGGAGGCATTTAATGTTTGAGCAAAAACGGCTGATTATCGACAAAAGAGATAACACCCCCCCATTACGTCATGCTTCAGAAATGTGGAAAATGGTCCGTTTTCAAATGTTTTATTTTTGAACGTCAGTTCACATTTGTAGGTGGATCATCAGTGTTAGAGCTAAAATTAGCATGTTTAAAGTGATTTTTATGCTTCCAGGGGCGCTGGAAGTTAATTAAATACCATTTGGAGGCATTTAATGTTCGAGCAAAAACGGCTGATTTTCGACAAAAGAGATAACACCCCCCCATTACGTCATGCTTCAGAAATGTGGAAAATGGTCCGTTTTCAAATGTTTTATTTTTGAACGTCAGTTCACATTTGTAGGTGGATCATCAGTGTTAGAGCTAAAATTAGCATGTTTAAAGTGATTTTCATGCTTCCAGGGGCTCGGGAAGTTAATTAAATACCATTTGAAGGCATTTAATGTTCGAGCAAAAACGGCTGATTTTCGACAAAAGAGATAACACCCCCCCATTACGTCATGCTTCAGAAATGTGGAAAATGGTCCGTTTTCAAATGTTTTATTTTTGAACGTCAGTTCACATTTGTAGGTGGATCATCAGTGTTAGAGCTAAAATTAGCATGTTTAAAGTGATTTTCATGCTCCCAGGGGCCCTAAACACAAGATTTATGGAATGGTTAAAAGTGCATGAAAATGGCCAATTTACCCACTCTGAGTTCTCAAAAAGGGTTTCTTCACCCCGGGAAGTTAATTAAATACCATTTGGAGGCATTTAATGTTCGAGCAAAAACGGCTGATTTTCGACAAAAGAGATAACACCCCCCCATTACGTCCTGCTTCAGAAATGTGGAAATTGGTCCGTTTTCAAATGTTTTATTTTTGAACGTCAGTTCACATTTGTAGGTGGATCATCAGTGTTAGAGCTAAAATTAGCATGTTTAAAGTAATTTTCATGCTTCCAGGGGCTCGGGAAGTTAATTAAATACCATTTAGAGGCATTTAATGTTCGAGCAAAAACGGCTGATTTTCGACAAAAGAGATAACACCCCCCATTACGTCATGCTTCAGAAATGTGGAAAATGGTCCGTTTTCAAATGTTTTATTTTTGAACGTCAGTTCACATTTGTAGGTGGATCATCAGTGTTAGAGCTAAAATTAGCATGTTTAAAGTGATTTTCATGCTCCCAGGGGCCCTAAACACAAGATTTATGGAATGGTTAAAAGTGCATGAAAATGGCCAATTTACCCACTCTGAGTTCTCAAAAAGGGTTTCTTCACCCCGGGAAGTTAATTAAATACCATTTGGAGGCATTTAATGTTCGAGCAAAAACGGCTGATTTTCGACAAAAGAGATAACACCCCCCCATTACGTCCTGCTTCAGAAATGTGGAAAATGGTCCGTTTTCAAATGTTTTATTTTTGAACGTCAGTTCACATTTGTAGGTGGATCATCAGTGTTAGAGCTAAAATTAGCATGTTTAAAGTGATTTTCATGCTTCCAGGGGCTCGGGAAGTGAAATAAATACCATTTGGAGGCATTTAATGTTTGAGCAAAAACGGCTGATTATCGACAAAAGAGATAACACCCCCCCATTACGTCATGCTTCAGAAATGTGGAAAATGGTCCGTTTTCAAATGTTTTATTTTTGAACGTCAGTTCACATTTGTAGGTGGATCATCAGTGTTAGAGCTAAAATTAGCATGTTTAAAGTGATTTTTATGCTTCCAGGGGCGCTGGAAGTTAATTAAATACCATTTGGAGGCATTTAATGTTCGAGCAAAAACGGCTGATTTTCGACAAAAGAGATAACACCCCCCCATTACGTCATGCTTCAGAAATGTGGAAAATGGTCCATTTTCAAATGTTTTATTTTTGAACGTCAGTTCACATTTGTAGGTGGATCATCAGTGTTAGAGCAAAAATTAGCATGTTTAAAGTGATTTTCATGCTTCCAGGGGCTCGGGAAGTTAATTAAATACCATTTGGAGGCATTTAATGTTCGAGCAAAAACGGCTGATTTTCGACAAAAGAGATAACACCCCCCCATTACGTCATGCTTCAGAAATGTGGAAAATGGTCCGTTTTCAAATGTTTTATTTTTGAACGTCAGTTCACATTTGTAGGTGGATCATCAGTGTTAGAGCTAAAATTAGCATGTTTAAAGTGATTTTCATGCTTCCAGGGGCTCAGGAAGTTAATTAAATACCATTTGGAGGCTTTTAATGTTCGAGCAAAAACGGCTGATTTTCGACAAAAGAGATAACACCCCCCCATTACGTCCTGCTTCAGAAATGTGGAAAATGGTCCGTTTTCAAATGTTTTATTTTTGAACGTCAGTTCACATTTGTAGGTGGATCATCAGTGTTAGAGCTAAAATTAGCATGTTTAAAGTGATTTTCATGCTCCCAGGGGCCCTAAACACAAGATTTATGGAATGGTTAAAAGTGCATGAAAATGGCCAATTTACCCACTCTGAGTTCTCAAAAAGGGTTTCTTCACCCCGGGAAGTTAATTAAATACCATTTGGAGGCATTTAATGTTCGAGCAAAAACGGCTGATTTTCGACAAAAGAGATAACACCCCCCCATTACGTCCTGCTTCAGAAATGTGGAAATTGGTCCGTTTTCAAATGTTTTATTTTTGAACGTCAGTTCACATTTGTAGGTGGATCATCAGTGTTAGAGCTAAAATTAGCATGTTTAAAGTAATTTTCATGCTTCCAGGGGCTCGGGAAGTTAATTAAATACCATTTAGAGGCATTTAATGTTCGAGCAAAAACGGCTGATTTTCGACAAAAGAGATAACGCCCCCCATTACGTCATGCTTCAGAAATGTGGAAAATGGTCCGTTTTCAAATGTTTTATTTTTGAACGTCAGTTCACATTTGTAGGTGGATCATCAGTGTTAGAGCTAAAATTAGCATGTTTAAAGTGATTTTCATGCTTCCAGGGGCTCGGGAAGTGAAATAAATACCATTTGGAGGCATTTAATGTTTGAGCAAAAACGGCTGATTATCGACAAAAGAGATAACACCCCCCCATTACGTCATGCTTCAGAAATGTGGAAAATGGTCCGTTTTCAAATGTTTTATTTTTGAATGTCAGTTCACATTTGTAGGTGGATCATCAGTGTTAGAGCTAAAATTAGCATGTTTAAAGTGATTTTTATGCTTCCAGGGGCGCTGGAAGTTAATTAAATACCATTTGGAGGCATTTAATGTTCGAGCAAAAACGGCTGATTTTCGACAAAAGAGATAACACCCCCCCATTACATCATGCTTCAGAAATGTGGAAAATGGTCCGTTTTCAAATGTTTTATTTTTGAACGTCAGTTCACATTTGTAGGTGGATCATCAGTGTTAGAGCAAAAATTAGCATGTTTAAAGTGATTTTCATGCTTCCAGGGGCGCTGGAAGTTAATTAAATACCATTTGGAGGCATTTAATGTTCGAGCAAAACGGCTGATTTTCGACAAAAGAGATAACACCCCCCCATTACGTCCTGCTTCAGAAATGTGGAAAATGGTCCGTTTTCAAATGTTTTATTTTTGAACGTCAGTTCACATTTGTAGGTGGATCATCAGTGTTAGAGCTAAAATTAACATGTTTAAAGTGATTTTCATGCTTCCAGGGGCTCGGGAAGTGAAATAAATACCATTTGGAGGCATTTAATGTTCGAGCAAAAACGGCTGATTTTCGACAAAAGAGATAACACCCCCCCATTACGTCCTGCTTAGGAAATGTGGAAAATGGTCCGTTTTCAAATGTTTTATTTATGAACGTCAGTTCACATTTGTAGGTGGATCATCAGTGTTAGAGCTAAAATTAGCATGTTTAAAGTGATTTTCATGCTTCCAGGGGCGCTGGAAGTTAATTAAATACCATTTGGAGGCATTTAATGTTCGAGCAAAAACGGCTGATTTTCGACAAAAGAGATAACACCCCCCCATTACGTCATGCTTCAGAAATGTGGAAAATGGTCCGTTTTCAAATGTTTTATTTTTGAACGTCAGTTCACATTTGTAGGTGGATCATCAGTGTTAGAGCTAAAATGAGCATGTTTAAAGTGATTTTCATGCTTCCAGGGGCTCGGGAAGTTAATTAAATACCATTTGGAGGCATTTAATGTTCGAGCAAAAACGGCTGATTTTCGACAAAAGAGATAACACCCCCCCCATTACGTCCTGCTTCAGAAATGTGGAAAATGCTCCGTTTTCAAATGTTTTATTTTTGAACGTCAGTTCACATTTGTAGGTGGATCATCAGTGTTAGAGCTAAAATTAGCATGTTTAAAGTGATTTTCATGCTCCCAGGGGCCCTAAACACAAGATTTATGGAATGGTTAAAAGTGCATGAAAATGGCCAATTTACTGAGTTCTCAAAAAGGGTTTCTTCACCCCGGGAAGTTAATTAAATACCATTTGGAGGCATTTAATGTTCGAGCAAAAACGGCTGATTTTCGACAAAAGAGATAACACCCCCCCATTACGTCATGCTTCAGAAATGTGGAAAATGGTCCGTTTTCAAATGTTTTATTTTTGAACGTCAGTTCACATTTGTAGGTGGATCATCAGTGTTAGAGCTAAAATTAGCATGTTTAAACTGATTTTCATACTTCCAGGGGCTCGGGAAGTTAATTAAATACCATTTGGAGGCATTTAATGTTCGAGCAAAAACGGCTGATTTTCGACAAAAGAGATAACACCCCCCCATTACGTCATGCTTCAGAAATGTGGAAAATGGTCCGTTTTCAAATGTTTTATTTTTGAACGTCAGTTCACATTTGTAGGTGGATCATCAGTGTTAGAGCTAAAATTAGCATGTTTAAAGTGATTTTCATGCTCCCAGGGGCGCTGGAAGTTAATTAAATACCATTTGGAGGCATTTAATGTTCGAGCAAAAACGGCTGATTTTCGACAAAAGAGATAACACCCCCCCATTACGTCATGCTTCAGAAATGTGGAAAATGGTCCGTTTTCAAATGTTTTATTTTTGAACGTCAGTTCACATTTGTAGGTGGATCATCAGTGTTAGAGCTAAAATTAGCATGTTTAAAGTGATTTTCATGCTCCCAGGGGCGCTGGAAGTTAATTAAATACCATTTGGAGGCATTTAATGTACGAGCAAAAACGGCTGATTTTCGACAAAAGAGATAACACCCCCCCATTACGTTATGCTTCAGAAATGTGGAAAATGGTCCGTTTTCAAATGTTTTATTTTTGAACGTCAGTTCACATTTGTAGGTGGATCATCAGTGTTAGAGCTAAAATTAGCATGTTTAAAGTGATTTTCATACTCCCAGGGGCCCTAAACACAAGATTTATGGAATGGTTAAAAGTGCATGAAAATGGCCAATTTACCCACTCTGAGTTCTCAAAAAGGGTTTCTTCACCCCGGGAAGTTAATTAAATACCATTTGGAGGCATTTAATGTTCGAGCAAAAACGGCTGATTTTCGACAAAAGAGATAACACCCCCCCATTACGTCCTGCTTCAGAAATGTGGAAAATGGTCCGTTTTCAAATGTTTTATTTTTGAACGTCAGTTCACATTTGTAGGTGGATCATCAGTGTTAGAGCTAAAATTAGCATGTTTAAAGTGATTTTCATGCTTCCAGGGGCGCTGGAAGTTAATTAAATACCATTTGGAGGCATTTAATGTTCGAGCAAAAACGGCTGATTTTCGACAAAAGAGATAACACCCCCCCATTACGTCATGCTTCAGAAATGTGGAAAATGGTCCGTTTTCAAATGTTTTATTTTTGAACGTCAGTTCACATTTGTAGGTGGATCATCAGTGTTAGAGCTAAAATGAGCATGTTTAAAGTGATTTTCATGCTTCCAGGGGCTCGGGAAGTTAATTAAATACCATTTGGAGGCATTTAATGTTCGAGCAAAAACGGCTGATTTTCGACAAAAGAGATAACACCCCCCCATTACGTCCTGCTTCAGAAATGTGGAAAATGCTCCGTTTTCAAAAGTTTTATTTTTGAACGTCAGTTCACATTTGTAGGTGGATCATCAGTGTTAGAGCTAAAATTAGCATGTTTAAAGTGATTTTCATGCTCCCAGGGGCCCTAAACACAAGATTTATGGAATGGTTAAAAGTGCATGAAAATGGCCAATTTACTGAGTTCTCAAAAAGGGTTTCTTCACCCCGGGAAGTTAATTAAATACCATTTGGAGGCATTTAATGTTCGAGCAAAAACGGCTGATTTTCGACAAAAGAGATAACACCCCCCCATTACGTCATGCTTCAGAAATGTGGAAAATGGTCCGTTTTCAAATGTTTTATTTTTGAACGTCAGTTCACATTTGTAGGTGGATCATCAGTGTTAGAGCTAAAATTAGCATGTTTAAAGTGATTTTCATACTTCCAGGGGCTCGGGAAGTTAATTAAATACCATTTGGAGGCATTTAATGTTCGAGCAAAAACGGCTGATTTTCGACAAAAGAGATAACACCCCCCCATTACGTCATGCTTCAGAAATGTGGAAAATGGTCCGTTTTCAAATGTTTTATTTTTGAACGTCAGTTCACATTTGTAGGTGGATCATCAGTGTTAGAGCTAAAATTAGCATGTTTAAAGTGATTTTCATGCTTCCAGGGGCTCGGGAAGTTAATTAAATACCATTTGGAGGCATTTAATGTTCGAGCAAAAACGGCTGATTTTCGACAAAAGAGATAACACCCCCCCATTACGTCATGCTTCAGAAATGTGGAAAATGGTCCGTTTTCAAATGTTTTATTTTTGAACGTCAGTTCACATTTGTAGGTGGATCATCAGTGTTAGAGCTAAAATTAGCATGTTTAAAGTGATTTTCATGCTTCCAGGGGCTCAGGAAGTTAATTAAATACCATTTGGAGGCATTTAATGTTCGAGCAAAAACGGCTGATTTTCGACAAAAGAGATAACACCCCCCCATTACGTCCTGCTTCAGAAATGTGGAAAATGGTCCGTTTTCAAATGTTTTATTTTTGAACGTCAGTTCACATTTGTAGGTGGATCATCAGTGTTAGAGCTAAAATTAGCATGTTTAAAGTCATTTTCATGCTCCCAGGGGCCCTAAACACAAGATTTATGGAATGGTTAAAAGTGCATGAAAATGGCCAATTTACCCACTCTGAGTTCTCAAAAAGGGTTTCTTCACCCCGGGAAGTTAATTAAATACCATTTGGAGGCATTTAATGTTCGAGCAAAAACGGCTGATTTTCGACAAAAGAGATAACACCCCCCCATTACGTCCTGCTTCAGAAATGTGGAAATTGGTCCGTTTTCAAATGTTTTATTTTTGAACGTCAGTTCACATTTGTAGGTGGATCATCAGTGTTAGAGCTAAAATTAGCATGTTTAAAGTAATTTTCATGCTTCCAGGGGCTCGGTAAGTTAATTAAATACCATTTAGAGGCATTTAATGTTCGAGCAAAAACGGCTGATTTTCGACAAAAGAGATAACACCCCCCCATTACGTCATGCTTCAGAAATGTGGAAAATGGTCCGTTTTCAAAAGTTTTATTTTTGAACGTCAGTTCACATTTGTAGGTGGATCATCAGTGTTAGAGCTAAAATTAGCATGTTTAAAGTGATTTTCATGCTCCCAGGGGCCCTAAACACAAGATTTATGGAATGGTTAAAAGTGCATGAAAATGGCCAATTTACCCACTCTGAGTTCTCAAAAAGGGTTTCTTCACCCCGGGAAGTTAATTAAATACCATTTGGAGGCATTTAATGTTCGAGCAAAAACGGCTGATTTTCGACAAAAGAGATAACACCCCCCCATTACGTCATGCTTCAGAAATGTGGAAAATGGTCCGTTTTCAAATGTTTTATTTTTGAACGTCAGTTCACATTTGTAGGTGGATCATCAGTGTTAGAGCTAAAATTAGCATGTTTAAAGTGATTTTCATGCTTCCAGGGGCTCGGGAAGTTAATTAAATACCATTTGGAGGCATTTAATGTTCGAGCAAAAACGGCTGATTTTCGACAAAAGAGATAACACCCCCCCATTACGTCATGCTTCAGAAATGTGGAAAATGGTCCGTTTTCAAATGTTTTATTTTTGAACGTCAGTTCACATTTGTAGGTGGATCATCAGTGTTAGAGCTAATATTAGCATGTTTAAAGTGATTTTCATGCTTCCAGGGGCTCAGGAAGTTAATTAAATACCATTTGGAGGCATTTAATGTTGGAGCAAAAACGGCTGATTTTCGACAAAAGAGATAACACCCCCCCATTACGTCCTGCTTCAGAAATGTGGAAAATGGTCCGTTTTCAAATGTTTTATTTTTGAACGTCAGTTCACATTTGTAGGTGGATCATCAGTGTTAGAGCTAAAATTAGCATGTTTAAAGTGATTTTCATGCTCCCAGGGGCCCTAAACACAAGATTTATGGAATGGTTAAAAGTGCATGAAAATGGCCAATTTACCCACTCTGAGTTCTCAAAAAGGGTTTCTTCACCCCGGGAAGTTAATTAAATACCATTTGGAGGCATTTAATGTTCGAGCAAAAACGGCTGATTTTCGACAAAAGAGATAACACCCCCCCATTACGTCCTGCTTCAGAAATGTGGAAATTGGTCCGTTTTCAAATGTTTTATTTTTGAACGTCAGTTCACATTTGTAGGTGGATCATCAGTGTTAGAGCTAAAATTAGCATGTTTAAAGTAATTTTCATGCTTCCAGGGGCTCGGGAAGTTAATTAAATACCATTTAGAGGCATTTAATGTTCGAGCAAAAACGGCTGATTTTCGACAAAAGAGATAACACCCCCCATTACGTCATGCTTCAGAAATGTGGAAAATGGTCCGTTTTCAAATGTTTTATTTTTGAACGTCAGTTCACATTTGTCGGTGGATCATCAGTGTTAGAGCTAAAATTAGCATGTTTAAAGTGATTTTCATGCTCCCAGGGGCCCTAAACACAAGATTTATGGAATGGTTAAAAGTGCATGAAAATGGCCAATTTACCCACTCTGAGTTCTCAAAAAGGGTTTCTTCACCCCGGGAAGTTAATTAAATACCATTTGGAGGCATTTAATGTTCGAGCAAAAACGGCTGATTTTCGACAAAAGATATAACACCCCCCCATTACGTCCTGCTTCAGAAATGTGGAAAATGGTCCGTTTTCAAATGTTTTATTTTTGAACGTCAGTTCACATTTGTAGGTGGATCATCAGTGTTAGAGCTAAAATTAGCATGTTTAAAGTGATTTTCATGCTTCCAGGGGCTCGGGAAGTGAAATAAATACCATTTGGAGGCATTTAATGTTTGAGCAAAAACGGCTGATTATCGACAAAAGAGATAACACCCCCCCATTACGTCATGCTTCAGAAATGTGGAAAATGGTCCGTTTTCAAATGTTTTATTTTTGAACGTCAGTTCACATTTGTAGGTGGATCATCAGTGTTAGAGCTAAAATTAGCATGTTTAAAGTGATTTTTATGCTTCCAGGGGCGCTGGAAGTTAATTAAATACCATTTGGAGGCATTTAATGTTCGAGCAAAAACGGCTGATTTTCGACAAAAGAGATAACACCCCCCCATTACGTCATGCTTCAGAAATGTGGAAAATGGTCCGTTTTCAAATGTTTTATTTTTGAACGTCAGTTCACATTTGTAGGTGGATCATCAGTGTTAGAGCTAAAATTAGCATGTTTAAAGTGATTTTCATGCTTCCAGGGGCTCGGGAAGTTAATTAAATACCATTTGAAGGCATTTAATGTTCGAGCAAAAACGGCTGATTTTCGACAAAAGAGATAACACCCCCCCATTACGTCATGCTTCAGAAATGTGGAAAATGGTCCGTTTTCAAATGTTTTATTTTTGAACGTCAGTTCACATTTGTAGGTGGATCATCAGTGTTAGAGCTAAAATTAGCATGTTTAAAGTGATTTTCATGCTCCCAGGGGCCCTAAACACAAGATTTATGGAATGGTTAAAAGTGCATGAAAATGGCCAATTTACCCACTCTGAGTTCTCAAAAAGGGTTTCTTCACCCCGGGAAGTTAATTAAATACCATTTGGAGGCATTTAATGTTCGAGCAAAAACGGCTGATTTTCGACAAAAGAGATAACACCCCCCCATTACGTCCTGCTTCAGAAATGTGGAAATTGGTCCGTTTTCAAATGTTTTATTTTTGAACGTCAGTTCACATTTGTAGGTGGATCATCAGTGTTAGAGCTAAAATTAGCATGTTTAAAGTAATTTTCATGCTTCCAGGGGCTCGGGAAGTTAATTAAATACCATTTAGAGGCATTTAATGTTCGAGCAAAAACGGCTGATTTTCGACAAAAGAGATAACACCCCCCATTACGTCATGCTTCAGAAATGTGGAAAATGGTCCGTTTTCAAATGTTTTATTTTTGAACGTCAGTTCACATTTGTAGGTGGATCATCAGTGTTAGAGCTAAAATTAGCATGTTTAAAGTGATTTTCATGCTCCCAGGGGCCCTAAACACAAGATTTATGGAATGGTTAAAAGTGCATGAAAATGGCCAATTTACCCACTCTGAGTTCTCAAAAAGGGTTTCTTCACCCCGGGAAGTTAATTAAATACCATTTGGAGGCATTTAATGTTCGAGCAAAAACGGCTGATTTTCGACAAAAGAGATAACACCCCCCCATTACGTCCTGCTTCAGAAATGTGGAAAATGGTCCGTTTTCAAATGTTTTATTTTTGAACGTCAGTTCACATTTGTAGGTGGATCATCAGTGTTAGAGCTAAAATTAGCATGTTTAAAGTGATTTTCATGCTTCCAGGGGCTCGGGAAGTGAAATAAATACCATTTGGAGGCATTTAATGTTTGAGCAAAAACGGCTGATTATCGACAAAAGAGATAACACCCCCCCATTACGTCATGCTTCAGAAATGTGGAAAATGGTCCGTTTTCAAATGTTTTATTTTTGAACGTCAGTTCACATTTGTAGGTGGATCATCAGTGTTAGAGCTAAAATTAGCATGTTTAAAGTGATTTTTATGCTTCCAGGGGCGCTGGAAGTTAATTAAATACCATTTGGAGGCATTTAATGTTCGAGCAAAAACGGCTGATTTTCGACAAAAGAGATAACACCCCCCCATTACGTCATGCTTCAGAAATGTGGAAAATGGTCCATTTTCAAATGTTTTATTTTTGAACGTCAGTTCACATTTGTAGGTGGATCATCAGTGTTAGAGCAAAAATTAGCATGTTTAAAGTGATTTTCATGCTTCCAGGGGCTCGGGAAGTTAATTAAATACCATTTGGAGGCATTTAATGTTCGAGCAAAAACGGCTGATTTTCGACAAAAGAGATAACACCCCCCCATTACGTCATGCTTCAGAAATGTGGAAAATGGTCCGTTTTCAAATGTTTTATTTTTGAACGTCAGTTCACATTTGTAGGTGGATCATCAGTGTTAGAGCTAAAATTAGCATGTTTAAAGTGATTTTCATGCTTCCAGGGGCTCAGGAAGTTAATTAAATACCATTTGGAGGCTTTTAATGTTCGAGCAAAAACGGCTGATTTTCGACAAAAGAGATAACACCCCCCCATTACGTCCTGCTTCAGAAATGTGGAAAATGGTCCGTTTTCAAATGTTTTATTTTTGAACGTCAGTTCACATTTGTAGGTGGATCATCAGTGTTAGAGCTAAAATTAGCATGTTTAAAGTGATTTTCATGCTCCCAGGGGCCCTAAACACAAGATTTATGGAATGGTTAAAAGTGCATGAAAATGGCCAATTTACCCACTCTGAGTTCTCAAAAAGGGTTTCTTCACCCCGGGAAGTTAATTAAATACCATTTGGAGGCATTTAATGTTCGAGCAAAAACGGCTGATTTTCGACAAAAGAGATAACACCCCCCCATTACGTCCTGCTTCAGAAATGTGGAAATTGGTCCGTTTTCAAATGTTTTATTTTTGAACGTCAGTTCACATTTGTAGGTGGATCATCAGTGTTAGAGCTAAAATTAGCATGTTTAAAGTAATTTTCATGCTTCCAGGGGCTCGGGAAGTTAATTAAATACCATTTAGAGGCATTTAATGTTCGAGCAAAAACGGCTGATTTTCGACAAAAGAGATAACGCCCCCCATTACGTCATGCTTCAGAAATGTGGAAAATGGTCCGTTTTCAAATGTTTTATTTTTGAACGTCAGTTCACATTTGTAGGTGGATCATCAGTGTTAGAGCTAAAATTAGCATGTTTAAAGTGATTTTCATGCTTCCAGGGGCTCGGGAAGTGAAATAAATACCATTTGGAGGCATTTAATGTTTGAGCAAAAACGGCTGATTATCGACAAAAGAGATAACACCCCCCCATTACGTCATGCTTCAGAAATGTGGAAAATGGTCCGTTTTCAAATGTTTTATTTTTGAATGTCAGTTCACATTTGTAGGTGGATCATCAGTGTTAGAGCTAAAATTAGCATGTTTAAAGTGATTTTTATGCTTCCAGGGGCGCTGGAAGTTAATTAAATACCATTTGGAAGCATTTAATGTTCGAGCAAAAACGGCTGATTTTCGACAAAAGAGATAACACCCCCCCATTACGTCATGCTTCAGAAATGTGGAAAATGGTCCGTTTTCAAATGTTTTATTTTTGAACGTCAGTTCACATTTGTAGGTGGATCATCAGTGTTAGAGCTAAAATTAGCATGTTTAAAGTGATTTTCATGCTTCCAGGGGCTCGGGAAGTTAATTAAATACCATTTGGAGGCATTTAATGTTCGAGCAAAAACGGCTGATTTTCGACAAAAGAGATAACACCCCCCCCATTACGTCATGCTTCAGAAATGTGGAAAATGGTCCGTTTTCAAATGTTTTATTTTTGAACGTCAGTTCACATTTGTAGGTGGATCATCAGTGTTAGAGCTAAAATTAGCATGTTTAAAGTGATTTTCATGCTCCCAGGGGCCCTAAACACAAGATTTATGGAATGGTTAAAAGTGCATGAAAATGGCCAATTTACCCACTCTGAGTTCTCAAAAAGGGTTTCTTCACCCCGGGAAGTTAATTAAATACCATTTGGAGGCATTTAATGTTCGAGCAAAAACGGCTGATTTTCGACAAAAGAGATAACACCCCCCCATTACGTCCTGCTTCAGAAATGTGGAAAATGGTCCGTTTTCAAATGTTTTATTTTTGAACGTCAGTTCACATTTGTAGGTGGATCATCAGTGTTAGAGCTAAAATTAGCATGTTTAAAGTGATTTTCATGCTTCCAGGGGCTCGGGAAGTGAAATAAATACCATTTGGAGGCATTTAATGTTTGAGCAAAAACGGCTGATTATCGACAAAAGAGATAACACCCCCCCATTACGTCATGCTTCAGAAATGTGGAAAATGGTCCGTTTTCAAATGTTTTATTTTTGAATGTCAGTTCACATTTGTAGGTGGATCATCAGTGTTAGAGCTAAAATTAGCATGTTTAAAGTGATTTTTATGCTTCCAGGGGCGCTGGAAGTTAATTAAATACCATTTGGAGGCATTTAATGTTCGAGCAAAAACGGCTGATTTTCGACAAAAGAGATAACACCCCCCCATTACGTCATGCTTCAGAAATGTGGAAAATGGTCCGTTTTCAAATGTTTTATTTTTGAACGTCAGTTCACATTTGTAGGTGGATCATCAGTGTTAGAGCTAAAATTAGCATGTTTAAAGTGATTTTCATGCTTCCAGGGGCTCGGGAAGTTAATTAAATACCATTTGGAGGCATTTAATGTTCGAGCAAAAACGGCTGATTTTCGACAAAAGAGATAACACCCCCCCCATTACGTCATGCTTCAGAAATGTGGAAAATGGTCCGTTTTCAAATGTTTTATTTTTGAACGTCAGTTCACATTTGTAGGTGGATCATCAGTGTTAGAGCTAAAATTAGCATGTTTAAAGTGATTTTCATGCTCCCAGGGGCCCTAAACACAAGATTTATGTAATGGTTAAAAGTGCATGAAAATGGCCAATTTACCCACTCTGAGTTCTCAAAAAGGGTTTCTTCACCCCGGGAAGTTAATTAAATACCATTTGGAGGCATTTAATGTTCGAGCAAAAACGGCTGATTTTCGACAAAAGAGATAACACCCCCCCATTACGTCCTGCTTCAGAAATGTGGAAAATGGTCCGTTTTCAAATGTTTTATTTTTGAACGTCAGTTCACATTTGTAGGTGGATCATCAGTGTTAGAGCTAAAATTAGCATGTTTAAAGTGATTTTCATGCTTCCAGGGGCTCGGGAAGTGAAATAAATACCATTTGGAGGCATTTAATGTTTGAGCAAAAACGGCTGATTATCGACAAAAGAGATAACACCCCCCCATTACGTCATGCTTCAGAAATGTGGAAAATGGTCCGTTTTCAAATGTTTTATTTTTGAACGTCAGTTCACATTTGTAGGTGGATCATCAGTGTTAGAGCTAAAATTAGCATGTTTAAAGTGATTTTTATGCTTCCAGGGGCGCTGGAAGTTAATTAAATACCATTTGGAGGCATTTAATGTTCGAGCAAAAACGGCTGATTTTCGACAAAAGAGATAACACCCCCCCATTACGTCATGCTTCAGAAATGTGGAAAATGGTCCGTTTTCAAATGTTTTATTTTTGAACGTCAGTTCACATTTGTAGGTGGATCATCAGTGTTAGAGCTAAAATTAGCATGTTTAAAGTGATTTTCATGCTTCCAGGGGCTCGGGAAGTTAATTAAATACCATTTGGAGGCATTTAATGTTCGAGCAAAAACGGCTGATTTTCGACAAAAGAGATAACACCCCCCCATTACGTCATGCTTCAGAAATGTGGAAAATGGTCCGTTTTCAAATGTTTTATTTTTGAACGTCAGTTCACATTTGTAGGTGGATCATCAGTGTTAGAGCTAAAATTAGCATGTTTAAAGTGATTTTCATGCTTCCAGGGGCTCGGGAAGTTAATTAAATACCATTTGGAGGCATTTAATGTTCGAGCAAAAACGGCTGATTTTCGACAAAAGAGATAACACCCCCCCATTACGTCATGCTTCAGAAATGTGGAAAATGGTCCGTTTTCAAATGTTTTATTTTTGAACGTCAGTTCACATTTGTAGGTGGATCATCAGTGTTAGAGCTAAAATTAGCATGTTTAAAGTGATTTTCATGCTTCCAGGGGCTCAGGAAGTTAATTAAATACCATTTGGAGGCATTTAATGTTCGAGCAAAAACGGCTGATTTTCGACAAAAGAGATAACACCCCCCCATTACGTCCTGCTTCAGAAATGTGGAAAATGGTCCGTTTTCAAATGTTTTATTTTTGAACGTCAGTTCACATTTGTAGGTGGATCATCAGTGTTAGAGCTAAAATTAGCATGTTTAAAGTGATTTTCATGCTCCCAGGGGCCCTAAACACAAGATTTATGGAATGGTTAAAAGTGCATGAAAATGGCCAATTTACCCACTCTGAGTTCTCAAAAAGGGTTTCTTCACCCCGGGAAGTTAATTAAATACCATTTGGAGGCATTTAATGTTCGAGCAAAAACGGCTGATTTTCGACAAAAGAGATAACACCCCCCCATTACGTCCTGCTTCAGAAATGTGGAAATTGGTCCGTTTTCAAATGTTTTATTTTTGAACGTCAGTTCACATTTGTAGGTGGATCATCAGTGTTAGAGCTAAAATTAGCATGTTTAAAGTGATTTTCATGCTTCCAGGGGCTCGGGAAGTTAATTAAATACCATTTAGAGGCATTTAATGTTCGAGCAAAAACGGCTGATTTTCGACAAAAGAGATAACACCCCCCCATTACGTCATGCTTCAGAAATGTGGAAAATGGTCCGTTTTCAAATGTTTTATTTTTGAACGTCAGTTCACATTTGTAGGTGGATCATCAGTGTTAGAGCTAAAATTAGCATGTTTAAAGTGATTTTCATGCTTCCAGGGGCTCGGGAAGTGAAATAAATACCATTTGGAGGCATTTAATGTTTGAGCAAAAACGGCTAATTATCGACAAAAGAGATAACACCCCCCCATTACGTCATGCTTCAGAAATGTGGAAAATGGTCAGTTTTCAAATGTTTTATTTTTGAACGTCAGTTCACATTTGTAGGTGGATCATCAGTGTTAGAGCTAAAATTAGCATGTTTAAAGTGATTTTCATGCTTCCAGGGGCTCGGGAAGTGAAATAAATACCATTTGGAGGCATTTAATGTTCGAGCAAAAACGGCTGATTTTCGACAAAAGAGATAACACCCCCCCATTACGTCATGCTTCAGAAATGTGGAAAATGGTCCATTTTCAAATGTTTTATTTTTGAACGTCAGTTCACATTTGTAGGTGGATCATCAGTGTTAGAGCAAAAATTAGCATGTTTAAAGTGATTTTCATGCTTCCAGGGGCTCGGGAAGTTAATTAAATACCATTTGGAGGCATTTAATGTTCGAGCAAAAACGGCTGATTTTCGACAAAAGAGATAACACCCCCCCATTACGTCATGCTTCAGAAATGTGGAAAATGGTCCGTTTTCAAATGTTTTATTTTTGAACGTCAGTTCACATTTGTAGGTGGATCATCAGTGTTAGAGCTAAAATTAGCATGTTTAAAGTGATTTTCATGCTTCCAGGGGCTCAGGAAGTTAATTAAATACCATTTGGAGGCATTTAATGTTCGAGCAAAAACGGCTGATTTTCGACAAAAGAGATAACACCCCCCCATTACGTCCTGCTTCAGAAATGTGGAAAATGGTCCGTTTTCAAATGTTTTATTTTTGAACGTCAGTTCACATTTGTAGGTGGATCATCAGTGTTAGAGCTAAAATTAGCATGTTTAAAGTGATTTTCATGCTCCCAGGGGCCCTAAACACAAGATTTATGGAATGGTTAAAAGTGCATGAAAATGGCCAATTTACCCACTCTGAGTTCTCAAAAAGGGTTTCTTCACCCCGGGAAGTTAATTAAATACCATTTGGAGGCATTTAATGTTCGAGCAAAAACGGCTGATTTTTGACAAAAGAGATAACACCCCCCCATTACGTCATGCTTCAGAAATGTGGAAAATGGTCCGTTTTCAAATGTTTTATTTTTGAACGTCAGTTCACATTTGTAGGTGGATCATCAGTGTTAGAGCTAAAATTAGCATGTTTAAAGTGATTTTCATGCTTCCAGGGGCTCGGGAAGTGAAATAAATACCATTTGGAGGCATTTAATGTTCGAGCAAAAACAGCTGATTTTCGACAAAAGAGATAACACCCTCCCATTACGTCATGCTTCAGAAATGTGGAAAATGGTCCGTTTTCAAATGTTTTATTTTTGAACGTCAGTTCACATTTGTAGGTGGATCATCAGTGTTAGAGCTAAAATTAGCATGTTTAAAGTGATTTTCATGCTCCCAGGGGCCCTAAACACAAGATTTATGGAATGGTTAAAAGTGCATGAAAATGGCCAATTTACCCACTCTGAGTTCTCAAAAAGGGTTTCTTCACCCCGGGAAGTTAATTAAATGCCATTTGGAGGCATTTAATGTTCGAGCAAAAACGGCTGATTTTCGACAAAAGAGATAACACCCCCCCATTACGTCCTGCTTCAGAAATGTGGAAAATGGTCCGTTTTCAAATGTTTTATTTTTGAACGTCAGTTCACATTTGTAGGTGGATCATCAGTGTTAGAGCTAAAATTAGCATGTTTAAAGTGATTTTCATGCTCCCAGGGGCGCTGGAAGTTAATTAAATACCATTTGGAGGCATTTAATGTTCGAGCAAAAACGGCTGATTTTCGACAAAAGAGATAACACCCCCCCATTACGTCATGCTTCAGAAATGTGGAAAATGGTCCGTTTTCAAATGTTTTATTTTTGAACGTCAGTTCACATTTGTAGGTGGATCATCAGTGTTAGAGCTAAAATTAGCATGTTTAAAGTGATTTTCATGCTCCCAGGGGCGCTGGAAGTTAATTAAATACCATTTGGAGGCATTTAATGTACGAGCAAAAACGGCTGATTTTCGACAAAAGAGATAACACCCCCCCATTACGTCATGCTTCAGAAATGTGGAAAATGGTCCGTTTTCAAATGTTTTATTTTTGAACGTCAGTTCACATTTGTAGGTGGATCATCAGTGTTAGAGCTAAAATTAGCATGTTTAAAGTGATTTTCATGCTCCCAGGGGCCCTAAACACAAGATTTATGGAATGGTTAAAAGTGCATGAAAATGGCCAATTTACCCACTCTGAGTTCTCAAAAAGGGTTTCTTCACCCCGGGAAGTTAATTAAATACCATTTGGAGGCATTTAATGTTCGAGCAAAAACGGCTGATTTTCGACAAAAGAGATAACACACCCCCATTACGTCATGCTTCAGAAATGTGGAAAATGGTCCGTTTTCAAATGTTTTATTTTTGAACGTCAGTTCACATTTGTAGGTGGATCATCAGTGTTAGAGCTAAAATTAGCATGTTTAAAGTGATTTTCATGCTTCCAGGGGCTCGGGAAGTGAAATAAATACCATTTGGAGGCATTTAATGTTTGAGCAAAAACGGCTAATTATCGACAAAAGAGATAACACCCCCCCATTACGTCATGCTTCAGAAATGTGGAAAATGGTCAGTTTTCAAATGTTTTATTTTTGAACGTCAGTTCACATTTGTAGGTGGATCATCAGTGTTAGAGCTAAAATTAGCATGTTTAAAGTGATTTTCATGCTTCCAGGGGCTCGGGAAGTGAAATAAATACCATTTGGAGGCATTTAATGTTCGAGCAAAAACGGCTGATTTTCGACAAAAGAGATAACACCCCCCATTACGTCATGCTTCAGAAATGTGGAAAATGGTCCATTTTCAAATGTTTTATTTTTGAACGTCAGTTCACATTTGTAGGTGGATCATCAGTGTTAGAGCAAAAATTAGCATGTTTAAAGTGATTTTCATGCTTCCAGGGGCTCGGGAAGTTAATTAAATACCATTTGGAGGCATTTAATGTTCAAGCAAAAACGGCTGATTTTCGACAAAAGAGATAACACCCCCCCCCATTACGTCATGCTTCAGAAATGTGGAAAATGGTCCGTTTTCAAATGTTTTATTTTTGAACGTCAGTTCACATTTGTAGGTGGATCATCAGTGTTAGAGCTAAAATTAGCATGTTTAAAGTGATTTTCATGCTCCCAGGGGCGCTGGAAGTTAATTAAATACCATTTGGAGGCATTTAATGTTCGAGCAAAAACGGCTGATTTTCGACAAAAGAGATAACACCCCCCCCCCATTACGTCATGCTTCAGAAATGTGGAAAATGGTCCGTTTTCAAATGTTTTATTTTTGAACGTCAGTTCACATTTGTAGGTGGATCATCAGTGTTAGAGCTAAAATTAGCATGTTTAAAGTGATTTTCATGCTTCCAGGGGCGCTGGAAGTTAATTAAATACCATTTGGAGGCATTTAATGTTCGAGCAAAAACGGCTGATTTTCGACAAAAGAGATAACACCCCCCCATTACGTCCTGCTTCAGAAATGTGGAAAATGGTCCGTTTTCAAATGTTTTATTTTTGAACGTCAGTTCACATTTGTAGGTGGATCATCAGTGTTAGAGCTAAAATTAGCATGTTTAAAGTGATTTTCATGCTCCCAGGGGCTCGGGAAGTGAAATAAATACCATTTGGAGGCATTTAATGTTCGAGCAAAAACGGCTGATTTTCGACAAAAGAGATAACACCCCCCCATTACGTCATGCTTCAGAAATGTGGAAAATGGTCCGTTTTCAAATGTTTTATTTTTGAACGTCAGTTCACATTTGTAGGTGGATCATCAGTGTTAGAGCTAAAATTAGCATGTTTTTAAGTGATTTTCATGCTTCCAGGGGCCCTAAACACAAGATTTATGGAATGGTTAAAAGTGCATGAAAATGGCCAATTTACCCACTCTGAGTTCTCAAAAAGGGTTTCTTCACCCCGGGAAGTTAATTAAATACCATTTGGAGGCATTTAATGTTCGAGCAAAAACGGCTGATTTTCGACAAAAGAGATAACACCCCCCCATTACGTCATGCTTCAGAAATGTGGAAAATGGTCCGTTTTCAAATGTTTTATTTTTGAACGTCAGTTCACATTTGTAGGTGGATCATCAGTGTTAGAGCTAAAATTAGCATGTTTAAAGTGATTTTCATGCTTCCAGGGGCTCGGGAAGTTAATTAAATACCATTTGGAGGCATTTTATGTTCGAGCAAAAACGGCTGATTTTCGACAAAAGAGATAACACCCCCCCATTACGTCATGCTTCAGAAATGTGGAAAATGGTCCGTTTTCAAATGTTTTATTTTTGAACGTCAGTTCACATTTGTAGGTGGATCATCAGTGTTAGAGCTAAAATTAGCATGTTTAAAGTGATTTTCATGCTCCCAGGGGCCCTAAACACAAGATTTATGGAATGGTTAAAAGTGCATGAAAATGGCCAATTTACCCACTCTGAGTTCTCAAAAAGGGTTTCTTCACCCCGGGAAGTTAATTAAATACCATTTGGAGGCATTTAATGTTCGAGCAAAAACGGCTGATTTTCGACAAAAGAGATAACACCCCCCCATTACGTCATGCTTCAGAAATGTGGAAAATGGTCCGTTTTCAAATGTTTTATTTTTGAACGTCAGTTCACATTTGTAGGTGGATCATCAGTGTTAGAGCTAAAATTAGCATGTTTAAAGTGATTTTCATGCTTCCAGGGGCTCGGGAAGTTAATTAAATACCATTTGGAGGCATTTAATGTTCGAGCAAAAACGGCTGATTTTCGACAAAAGAGATAACACCCCCCCATTACGTCCTGCTTCAGAAATGTGGAAAATGGTCCGTTTTCAAATGTTTTATTTTTGAACGTCAGTTCACATTTGTAGGTGGATCATCAGTGTTAGAGCTAAAATTAGCATGTTTAAAGGGATTTTCATGCTCCCAGGGGCCCTAAACACAAGATTTATGGAATGGTTAAAAGTGCATGAAAATGGCCAATTTACCCACTCTGAGTCCTCAAAAAGGGTTTCTTCACCCCGGGAAGTTAATTAAATACCATTTGGAGGCATTTAATGTTCGAGCAAAAACGGCTGATTTTCGACAAAAGAGATAACACCCCCCCATTACGTCCTGCTTCAGAAATGTGGAAAATGGTCCGTTTTCAAATGTTTTATTTTTGAACGTCAGTTCACATTTGTAGGTGGATCATCAGTGTTAGAGCTAAAATTAGCATGTTTAAAGTGATTTTCATGCTTCCAGGGGCGCTGGAAGTTAATTAAATACCATTTGGAGGCATTTAATGTTCGAGCAAAAACGGCTGATTTTCGACAAAAGAGATAACACCCCCCCCATTACGTCCTGCTTCAGAAATGTGGAAAATGGTCCGTTTCAAATGTTTTATTTTTGAACGTCAGTTCACATTTGTAGGTGGATCATCAGTGTTAGAGCTAAAATTAGCATGTTTAAAGTGATTTTCATGCTTCCAGGGGCTCGGGAAGTTAATTAAATACCATTTGGAGTCATTTAATGTTCGAGCAAAAACGGCTGATTTTCGACAAAAGAGATAACACCCCCCCATTACGTCCTGCTTCAGAAATGTGGAAAATGGTCCGTTTTCAAATGTTTTATTTTTGAACGTCAGTTCACATTTGTAGGTGGATCATCAGTGTTAGAGCTAAAATTAGCATGTTTAAAGTGATTTTCATGCTTCCAGGGGCTCGGGAAGTTAATTAAATACCATTTGGAGGCATTTAATGTTCGAGCAAAAACGGCTGATTTTCGACAAAAGAGATAACACCCCCCCATTACGTCCTGCTTCAGAAATGTGGAAAATGGTCCGTTTTCAAATGTTTTATTTTTGAACGTCAGTTCACATTTGTAGGTGGATCATCAGTGTTAGAGCTAAAATTAGCATGTTTAAAGTGATTTTCATGCTCCCAGGGGCCCTAAACACAAGATTTATGGAATGGTTAAAAGTGCATGAAAATGGCCAATTTACCCACTCTGAGTCCTCAAAAAGGGTTTCTTCACCCCGGGAAGTTAATTAAATACCATTTGGAGGCATTTAATGTTCGAGCAAAAACGGCTGATTTTCGACAAAAGAGATAACACCCCCCCCCATTACGTCCTGCTTCAGAAATGTGGAAAATGGTCCGTTTTCAAATGTTTTATTTTTGAACGTCAGTTCACATTTGTAGGTGGATCATCAGTGTTAGAGCTAAAATTAGCATGTTTAAAGTGATTTTCATGCTTCCAGGGGCGCTGGAAGTTAATTAAATACCATTTGGAGGCATTTAATGTTCGAGCAAAAACGGCTGATTTTCGACAAAAGAGATAACACCCCCCCATTACGTCCTGCTTCAGAAATGTGGAAAATGGTCCGTTTCAAATGTTTTATTTTTGAACGTCAGTTCACATTTGTAGGTGGATCATCAGTGTTAGAGCTAAAATTAGCATGTTTAAAGTGATTTTCATGCTTCCAGGGGCTCGGGAAGTTATTAAATACCATTTGGAGTCATTTAATGTTCGAGCAAAAACGGCAGATTTTCGACAAAAGAGATAACACCCCCCCATTACGTCCTGCTTCAGAAATGTGGAAAATGGTCCGTTTTCAAATGTTTTATTTTTGAACTTCAGTTCACATTTGTAGGTGGATCATCAGTGTTAGAGCTAAAACTAGCATGTTTAAAGTGATTTTCATGCTTCCAGGGGCGCTGGAAGTTAATTAAATACCATTTGGAGGCATTTAATGTTCGAGCAAAAACGGCTGATTTTCGACAAAAGAGATAACACCCCCCCATTACGTCATGCTTCAGAAATGTGGAAAATGGTCCGTTTTCAAATGTTTTATTTTTGAACGTCAGTTCACATTTGTAGGTGGATCATCAGTGTTAGAGCTAAAATTAGCATGTTTAAAGTGATTTTCATACTCCCAGGGGCCCTAAACACAAGATTTATGGAATGGTTAAAAGTGCATGAAAATGGCCAATTTACCCACTCTGAGTTCTCAAAAAGGGTTTCTTCACCCCGGGAAGTTAATTAAATGCCATTTGGAGGCATTTAATGTTCGAGCAAAAACGGCTGATTTTCGACAAAAGAGATAACACCCCCCCATTACGTCCTGCTTCAGAAATGTGGAAAATGGTCCGTTTTCAAATGTTTTATTTTTGAACGTCAGTTCACATTTGTAGGTGGATCATCAGTGTTAGAGCTAAAATTAGCATGTTTAAAGTGATTTTCATGCTCCCAGGGGCGCTGGAAGTTAATTAAATACCATTTGGAGGCATTTAATGTTCGAGCAAAAACGGCTGATTTTCGACAAAAGAGATAACACCCCCCCATTACGTCATGCTTCAGAAATGTGGAAAATGGTCCGTTTTCAAATGTTTTATTTTTGAACGTCAGTTCACATTTGTAGGTGGATCATCAGTGTTAGAGCTAAAATTAGCATGTTTAAAGTGATTTTCATGCTCCCAGGGGCGCTGGAAGTTAATTAAATACCATTTGGAGGCATTTAATGTACGAGCAAAAACGGCTGATTTTCGACAAAAGAGATAACACCCCCCCATTACGTCATGCTTCAGAAATGTGGAAAATGGTCCGTTTTCAAATGTTTTATTTTTGAACGTCAGTTCACATTTGTAGGTGGATCATCAGTGTTAGAGCTAAAATTAGCATGTTTAAAGTGATTTTCATGCTCCCAGGGGCCCTAAACACAAGATTTATGGAATGGTTAAAAGTGCATGAAAATGGCCAATTTACCCACTCTGAGTTCTCAAAAAGGGTTTCTTCACCCCGGGAAGTTAATTAAATACCATTTGGAGGCATTTAATGTTCGAGCAAAAACGGCTGATTTTCGACAAAAGAGATAACACACCCCCATTACGTCATGCTTCAGAAATGTGGAAAATGGTCCGTTTTCAAATGTTTTATTTTTGAACGTCAGTTCACATTTGTAGGTGGATCATCAGTGTTAGAGCTAAAATTAGCATGTTTAAAGTGATTTTCATGCTTCCAGGGGCTCGGGAAGTGAAATAAATACCATTTGGAGGCATTTAATGTTTGAGCAAAAACGGCTAATTATCGACAAAAGAGATAACACCCCCCCATTACGTCATGCTTCAGAAATGTGGAAAATGGTCAGTTTTCAAATGTTTTATTTTTGAACGTCAGTTCACATTTGTAGGTGGATCATCAGTGTTAGAGCTAAAATTAGCATGTTTAAAGTGATTTTCATGCTTCCAGGGGCTCGGGAAGTGAAATAAATACCATTTGGAGGCATTTAATGTTCGAGCAAAAACGGCTGATTTTCGACAAAAGAGATAACACCCCCCCATTACGTCATGCTTCAGAAATGTGGAAAATGGTCCATTTTCAAATGTTTTATTTTTGAACGTCAGTTCACATTTGTAGGTGGATCATCAGTGTTAGAGCAAAAATTAGCATGTTTAAAGTGATTTTCATGCTTCCAGGGGCTCGGGAAGTTAATTAAATACCATTTGGAGGCATTTAATGTTCAAGCAAAAACGGCTGATTTTCGACAAAAGAGATAACACCCCCCCCCATTACGTCATGCTTCAGAAATGTGGAAAATGGTCCGTTTTCAAATGTTTTATTTTTGAACGTCAGTTCACATTTGTAGGTGGATCATCAGTGTTAGAGCTAAAATTAGCATGTTTAAAGTGATTTTCATGCTCCCAGGGGCGCTGGAAGTTAATTAAATACCATTTGGAGGCATTTAATGTTCGAGCAAAAACGGCTGATTTTCGACAAAAGAGATAACACCCCCCCCCATTACGTCATGCTTCAGAAATGTGGAAAATGGTCCGTTTTCAAATGTTTTATTTTTGAACGTCAGTTCACATTTGTAGGTGGATCATCAGTGTTAGAGCTAAAATTAGCATGTTTAAAGTGATTTTCATGCTTCCAGGGGCGCTGGAAGTTAATTAAATACCATTTGGAGGCATTTAATGTTCGAGCAAAAACGGCTGATTTTCGACAAAAGAGATAACACCCCCCCATTACGTCCTGCTTCAGAAATGTGGAAAATGGTCCGTTTTCAAATGTTTTATTTTTGAACGTCAGTTCACATTTGTAGGTGGATCATCAGTGTTAGAGCTAAAATTAGCATGTTTAAAGTGATTTTCATGCTCCCAGGGGCTCGGGAAGTGAAATAAATACCATTTGGAGGCATTTAATGTTCGAGCAAAAACGGCTGATTTTCGACAAAAGAGATAACACCCCCCCATTACGTCATGCTTCAGAAATGTGGAAAATGGTCCGTTTTCAAATGTTTTATTTTTGAACGTCAGTTCACATTTGTAGGTGGATCATCAGTGTTAGAGCTAAAATTAGCATGTTTAAAGTGATTTTCATGCTTCCAGGGGCCCTAAACACAAGATTTATGGAATGGTTAAAAGTGCATGAAAATGGCCAATTTACCCACTCTGAGTTCTCAAAAAGGGTTTCTTCACCCCGGGAAGTTAATTAAATACCATTTGGAGGCATTTAATGTTCGAGCAAAAACGGCTGATTTTCGACAAAAGAGATAACACCCCCCCATTACGTCATGCTTCAGAAATGTGGAAAATGGTCCGTTTTCAAATGTTTTATTTTTGAACGTCAGTTCACATTTGTAGGTGGATCATCAGTGTTAGAGCTAAAATTAGCATGTTTAAAGTGATTTTCATGCTTCCAGGGGCTCGGGAAGTTAATTAAATACCATTTGGAGGCATTTTATGTTCGAGCAAAAACGGCTGATTTTCGACAAAAGAGATAACACCCCCCCATTACGTCATGCTTCAGAAATGTGGAAAATGGTCCGTTTTCAAATGTTTTATTTTTGAACGTCAGTTCACATTTGTAGGTGGATCATCAGTGTTAGAGCTAAAATTAGCATGTTTAAAGTGATTTTCATGCTCCCAGGGGCCCTAAACACAAGATTTATGGAATGGTTAAAAGTGCATGAAAATGGCCAATTTACCCACTCTGAGTTCTCAAAAAGGGTTTCTTCACCCCGGGAAGTTAATTAAATACCATTTGGAGGCATTTAATGTTCGAGCAAAAACGGCTGATTTTCGACAAAAGAGATAACACCCCCCCATTACGTCATGCTTCAGAAATGTGGAAAATGGTCCGTTTTCAAATGTTTTATTTTTGAACGTCAGTTCACATTTGTAGGTGGATCATCAGTGTTAGAGCTAAAATTAGCATGTTTAAAGTGATTTTCATGCTTCCAGGGGCTCGGGAAGTTAATTAAATACCATTTGGAGGCATTTAATGTTCGAGCAAAAACGGCTGATTTTCGACAAAAGAGATAACACCCCCCCATTACGTCCTGCTTCAGAAATGTGGAAAATGGTCCGTTTTCAAATGTTTTATTTTTGAACGTCAGTTCACATTTGTAGGTGGATCATCAGTGTTAGAGCTAAAATTAGCATGTTTAAAGGGATTTTCATGCTCCCAGGGGCCCTAAACACAAGATTTATGGAATGGTTAAAAGTGCATGAAAATGGCCAATTTACCCACTCTGAGTCCTCAAAAAGGGTTTCTTCACCCCGGGAAGTTAATTAAATACCATTTGGAGGCATTTAATGTTCGAGCAAAAACGGCTGATTTTCGACAAAAGAGATAACACCCCCCCATTACGTCCTGCTTCAGAAATGTGGAAAATGGTCCGTTTTCAAATGTTTTATTTTTGAACGTCAGTTCACATTTGTAGGTGGATCATCAGTGTTAGAGCTAAAATTAGCATGTTTAAAGTGATTTTCATGCTTCCAGGGGCGCTGGAAGTTAATTAAATACCATTTGGAGGCATTTAATGTTCGAGCAAAAACGGCTGATTTTCGACAAAAGAGATAACACCCCCCCATTACGTCCTGCTTCAGAAATGTGGAAAATGGTCCGTTTCAAATGTTTTATTTTTGAACGTCAGTTCACATTTGTAGGTGGATCATCAGTGTTAGAGCTAAAATTAGCATGTTTAAAGTGATTTTCATGCTTCCAGGGGCTCGGGAAGTTAATTAAATACCATTTGGAGTCATTTAATGTTCGAGCAAAAACGGCTGATTTTCGACAAAAGAGATAACACCCCCCCATTACGTCCTGCTTCAGAAATGTGGAAAATGGTCCGTTTTCAAATGTTTTATTTTTGAACGTCAGTTCACATTTGTAGGTGGATCATCAGTGTTAGAGCTAAAATTAGCATGTTTAAAGTGATTTTCATGCTTCCAGGGGCTCGGGAAGTTAATTAAATACCATTTGGAGGCATTTAATGTTCGAGCAAAAACGGCTGATTTTCGACAAAAGAGATAACACCCCCCCATTACGTCCTGCTTCAGAAATGTGGAAAATGGTCCGTTTTCAAATGTTTTATTTTTGAACGTCAGTTCACATTTGTAGGTGGATCATCAGTGTTAGAGCTAAAATTAGCATGTTTAAAGTGATTTTCATGCTCCCAGGGGCCCTAAACACAAGATTTATGGAATGGTTAAAAGTGCATGAAAATGGCCAATTTACCCACTCTGAGTCCTCAAAAAGGGTTTCTTCACCCCGGGAAGTTAATTAAATACCATTTGGAGGCATTTAATGTTCGAGCAAAAACGGCTGATTTTCGACAAAAGAGATAACACCCCCCCCCATTACGTCCTGCTTCAGAAATGTGGAAAATGGTCCGTTTTCAAATGTTTTATTTTTGAACGTCAGTTCACATTTGTAGGTGGATCATCAGTGTTAGAGCTAAAATTAGCATGTTTAAAGTGATTTTCATGCTTCCAGGGGCGCTGGAAGTTAATTAAATACCATTTGGAGGCATTTAATGTTCGAGCAAAAACGGCTGATTTTCGACAAAAGAGATAACACCCCCCCATTACGTCCTGCTTCAGAAATGTGGAAAATGGTCCGTTTCAAATGTTTTATTTTTGAACGTCAGTTCACATTTGTAGGTGGATCATCAGTGTTAGAGCTAAAATTAGCATGTTTAAAGTGATTTTCATGCTTCCAGGGGCTCGGGAAGTTATTAAATACCATTTGGAGTCATTTAATGTTCGAGCAAAAACGGCAGATTTTCGACAAAAGAGATAACACCCCCCCATTACGTCCTGCTTCAGAAATGTGGAAAATGGTCCGTTTTCAAATGTTTTATTTTTGAACTTCAGTTCACATTTGTAGGTGGATCATCAGTGTTAGAGCTAAAACTAGCATGTTTAAAGTGATTTTCATGCTTCCAGGGGCGCTGGAAGTTAATTAAATACCATTTGGAGGCATTTAATGTTCGAGCAAAAACGGCTGATTTTCGACAAAAGAGATAACACCCCCCCATTACGTCATGCTTCAGAAATGTGGAAAATGGTCCGTTTTCAAATGTTTTATTTTTGAACGTCAGTTCACATTTGTAGGTGGATCATCAGTGTTAGAGCTAAAATTAGCATGTTTAAAGTGATTTTCATACTCCCAGGGGCCCTAAACACAAGATTTATGGAATGGTTAAAAGTGCATGAAAATGGCCAATTTACCCACTCTGGGTTCTCAAAAAGGGTTTCTTCACCCCGGGAAGTTAATTAAATACCATTTGGAGGCATTTAATGTTCGAGCAAAAACGGCTGATTTTTGACAAAAGAGATAACACCCCCCCATTACGTCATGCTTCAGAAATGTGGAAAATGGTCCGTTTTCAAATGTTTTATTTTTGAACGTCAGTTCACATTTGTAGGTGGATCATCAGTGTTAGAGCTAAAATTAGCATGTTTAAAGTGATTTTCATGCTTCCAGGGGCCCTAAACACAAGATTTATGGAATGGTTAAAAGTGCATGAAAATGGCCAATTTACCCACTCTGAGTTCTCAAAAAGGGTTTCTTCACCCCGGGAAGTTAATTAAATACCATTTGGAGGCATTTAATGTTCGAGCAAAAACGGCTGATTTTCGACAAAAGAGATAACACCCCCCATTACGTCATGCTTCAGAAATGTGGAAAATGGTCCGTTTTCAAATGTTTTATTTTTGAACGTCAGTTCACATTTGTAGGTGGATCATCAGTGTTAGAGCTAAAATTAGCATGTTTAAAGTGATTTTCATGCTTCCAGGGGCTCGGGAAGTTAATTAAATACCATTTGAAGGCATTTTATGTTCGAGCAAAAACGGCTGATTTTCGACAAAAGAGATAACACCCCCCCATTACGTCATGCTTCAGAAATGTGGAAAATGGTCCGTTTTCAAATGTTTTATTTTTGAACGTCAGTTCACATTTGTAGGTGGATCATCAGTGTTAGAGCTAAAATTAGCATGTTTAAAGTGATTTTCATGCTTCCAGGGGCCCTAAACACAAGATTTATGGAATGGTTAAAAGTGCATGAAAATAGCCAATTTACCCACTCTGAGTTCTCAAAAAGGGTTTCTTCACCCCGGGAAGTTAATTAAATACCATTTGGAGGCATTTAATGTTCGAGCAAAAACGGCTGATTTTCGACAAAAGAGATAACACCCCCCATTACGTCATGCTTCAGAAATGTGGAAAATGGTCCGTTTTCAAATGTTTTATTTTTGAACGTCAGTTCACATTTGTAGGTGGATCATCAGTGTTAGAGCTAAAATTAGCATGTTTAAAGTGATTTTCATGCTCCCAGGGGCCCTAAACACAAGATTTATGGAATGGTTAAAAGTGCATGAAAATGGCCAATTTACCCACTCTGAGTTCTCAAAAAGGGTTTCTTCACCCCGGGAAGTTAATTAAATACCATTTGGAGGCATTTAATGTTCGAGCAAAAACGGCTGATTTTCGACAAAAGAGATAACACCCCCCCATTACGTCATGCTTCAGAAATGTGGAAAATGGTCCGTTTTCAAATGTTTTATTTTTGAACGTCAGTTCACATTTGTAGGTGGATCATCAGTGTTAGAGCTAAAATTAGCATGTTTAAAGTGATTTTCATGCTTCCAGGGGCTCGGGAAGTTAATTAAATACCATTTGGAGGCATTTAATGTTCGAGCAAAAACGGCTGATTTTCGACAAAAGAGATAACACCCCCCTATTACGTCCTGCTTCAGAAATGTGGAAAATGGTCCGTTTTCAAATGTTTTATTTTTGAACGTCAGTTCACATTTGTAGGTGGATCATCAGTGTTAGAGCTAAAATTAGCATGTTTAAAGTGATTTTCATGCTCCCAGGGGCCCTAAACACAAGATTTATGGAATGGTTAAAAGTGCATGAAAATGGCCAATTTGCCCACTCTGAGTCCTCAAAAAGGGTTTCTTCACCCCGGGAAGTTAATTAAATACCATTTGGAGGCATTTAATGTTCGAGCAAAAACGGCTGATTTTCGACAAAAGAGATAACACCCCCCCATTACGTCCTGCTTCAGAAATGTGGAAAATGGTCCGTTTTCAAATGTTTTATTTTTGAACGTCAGTTCACATTTGTAGGTGGATCATCAGTGTTAGAGCTAAAATTAGCATGTTTAAAGTGATTTTCATGCTTCCAGGGGCGCTGGAAGTTAATTAAATACCATTTGGAGGCATTTAATGTTCGAGCAAAAACGGCTGATTTTCGACAAAAGAGATAACACCCCCCCATTACGTCCTGCTTCAGAAATGTGGAAAATGGTCCGTTTCAAATGTTTTATTTTTGAACGTCAGTTCACATTTGTAGGTGGATCATCAGTGTTAGAGCTAAAATTAGCATGTTTAAAGTGATTTTCATGCTTCCAGGGGCTCGGGAAGTTAATTAAATACCATTTGGAGGCATTTAATGTTCGAGCAAAAACGGCAGATTTTCGACAAAAGAGATAACACCCCCCCATTACGTCCTGCTTCAGAAATGTGGAAAATGGTCCGTTTTCAAATGTTTTATTTTTGAACTTCAGTTCACATTTGTAGGTGGATCATCAGTGTTAGAGCTAAAATTAGCATGTTTAAAGTGATTTTCATGCTCCCAGGGGCTCGGGAAGTGAAATAAATACCATTTGGAGGCATTTAATGTTCGAGCAAAAACGGCTGATTTTCGACAAAAGAGATAACACCCCCCCATTACGTCATGCTTCAGAAATGTGGAAAATGGTCCGTTTTCAAATGTT
This sequence comes from Lissotriton vulgaris, assembly GCF_964263255.1. Classification (NCBI taxonomy): domain Eukaryota; kingdom Metazoa; phylum Chordata; class Amphibia; order Caudata; family Salamandridae; genus Lissotriton; species Lissotriton vulgaris. The sequence continues at coordinate 806,279 of NW_028249112.1, forward strand.
TTATTTTTGAACGTCAGTTCACATTTGTAGGTGGATCATCAGTGTTAGAGCTAAAATTAGCATGTTTAAAGTGATTTTCATGCTCCCAGAGGCGCTGGAAGTTAATTAAATACCATTTGGAGGCATTTAATGTTCGAGCAAAAACGGCTGATTTTCGACAAAAGAGATAACACCCCCCCATTACGTCCTGCTTCAGAAATGTGGAAAATGGTCCGTTTTCAAATGTTTTATTTTTGAACGTCAGTTCACATTTGTAGGTGGATCATCAGTGTTAGAGCTAAAATTAGCATGTTTAAAGTGATTTTCATGCTCCCAGGGGCTCGGGAAGTGAAATAAATACCATTTGGAGGCATTTAATGTTCGAGCAAAAACGGCTGATTTTCGACAAAAGAGATAACACCCCCCCATTACGTCATGCTTCAGAAATGTGGAAAATGGTCCGTTTTCAAATGTTTTATTTTTGAACGTCAGTTCACATTTGTAGGTGGATCATCAGTGTTAGAGCTAAAATTAGCATGTTTAAAGTGATTTTCATGCTTCCAGGGGCCCTAAACACAAGATTTATGGAATGGTTAAAAGTGCATGAAAATGGCCAATTTACCCACTCTGAGTTCTCAAAAAGGGTTTCTTCACCCCGGGAAGTTAATTAAATACCATTTGGAGGCATTTAATGTTCGAGCAAAAACGGCTGATTTTCGACAAAAGAGATAACACCCCCCCATTACGTCATGCTTCAGAAATGTGGAAAATGGTCCGTTTTCAAATGTTTTATTTTTGAACGTCAGTTCACATTTGTAGGTGGATCATCAGTGTTAGAGCTAAAATTAGCATGTTTAAAGTGATTTTCATGCTTCCAGGGGCTCGGGAAGTTAATTAAATACCATTTGAAGGCATTTTATGTTCGAGCAAAAACGGCTGATTTTCGACAAAAGAGATAACACCCCCCCATTACGTCATGCTTCAGAAATGTGGAAAATGGTCTGTTTTCAAATGTTTTATTTTTGAACATCAGTTCACATTTGTAGGTGGATCATCAGTGTTAGAGCTAAAATTAGCATGTTTAAAGTGATTTTCATGCTTCCAGGGGCCCTAAACACAAGATTTATGGAATGGTTAAAAGTGCATGAAAATGGCCAATTTACCCACTCTGAGTTCTCAAAAAGGGTTTCTTCACCCCGGGAAGTTAATTAAATACCATTTGGAGGCATTTAATGTTCGAGCAAAAACGGCTGATTTTCGACAAAAGAGATAACACCCCCCATTACGTCATGCTTCAGAAATGTGGAAAATGGTCCGTTTTCAAATGTTTTATTTTTGAACGTCAGTTCACATTTGTAGGTGGATCATCAGTGTTAGAGCTAAAATTAGCATGTTTAAAGTGATTTTCATGCTCCCAGGGGCCCTAAACACAAGATTTATGGAATGGTTAAAAGTGCATGAAAATGGCCAATTTACCCACTCTGAGTTCTCAAAAAGGGTTTCTTCACCCCGGGAAGTTAATTAAATACCATTTGGAGGCATTTAATGTTCGAGCAAAAACGGCTGATTTTCGACAAAAGAGATAACACCCCCCCATTACGTCATGCTTCAGAAATGTGGAAAATGGTCCGTTTTCAAATGTTTTATTTTTGAACGTCAGTTCACATTTGTAGGTGGATCATCAGTGTTAGAGCTAAAATTAGCATGTTTAAAGTGATTTTCATGCTTCCAGGGGCTCGGGAAGTTAATTAAATACCATTTGGAGGCATTTAATGTTCGAGCAAAAACGGCTGATTTTCGACAAAAGAGATAACACCCCCCCATTACGTCCTGCTTCAGAAATGTGGAAAATGGTCCGTTTTCAAATGTTTTATTTTTGAACGTCAGTTCACATTTGTAGGTGGATCATCAGTGTTAGAGCTAAAATTAGCATGTTTAAAGTGATTTTCATGCTTCCAGGGGCGCTGGAAGTTAATTAAATACCATTTGGAGGCATTTAATGTTCGAGCAAAAACGGCTGATTTTCGACAAAAGAGATAACACCCCCCCATTACGTCCTGCTTCAGAAATGTGGAAAATGGTCCGTTTCAAATGTTTTATTTTTGAACGTCAGTTCACATTTGTAGGTGGATCATCAGTGTTAGAGCTAAAATTAGCATGTTTAAAGTGATTTTCATGCTTCCAGGGGCTCGGGAAGTTAATTAAATACCATTTGGAGGCATTTAATGTTCGAGCAAAAACGGCAGATTTTCGACAAAAGAGATAACACCCCCCCATTACGTCCTGCTTCAGAAATGTGGAAAATGGTCCGTTTTCAAATGTTTTATTTTTGAACTTCAGTTCACATTTGTAGGTGGATCATCAGTGTTAGAGCTAAAATTAGCATGTTTAAAGTGATTTTCATGCTCCCAGGGGCTCGGGAAGTGAAATAAATACCATTTGGAGGCATTTAATGTTCGAGCAAAAACGGCTGATTTTCGACAAAAGAGATAACACCCCCCCATTACGTCATGCTTCAGAAATGTGGAAAATGGTCCGTTTTCAAATGTTTTATTTTTGAACGTCAGTTCAGATTTGTAGGTGGATCATCAGTGTTAGAGCTAAAATTAGCATGTTTAAAGTGATTTTCATGCTCCCAGAGGCGCTGGAAGTTAATTAAATACCATTTGGAGGCATTTAATGTTCGAGCAAAAACGGCTGATTTTCGACAAAAGAGATAACACCCCCCCATTACGTCCTGCTTCAGAAATGTGGAAAATGGTCCGTTTTCAAATGTTTTATTTTTGAACGTCAGTTCACATTTGTAGGTGGATCATCAGTGTTAGAGCTAAAATTAGCATGTTTAAAGTGATTTTCATGCTTCCAGGGGCTCGGGAAGTTAATTAAATACCATTTGGAGGCATTTAATGTTCGAGCAAAAACGGCTGATTTTCGACAAAAGACATAACACCTCCCCATTACGTCCTGCTTCAGAAATGTGGAAAATGGTCCGTTTTCAAATGTTTTATTTTTGAACGTCAGTTAACATTTGTAGGTGGATCATCAGTGTTAGAGCTAAAATTAGCATGTTTAAAGTGATTTTCATGCTCCCAGGGGCGCTGGAAGTTAATTAAATACCATTTGGAGGCATTTAATGTTCGAGCAAAAACGGCTGATTTTCGACAAAAGAGATAACACCCCCCCATTACGTCATGCTTCAGAAATGTGGAAAATGGTCCGTTTTCAAATGTTTTATTTTTGAACGTCAGTTCACATTTGTAGGTGGATCATCAGTGTTAGAGCTAAAATTAGCATGTTTAAAATGATTTTCATACTTCCAGGGGCGCTGGAAGTTAATTAAATACCATTTGGAGACATTTAATGTTCGAGCAAAAACGGCTGATTTTCGACAAAAGAGATAACACCCCCCCATTACGTCCTGCTTCAGAAATGTGGAAAATGGTCCGTTTTCAAATGTTTTATTTTTGAACGTCAGTTCACATTTGTAGGTGGATCATCAGTGTTAGAGCTAAAATTAGCATGTTTAAAGTGATTTTCATGCTCCCAGGGGCCCTAAACACAAGATTTATGGAATGGTTAAAAGTGCATGAAAATGGCCAATTTACCCACTCTGAGTTCTCAAAAAGGGTTTCTTCACCCCGGGAAGTTAATTAAATACCATTTGGAGGCATTTAATGTTCGAGCAAAAACGGCTGATTTTCGACAAAAGAGATAACACCCCCCCATTACGTCATGCTTCAGAAATGTGGAAAATGGTCCGTTTTCAAATGTTTTATTTTTGAACGTCAGTTCACATTTGTAGGTGGATCATCAGTGTTAGAGCTAAAATTAGCATGTTTAAAGTGATTTTCATGCTCCCAGGGGCCCTAAACACAAGATTTATGGAATGGTTAAAAGTGCATGAAAATGGCCAATTTACCCACTCTGAGTTCTCAAAAAGGGTTTCTTCACCCCGGGAAGTTAATTAAATACCATTTGGAGGCATTTAATGTTCGAGCAAAAACGGCTGATTTTTGACAAAAGAGATAACACCCCCCCATTACGTCCTGCTTCAGAAATGTGGAAAATGGTCCGTTTTCAAATGTTTTATTTTTGAACGTCAGTTCACATTTGTAGGTGGATCATCAGTGTTAGAGCTAAAATTAGCATGTTTAAAGTGATTTTCATGCTTCCAGGGGCTCGGGAAGTTAATTAAATACCATTTGGAGGCATTTAAAGTTCGAGCAAAAACGGCTGATTTTGGACAAAAGAGATAACACCCCCCCATTACGTCCTGCTTCAGAAATGTGGAAAATGGTCCGTTTTCAAATGTTTTATTTTTGAACGTCAGTTCACATTTGTAGGTGGATCATCAGTGTTAGAGCTAAAATTAGCATGTTTAAAGTGATTTTCATGCTCCCAGGGGCCCTAAACACAAGATTTATGGAATGGTTAAAAGTGCATGAAAATGGCCAATTTACCCACTCTGAGTTCTCAAAAAGGGTTTCTTCACCCCGGGAAGTTAATTAAATACCATTTGGAGGCATTTAATGTTCGAGCAAAAACGGCTGATTTTCGACAAAAGAGATAACACCCCCCCATTACGTCCTGCTTCAGAAATGTGGAAAATGGTCCGTTTTCAAATGTTTTATTTTTGAACGTCAGTTCACATTTGTAGGTGGATCATCAGTGTTAGAGCTAAAATTAGCATGTTTAAAGTGATTTTCATGCTTCCAGGGGCGCTGGAAGTTAATTAAATACCATTTGGAGGCATTTAATGTTCGAGCAAAAACGGCTGATTTTCGACAAAAGAGATAACACCCCCCCATTACGTCCTGCTTCAGAAATGTGGAAAATGGTCCGTTTTCAAATGTTTTATTTTTGAACGTCAGTTCACATTTGTAGGTGGATCATCAGTGTTAGAGCTAAAATTAGCATGTTTAAAGTGATTTTCATGCTTCCAGGGGCTCGGGAAGTTAATTAAATACCATTTGGAGGCATTTAATGTTCGAGCAAAAACGGCTGATTTTCGACAAAAGAGATAACACCCCCCCATTACGTCCTGCTTCAGAAATGTGGAAAATGGTCTGTTTTCAAATGTTTTATTTTTGAACGTCAGTTAACATTTGTAGGTGGATCATCAGTGTTAGAGCTAAAATTAGCATGTTTAAAGTGATTTTCATGCTTCCAGGGGCGCTGGAAGTTAATTAAATACCATTTGGAGGCATTTAATGTTCGAGCAAAAACGGCTGATTTTCGACAAAAGAGATAACACCCCCCCATTACGTCATGCTTCAGAAATGTGGAAAATGGTCCGTTTTCAAATGTTTTATTTTTGAACGTCAGTTCACATTTGTAGGTGGATCATCAGTGTTAGAGCTAAAATTAGCATGTTTAAAGTGATTTTCATGCTCCCAGGGGCTCGGGAAGTGAAATAAATACCATTTGGAGGCATTTAATGTTCGAGCAAAAACGGCTGATTTTCGACAAAAGAGATAACACCCCCCCATTACGTCATGCTTCAGAAATGTGGAAAATGGTCCGTTTTCAAATGTTTTATTTTTGAACGTCAGTTCACATTTGTAGGTGGATCATCAGTGTTAGAGCTAAAATTAGCATGTTTAAAGTGATTTTCATGCTCCCAGGGGCGCTGGAAGTTAATTAAATACCATTTGGAGGCATTTAATGTTCGAGCAAAAACAGCTGATTTTCGACAAAAGAGATAACACCCCCCCATTACGTCATGCTTCAGAAATGTGGAAAATGGTCCGTTTTCAAATGTTTTATTTTTGAACGTCAGTTCACATTTGTAGGTGGATCATCAGTGTTAGAGCTAAAATTAGCATGTTTAAAGTGATTTTCATGCTTCCAGGGGCGCTGGAAGTTAATTAAATACCATTTGGAGGCATTTAATGTTCGAGCAAAAACGGCTGATTTTCGACAAAAGAGATAACACCCCCCCATTACGTCCTGCTTCAGAAATGTGGAAAATGGTCCGTTTTCAAATGTTTTATTTTTGAACGTCAGTTCACATTTGTAGGTGGATCATCAGTGTTAGAGCTAAAATTAGCATGTTTAAAGTGATTTTCATGCTCCCAGGGGCCCTAAACACAAGATTTATGGAATGGTTAAAAGTGCATGAAAATGGCCAATTTACCCACTCTGAGTTCTCAAAAAGGGTTTCTTCACCCCGGGAAGTTAATTAAATACCATTTGGAGGCATTTAATGTTCGAGCAAAAACGGCTGATTTTCGACAAAAGAGATAACACCCCCCCATTACGTCATGCTTCAGAAATGTGGAAAATGGTCCGTTTTCAAATGTTTTATTTTTGAACGTCAGTTCACATTTGTAGGTGGATCATCAGTGTTAGAGCTAAAATTAGCATGTTTAAAGTGATTTTCATGCTCCCAGGGGCCCTAAACACAAGATTTATGGAATGGTTAAAAGTGCATGAAAATGGCCAATTTACCCACTCTGAGTTCTCAAAAAGGGTTTCTTCACCCCGGGAAGTTAATTAAATACCATTTGGAGGCATTTAATGTTCGAGCAAAAACGGCTGATTTTCGACAAAAGAGATAACACCCCCCCATTACGTCCTGCTTCAGAAATGTGGAAAATGGTCCGTTTTCAAATGTTTTATTTTTGAACGTCAGTTCACATTTGTAGGTGGATCATCAGTGTTAGAGCTAAAATTAGCATGTTTAAAGTGATTTTCATGCTTCCAGGGGCTCGGGAAGTTAATTAAATACCATTTGGAGGCATTTAATGTTCGAGCAAAAACGGCTGATTTTCGACAAAAGAGATAACACCCCCCCATTACGTCCTGCTGCAGAAATGTGGAAAATGGTCCGTTTTCAAATGTTTTATTTTTGAACGTCAGTTCACATTTGTAGGTGGATCATCAGTGTTAGAGCTAAAATTAGCATGTTTAAAGTGATTTTCATGCTCCCAGGGGCGCTGGAAGTTAATTAAATACCATTTGGAGGCATTTAATGTTCGAGCAAAAACGGCTGATTTTCGACAAAAGAGATAACACCCCCCCATTACGTCATGCTTCAGAAATGTGGAAAATGGTCTGTTTTCAAATGTTTTATTTTTGAACGTCAGTTCACATTTGTAGGTGGATCATCAGTGTTAGAGCTAAAATTAGCATGTTTAAAGTGATTTTCATGCTCCCAGGGGCCCTAAACACAAGATTTATGGAACTGTTAAAAGTGCATGAAAATGGCCAATTTACCAACTCTGAGTTCTCAAAAAGGGTTTCTTCACCCCAGGAAGTTAATTAAATACCATTTGGAGGCATTTAATGTTCGAGCAAAAACGGCTGATTTTCGACAAAAGAGATAACACCCCCCCATTACGTCATGCTTCAGAAATGTGGAAAATGGTCCGTTTTCAAATGTTTTATTTTTGAACGTCAGTTCACATTTGTAGGTGGATCATCAGTGTTAGAGCTAAAATTAGCATGTTTAAAGTGATTTTCATGCTTCCAGGGGCCCTAAACACAAGATTTATGGAATGGTTAAAAGTGCATGAAAATGGCCAATTTACCCACTCTGAGTTCTCAAAAAGGGTTTCTTCACCCCGGGAAGGTAATTAAATACCATTTGGAGGCATTTAATGTTCGAGCAAAAACGGCTGATTTTCGACAAAAGAGATAACACCCCCCCATTACGTCATGCTTCAGAAATGTGGAAAATGGTCCGTTTTCAAATGTTTTATTTTTGAACGTCAGTTCACATTTGTAGGTGGATCATCAGTGTTAGAGCTAAAATTAGCATGTTTAAAGTGATTTTCATGCTTCCAGGGGCTCGGGAAGTTAATTAAATACCATTTGGAGGCATTTAATGTTCGAGCAAAAACGGCTGATTTTCGACAAAAGAGATAACACCCCCCCATTACGTCATGCTTCAGAAATGTGGAAAATGGTCCGTTTTCGAATGTTTTATTTTTGAACGTCAGTTCACATTTGTAGGTGGATCATCAGTGTTAGAGCTAAAATTAGCATGTTTAAAGTGATTTTCATGCTTCCAGGGGCTCAGGAAGTTAATTAAATACCATTTGGAGGCATTTAATGTTCGAGCAAAAACGGCTGATTTTGGACAAAAGAGTTAACACCCCCCCATTACGTCCTGCTTCAGAAATGTGGAAAATGGTCCGTTTTCAAATGTTTTATTTTTGAACGTCAGTTCACATTTGTAGGTGGATCATCAGTGTTAGAGCTAAAATTAGCATGTTTAAAGTGATTTTCATGCTCCCAGGGGCCCTAAACACAAGATTTATGGAATGGTTAAAAGTGCATGAAAATGGCCAATTTACCCACTCTGAGTTCTCAAAAAGGGTTTCTTCACCCCGGGAAGTTAATTAAATACCATTTGGAGGCATTTAATGTTCGAGCAAAAACGGCTGATTTTCGACAAAAGAGATAACACCCCCCCCATTACGTCCTGCTTCAGAAATGTGGAAAATGGTCCGTTTTCAAATGTTTTATTTTTGAACGTCAGTTCACATTTGTAGGTGGATCATCAGTGTTAGAGCTAAAATTAGCATGTTTAAAGTGATTTTCATGCTTCCAGGGGCTCGGGAAGTTAATTAAATACCATTTGGAGGCATTTTATGTTCGAGCAAAAACGGCTGATTTTCGACAAAAGAGATAACACCCCCCCATTACGTCATGCTTCAGAAATGTGGAAAATGGTCCGTTTTCAAATGTTTTATTTTTGAACGTCAGTTCACATTTGTAGGTGGATCATCAGTGTTAGAGCTAAAATTAGCATGTTTAAAGTGATTTTCATGCTCCCAGGGGCCCTAAACACAAGATTTATGGAATGGTTAAAAGTGCATGAAAATGGCCAATTTACCCACTCTGAGTTCTCAAAAAGGGTTTCTTCACCCCGGGAAGTTAATTAAATACCATTTGGAGGCATTTAATGTTCGAGCAAAAACGGCTGATTTTCGACAAAAGAGATAACACCCCCCCATTACGTCATGCTTCAGAAATGTGGAAAATGGTCCGTTTTCAAATGTTTTATTTTTGAACGTCAGTTCACATTTGTAGGTGGATCATCAGTGTTAGAGCTAAAATTAGCATGTTTAAAGTGATTTTCATGCTTCCAGGGGCTCGGGAAGTTAATTAAATACCATTTGGAGGCATTTAATGTTCGAGCAAAAACGGCTGATTTTCGACAAAAGAGATAACACCCCCCCATTACGTCCTGCTTCAGAAATGTGGAAAATGGTCCGTTTTCAAATGTTTTATTTTTGAACGTCAGTTCACATTTGTAGGTGGATCATCAGTGTTAGAGCTAAAATTAGCATGTTTAAAGTGATTTTCATGCTCCCAGGGGCCCTAAACACAAGATTTATGGAATGGTTAAAAGTGCATGAAAATGGCCAATTTACCCACTCTGAGTCCTCAAAAAGGGTTTCTTCACCCCGGGAAGTTAATTAAATACCATTTGGAGGCATTTAATGTTCGAGCAAAAACGGCTGATTTTCGACAAAAGAGATAACACCCCCCCATTACGTCCTGCTTCAGAAATGTGGAAAATGGTCCGTTTTCAAATGTTTTATTTTTGAACGTCAGTTCACATTTGTAGGTGGATCATCAGTGTTAGAGCTAAAATTAGCATGTTTAAAGTGATTTTCATGCTTCCAGGGGCGCTGGAAGTTAATTAAATACCATTTGGAGGCATTTAATGTTCGAGCAAAAACGGCTGATTTTCGACAAAAGAGATAACACCCCCCATTACGTCCTGCTTCAGAAATGTGGAAAATGGTCCGTTTCAAATGTTTTATTTTTGAACGTCAGTTCACATTTGTAGGTGGATCATCAGTGTTAGAGCTAAAATTAGCATGTTTAAAGTGATTTTCATGCTTCCAGGGGCTCGGGAAGTTAATTAAATACCATTTGGAGGCATTTAATGTTCGAGCAAAAACGGCTGATTTTCGACAAAAGAGATAACACCCCCCCATTACGTCCTGCTTCAGAAATGTGGAAAATGGTCCGTTTTCAAATGTTTTATTTTTGAACTTCAGTTCACATTTGTAGGTGGATCATCAGTGTTAGAGCTAAAATTAGCATGTTTAAAGTGATTTTCATGCTTCCAGGGGCGCTGGAAGTTAATTAAATACCATTTGGAGGCATTTAATGTTCGAGCAAAAACGGCTGATTTTCGACAAAAGAGATAACACCCCCCCATTACGTCATGCTTCAGAAATGTGGAAAATGGTCCGTTTTCAAATGTTTTATTTTTGAACGTCAGTTCACATTTGTAGGTGGATCATCAGTGTTAGAGCTAAAATTAGCATGTTTAAAGTGATTTTCATGCTCCCAGGGGCTCGGGAAGTGAAATAAATACCATTTGGAGGCATTTAATGTTCGAGCAAAAACGGCTGATTTTCGACAAAAGAGATAACACCCCCCCATTACGTCATGCTTCAGAAATGTGGAAAATGGTCCGTTTTCAAATGTTTTATTTTTGAACGTCAGTTCACATTTGTAGGTGGATCATCAGTGTTAGAGCTAAAATTAGCATGTTTAAAGTGATTTTCATGCTCCCAGAGGCGCTGGAAGTTAATTAAATACCATTTGGAGGCATTTAATGTTCGAGCAAAAACGGCTGATTTTCGACAAAAGAGATAACACCCCCCCATTACGTCCTGCTTCAGAAATGTGGAAAATGGTCCGTTTTCAAATGTTTTATTTTTGAACGTCAGTTCACATTTGTAGGTGGATCATCAGTGTTAGAGCTAAAATTAGCATGTTTAAAGTGATTTTCATGCTTCCAGGGGCTCGGGAAGTTAATTAAATACCATTTGGAGGCATTTAATGTTCGAGCAAAAACGGCTGATTTTCGACAAAAGACATAACACCTCCCCATTACGTCCTGCTTCAGAAATGTGGAAAATGGTCTGTTTTCAAATGTTTTATTTTTGAACGTCAGTTCACATTTGTAGGTGGATCATCAGTGTTAGAGCTAAAATTAGCATGTTTAAAGTGATTTTCATGCTCCCAGGGGCGCTGGAAGTTAATTAAATACCATTTGGAGGCATTTAATGTTCGAGCAAAAACGGCTGATTTTCGACAAAAGAGATAACACCCCCCCATTACGTCATGCTTCAGAAATGTGGAAAATGGTCCGTTTTCAAATGTTTTATTTTTGAACGTCAGTTCACATTTGTAGGTGGATCATCAGTGTTAGAGCTAAAATTAGCATGTTTAAAGTGATTTTCATACTTCCAGGGGCGCTGGAAGTTAATTAAATACCATTTGGAGACATTTAATGTTCGAGCAAAAACGGCTGATTTTCGACAAAAGAGATAACACCCCCCCATTACGTCCTGCTTCAGAAATGTGGAAAATGGTCCGTTTTCAAATGTTTTATTTTTGAACGTCAGTTCACATTTGTAGGTGGATCATCAGTGTTAGAGCTAAAATTAGCATGTTTAAAGTGATTTTCATGCTCCCAGGGGCCCTAAACACAAGATTTATGGAATGGTTAAAAGTGCATGAAAATGGCCAATTTACCCACTCTGAGTTCTCAAAAAGGGTTTCTTCACCCCGGGAAGTTAATTAAATACCATTTGGAGGCATTTAATGTTCGAGCAAAAACGGCTGATTTTCGACAAAAGAGATAACACCCCCCCATTACGTCATGCTTCAGAAATGTGGAAAATGGTCCGTTTTCAAATGTTTTATTTTTGAACGTCAGTTCACATTTGTAGGTGGATCATCAGTGTTAGAGCTAAAATTAGCATGTTTAAAGTGATTTTCATGCTCCCAGGGGCCCTAAACACAAGATTTATGGAATGGTTAAAAGTGCATGAAAATGGCCAATTTACCCACTCTGAGTTCTCAAAAAGGGTTTCTTCACCCCGGGAAGTTAATTAAATACCATTTGGAGGCATTTAATGTTCGAGCAAAAACGGCTGATTTTTGACAAAAGAGATAACACCCCCCCATTACGTCCTGCTTCAGAAATGTGGAAAATGGTCCGTTTTCAAATGTTTTATTTTTGAACGTCAGTTCACATTTGTAGGTGGATCATCAGTGTTAGAGCTAAAATTAGCATGTTTAAAGTGATTTTCATGCTTCCAGGGGCTCGGGAAGTTAATTAAATACCATTTGGAGGCATTTAATGTTCGAGCAAAAACGGCTGATTTTGGACAAAAGAGATAACACCCCCCCCATTACGTCCTGCTTCAGAAATGTGGAAAATTGTCCGTTTTCAAATGTTTTATTTTTGAACGTCAGTTCACATTTGTAGGTGGATCATCAGTGTTAGAGCTAAAATTAGCATGTTTAAAGTGATTTTCATGCTCCCAGGGGCCCTAAACACAAGATTTATGGAATGGTTAAAAGTGCATGAAAATGGCCAATTTACCCACTCTGAGTTCTCAAAAAGGGTTTCTTCACCCCGGGAAGTTAATTAAATACCATTTGGAGGCATTTAATGTTCGAGCAAAAACGGCTGATTTTCGACAAAAGAGATAACACCCCCCCATTACGTCCTGCTTCAGAAATGTGGAAAATGGTCCGTTTTCAAATGTTTTATTTTTGAACGTCAGTTCACATTTGTAGGTGGATCATCAGTGTTAGAGCTAAAATTAGCATGTTTAAAGTGATTTTCATGCTTCCAGGGGCGCTGGAAGTTAATTAAATACCATTTGGAGGCATTTAATGTTCGAGCAAAAACGGCTGATTTTCGACAAAAGAGATAACACCCCCCCATTACGTCCTGCTTCAGAAATGTGGAAAATGGTCCGTTTTCAAATGTTTTATTTTTGAACGTCAGTTCACATTTGTAGGTGGATCATCAGTGTTAGAGCTAAAATTAGCATGTTTAAAGTGATTTTCATGCTCCCAGGGGCCCTAAACACAAGATTTATGGAATGGTTAAAAGTGCATGAAAATGGCCAATTTACCCACTCTGAGTTCTCAAAAAGGGTTTCTTCACCCCGGGAAGTTAATTAAATACCATTTGGAGGCATTTAATGTTCGAGCAAAAACGGCTGATTTTCGACAAAAGAGATAACACCCCCCCATTACGTCATGCTTCAGAAATGTGGAAAATGGTCCGTTTTCAAATGTTTTATTTTTGAACGTCAGTTCACATTTGTAGGTGGATCATCAGTGTTAGAGCTAAAATTAGCATGTTTAAAGTGATTTTCATGCTCCCAGGGGCCCTAAACACAAGATTTATGGAATGGTTAAAAGTGCATGAAAATGGCCAATTTACCCACTCTGAGTTCTCAAAAAGGGTTTCTTCACCCCGGGAAGTTAATTAAATACCATTTGGAGGCATTTAATGTTCGAGCAAAAACGGCTGATTTTCGACAAAAGAGATAACACCCCCCCATTACGTCATGCTTCAGAAATGTGGAAAATGGTCCGTTTTCAAATGTTTTATTTTTGAACGTCAGTTCACATTTGTAGGTGGATCATCAGTGTTAGAGCTAAAATTAGCATGTTTAAAGTGATTTTCATGCTTCCAGGGGCTCGGGAAGTTAATTAAATACCATTTGGAGGCATTTAATGTTCGAGCAAAAACGGCTGATTTTCGACAAAAGAGATAACACCCCCCCATTACGTCCTGCTTCAGAAATGTGGAAAATGGTCCGTTTTCAAATGTTTTATTTTTGAACGTCAGTTCACATTTGTAGGTGGATCATCAGTGTTAGAGCTAAAATTAGCATGTTTAAAGTGATTTTCATGCTCCCAGGGGCCCTAAACACAAGATTTATGGAATGGTTAAAAGTGCATGAAAATGGCCAATTTACCCACTCTGAGTCCTCAAAAAGGGTTTCTTCACCCCGGGAAGTTAATTAAATACCATTTGGAGGCATTTAATGTTCGAGCAAAAACGGCTGATTTTCGACAAAAGAGATAACACCCCCCCATTACGTCCTGCTTCAGAAATGTGGAAAATGGTCCGTTTTCAAATGTTTTATTTTTGAACGTCAGTTCACATTTGTAGGTGGATCATCAGTGTTAGAGCTAAAATTAGCATGTTTAAAGTGATTTTCATGCTTCCAGGGGCGCTGGAAGTTAATTAAATACCATTTGGAGGCATTTAATGTTCGAGCAAAAACGGCTGATTTTCGACAAAAGAGATAACACCCCCCATTACGTCCTGCTTCAGAAATGTGGAAAATGGTCCGTTTCAAATGTTTTATTTTTGAACGTCAGTTCACATTTGTAGGTGGATCATCAGTGTTAGAGCTAAAATTAGCATGTTTAAAGTGATTTTCATGCTTCCAGGGGCTCGGGAAGTTAATTAAATACCATTTGGAGGCATTTAATGTTCGAGCAAAAACGGCTGATTTTCGACAAAAGAGATAACACCCCCCCATTACGTCCTGCTTCAGAAATGTGGAAAATGGTCCGTTTTCAAATGTTTTATTTTTGAACTTCAGTTCACATTTGTAGGTGGATCATCAGTGTTAGAGCTAAAATTAGCATGTTTAAAGTGATTTTCATGCTTCCAGGGGCGCTGGAAGTTAATTAAATACCATTTGGAGGCATTTAATGTTCGAGCAAAAACGGCTGATTTTCGACAAAAGAGATAACACCCCCCCATTACGTCATGCTTCAGAAATGTGGAAAATGGTCCGTTTTCAAATGTTTTATTTTTGAACGTCAGTTCACATTTGTAGGTGGATCATCAGTGTTAGAGCTAAAATTAGCATGTTTAAAGTGATTTTCATGCTCCCAGGGGCTCGGGAAGTGAAATAAATACCATTTGGAGGCATTTAATGTTCGAGCAAAAACGGCTGATTTTCGACAAAAGAGATAACACCCCCCCATTACGTCATGCTTCAGAAATGTGGAAAATGGTCCGTTTTCAAATGTTTTATTTTTGAACGTCAGTTCACATTTGTAGGTGGATCATCAGTGTTAGAGCTAAAATTAGCATGTTTAAAGTGATTTTCATGCTCCCAGAGGCGCTGGAAGTTAATTAAATACCATTTGGAGGCATTTAATGTTCGAGCAAAAACGGCTGATTTTCGACAAAAGAGATAACACCCCCCCATTACGTCCTGCTTCAGAAATGTGGAAAATGGTCCGTTTTCAAATGTTTTATTTTTGAACGTCAGTTCACATTTGTAGGTGGATCATCAGTGTTAGAGCTAAAATTAGCATGTTTAAAGTGATTTTCATGCTTCCAGGGGCTCGGGAAGTTAATTAAATACCATTTGGAGGCATTTAATGTTCGAGCAAAAACGGCTGATTTTCGACAAAAGACATAACACCTCCCCATTACGTCCTGCTTCAGAAATGTGGAAAATGGTCTGTTTTCAAATGTTTTATTTTTGAACGTCAGTTCACATTTGTAGGTGGATCATCAGTGTTAGAGCTAAAATTAGCATGTTTAAAGTGATTTTCATGCTCCCAGGGGCGCTGGAAGTTAATTAAATACCATTTGGAGGCATTTAATGTTCGAGCAAAAACGGCTGATTTTCGACAAAAGAGATAACACCCCCCCATTACGTCATGCTTCAGAAATGTGGAAAATGGTCCGTTTTCAAATGTTTTATTTTTGAACGTCAGTTCACATTTGTAGGTGGATCATCAGTGTTAGAGCTAAAATTAGCATGTTTAAAGTGATTTTCATACTTCCAGGGGCGCTGGAAGTTAATTAAATACCATTTGGAGACATTTAATGTTCGAGCAAAAACGGCTGATTTTCGACAAAAGAGATAACACCCCCCCATTACGTCCTGCTTCAGAAATGTGGAAAATGGTCCGTTTTCAAATGTTTTATTTTTGAACGTCAGTTCACATTTGTAGGTGGATCATCAGTGTTAGAGCTAAAATTAGCATGTTTAAAGTGATTTTCATGCTCCCAGGGGCCCTAAACACAAGATTTATGGAATGGTTAAAAGTGCATGAAAATGGCCAATTTACCCACTCTGAGTTCTCAAAAAGGGTTTCTTCACCCCGGGAAGTTAATTAAATACCATTTGGAGGCATTTAATGTTCGAGCAAAAACGGCTGATTTTCGACAAAAGAGATAACACCCCCCCATTACGTCATGCTTCAGAAATGTGGAAAATGGTCCGTTTTCAAATGTTTTATTTTTGAACGTCAGTTCACATTTGTAGGTGGATCATCAGTGTTAGAGCTAAAATTAGCATGTTTAAAGTGATTTTCATGCTCCCAGGGGCCCTAAACACAAGATTTATGGAATGGTTAAAAGTGCATGAAAATGGCCAATTTACCCACTCTGAGTTCTCAAAAAGGGTTTCTTCACCCCGGGAAGTTAATTAAATACCATTTGGAGGCATTTAATGTTCGAGCAAAAACGGCTGATTTTTGACAAAAGAGATAACACCCCCCCATTACGTCCTGCTTCAGAAATGTGGAAAATGGTCCGTTTTCAAATGATTTATTTTTGAACGTCAGTTCACATTTGTAGGTGGATCATCAGTGTTAGAGCTAAAATTAGCATGTTTAAAGTGATTTTCATGCTTCCAGGGGCTCGGGAAGTTAATTAAATACCATTTGGAGGCATTTAATGTTCGAGCAAAAACGGCTGATTTTGGACAAAAGAGATAACACCCCCCCCATTACGTCCTGCTTCAGAAATGTGGAAAATTGTCCGTTTTCAAATGTTTTATTTTTGAACGTCAGTTCACATTTGTAGGTGGATCATCAGTGTTAGAGCTAAAATTAGCATGTTTAAAGTGATTTTCATGCTCCCAGGGGCCCTAAACACAAGATTTATGGAATGGTTAAAAGTGCATGAAAATGGCCAATTTACCCACTCTGAGTTCTCAAAAAGGGTTTCTTCACCCCGGGAAGTTAATTAAATACCATTTGGAGGCATTTAATGTTCGAGCAAAAACGGCTGATTTTCGACAAAAGAGATAACACCCCCCCATTACGTCCTGCTTCAGAAATGTGGAAAATGGTCCGTTTTCAAATGTTTTATTTTTGAACGTCAGTTCACATTTGTAGGTGGATCATCAGTGTTAGAGCTAAAATTAGCATGTTTAAAGTGATTTTCATGCTTCCAGGGGCGCTGGAAGTTAATTAAATACCATTTGGAGGCATTTAATGTTCGAGCAAAAACGGCTGATTTTCGACAAAAGAGATAACACCCCCCCATTACGTCCTGCTTCAGAAATGTGGAAAATGGTCCGTTTCAAATGTTTTATTTTTGAACGTCAGTTCACATTTGTAGGTGGATCATCAGTGTTAGAGCTAAAATTAGCATGTTTAAAGTGATTTTCATGCTTCCAGGGGCTCGGGAAGTTAATTAAATACCATTTGGAGGCATTTAATGTTCGAGCAAAAACGGCTGATTTTCGACAAAAGAGATAACACCCCCCCATTACGTCCTGCTTCAGAAATGTGGAAAATGGTCCGTTTTCAAATGTTTTATTTTTGAACTTCAGTTCACATTTGTAGGTGGATCATCAGTGTTAGAGCTAAAATTAGCATGTTTAAAGTGATTTTCATGCTTCCAGGGGCGCTGGAAGTTAATTAAATACCATTTGGAGGCATTTAATGTTCGAGCAAAAACGGCTGATTTTCGACAAAAGAGATAACACCCCCCCATTACGTCATGCTTCAGAAATGTGGAAAATGGTCCGTTTTCAAATGTTTTATTTTTGAACGTCAGTTCACATATGTAGGTGGATCATCAGTGTTAGAGCTAAAATTAGCATGTTTAAAGTGATTTTCATGCTCCCAGGGGCTCGGGAAGTGAAATAAATACCATTTGGAGGCATTTAATGTTCGAGCAAAAACGGCTGATTTTCGACAAAAGAGATAACACCCCCCCATTACGTCATGCTTCAGAAATGTGGAAAATGGTCCGTTTTCAAATGTTTTATTTTTGAACGTCAGTTCACATTTGTAGGTGGATCATCAGTGTTAGAGCTAAAATTAGCATGTTTAAAGTGATTTTCATGCTCCCAGGGGCGCTGGAAGTTAATTAAATACCATTTGGAGGCATTTAATGTTCGAGCAAAAACAGCTGATTTTCGACAAAAGAGATAACACCCCCCCATTACGTCATGCTTCAGAAATGTGGAAAATGGTCCGTTTTCAAATGTTTTATTTTTGAACGTCAGTTCACATTTGTAGGTGGATCATCAGTGTTAGAGCTAAAATTAGCATGTTTAAAGTGATTTTCATGCTTCCAGGGGCGCTGGAAGTTAATTAAATACCATTTGGAGGCATTTAATGTTCGAGCAAAAACGGCTGATTTTCGACAAAAGAGATAACACCCCCCCATTACGTCCTGCTTCAGAAATGTGGAAAATGGTCCGTTTTCAAATGTTTTATTTTTGAACGTCAGTTCACATTTGTAGGTGGATCATCAGTGTTAGAGCTAAAATTAGCATGTTTAAAGTGATTTTCATGCTTCCAGGGGCTCGGGAAGTTAATTAAATACCATTTGGAGGCATTTAATGTTCGAGCAAAAACGGCTGATTTTCGACAAAAGAGATAACACCCCCCCATTACGTCATGCTTCAGAAATGTGGGAAATGGTCCGTTTTCAAATGTTTTATTTTTGAACGTCAGTTCACATTTGTAGGTGGATCATCAGTGTTAGAGCTAAAATTAGCATGTTTAAAGTGATTTTCATGCTCCCAGGGGCGCTGGAAGTTAATTAAATACCATTTGGAGGCATTTAATGTTCGAGCAAAAACGGCTGATTTTCGACAAAAGAGATAACACCCCCCCCCATTACGTCATGCTTCAGAAATGTGGAAAATGGTCCGTTTTCAAATGTTTTATTTTTGAACGTCAGTTCACATTTGTAGGTGGATCATCAGTGTTAGAGCTAAAATTAGCATGTTTAAAGTGATTTTCCTGCTTCCAGGGGCGCTGGAAGTAAATTAAATACCATTTGGAGGCATTTAATGTTCGAGCAAAAACGGCTGATTTTCGACAAAAGAGATAACACCCCCCCATTACGTCCTGCTTCAGAAATGTGGAAAATGGTCCGTTTTCAAATGTTTTATTTTTGAACATCAGTTCACATTTGTAGGTGGATCATCAGTGTTAGAGCTAAAATTAGCATGTTTAAAGTGATTTTCATGCTCCCAGGGGCCCTAAACACAAGATTTATGGAATGGTTAAAAGTGCATGAAAATGGCCAATTTACCCACTCTGAGTTCTCAAAAAGGGTTTCTTCACCCCGGGAAGTTAATTAAATGCCATTTGGAGGCATTTAATGTTCGAGCAAAAACGGCTGATTTTCGACAAAAGAGATAACACCCCCCCATTACGTCCTGCTTCAGAAATGTGGAAAATGGTCCGTTTTCAAATGTTTTATTTTTGAACGTCAGTTCACATTTGTAGGTGGATCATCAGTGTTAGAGCTAAAATTAGCATGTTTAAAGTGATTTTCATGCTCCCAGGGGCGCTGGAAGTTAATTAAATACCATTTGGAGGCATTTAATGTTCGAGCAAAAACAGCTGATTTTCGACAAAAGAGATAACACCCCCCCATTACGTCATGCTTCAGAAATGTGGAAAATGGTCCGTTTTCAAATGTTTTATTTTTGAACGTCAGTTCACATTTGTAGGTGGATCATCAGTGTTAGAGCTAAAATTAGCATGTTTAAAGTGATTTTCATGCTTCCAGGGGCGCTGGAAGTTAATTAAATACCATTTGGAGGCATTTAATGTTCGAGCAAAAACGGCTGATTTTCGACAAAAGAGATAACACCCCCCCATTACGTCCTGCTTCAGAAATGTGGAAAATGGTCCGTTTTCAAATGTTTTATTTTTGAACGTCAGTTCACATTTGTAGGTGGATCATCAGTGTTAGAGCTAAAATTAGCATGTTTAAAGTGATTTTCATGCTCCCAGGGGCCCTAAACACAAGATTTATGGAATGGTTAAAAGTGCATGAAAATGGCCAATTTACCCACTCTGAGTTCTCAAAAAGGGTTTCTTCACCCCGGGAAGTTAATTAAATACCATTTGGAGGCATTTAATGTTCGAGCAAAAACGGCTGATTTTCGACAAAAGAGATAACACCCCCCCATTACGTCATGCTTCAGAAATGTGGAAAATGGTCCGTTTTCAAATGTTTTATTTTTGAACGTCAGTTCACATTTGTAGGTGGATCATCAGTGTTAGAGCTAAAATTAGCATGTTTAAAGTGATTTTCATGCTCCCAGGGGCCCTAAACACAAGATTTATGGAATGGTTAAAAGTGCATGAAAATGGCCAATTTACCCACTCTGAGTTCTCAAAAAGGGTTTCTTCACCCCGGGAAGTTAATTAAATACCATTTGGAGGCATTTAATGTTCGAGCAAAAACGGCTGATTTTCGACAAAAGAGATAACACCCCCCCATTACGTCCTGCTTCAGAAATGTGGAAAATGGTCCGTTTTCAAATGTTTTATTTTTGAACGTCAGTTCACATTTGTAGGTGGATCATCAGTGTTAGAGCTAAAATTAGCATGTTTAAAGTGATTTTCATGCTTCCAGGGGCTCGGGAAGTTAATTAAATACCATTTGGAGGCATTTAATGTTCGAGCAAAAACGGCTGATTTTCGACAAAAGAGATAACACCCCCCCATTACGTCCTGCTGCAGAAATGTGGAAAATGGTCCGTTTTCAAATGTTTTATTTTTGAACGTCAGTTCACATTTGTAGGTGGATCATCAGTGTTAGAGCTAAAATTAGCATGTTTAAAGTGATTTTCATGCTCCCAGGGGCGCTGGAAGTTAATTAAATACCATTTGGAGGCATTTAATGTTCGAGCAAAAACGGCTGATTTTCGAAAAAAGAGATAACACCCCCCCATTACGTCATGCTTCAGAAATGTGGAAAATGGTCTGTTTTCAAATGTTTTATTTTTGAACGTCAGTTCACATTTGTAGGTGGATCATCAGTGTTAGAGCTAAAATTAGCATGTTTAAAGTGATTTTCATGCTCCCAGGGGCCCTAAACACAAGATTTATGGAACTGTTAAAAGTGCATGAAAATGGCCAATTTACCAACTCTGAGTTCTCAAAAAGGGTTTCTTCACCCCAGGAAGTTAATTAAATACCATTTGGAGGCATTTAATGTTCGAGCAAAAACGGCTGATTTTCGACAAAAGAGATAACACCCCCCCATTACGTCATGCTTCAGAAATGTGGAAAATGGTCCGTTTTCAAATGTTTTATTTTTGAACGTCAGTTCACATTTGTAGGTGGATCATCAGTGTTAGAGCTAAAATTAGCATGTTTAAAGTGATTTTCATGCTTCCAGGGGCCCTAAACACAAGATTTATGGAATGGTTAAAAGTGCATGAAAATGGCCAATTTACCCACTCTGAGTTCTCAAAAAGGGTTTCTTCACCCCGGGAAGGTAATTAAATACCATTTGGAGGCATTTAATGTTCGAGCAAAAACGGCTGATTTTCGACAAAAGAGATAACACCCCCCCATTACGTCATGCTTCAGAAATGTGGAAAATGGTCCGTTTTCAAATGTTTTATTTTTGAACGTC
The DNA here is from genome assembly GCF_964263255.1 of Lissotriton vulgaris. NCBI lineage: Eukaryota > Metazoa > Chordata > Amphibia > Caudata > Salamandridae > Lissotriton > Lissotriton vulgaris. The sequence goes on from NW_028249112.1 coordinate 827,709, forward strand.
AGTTCACATTTGTAGGTGGATCATCAGTGTTAGAGCTAAAATTAGCATGTTTAAAGTGATTTTCATGCTTCCAGGGGCTCGGGAAGTTAATTAAATACCATTTGGAGGCATTTAATGTTCGAGCAAAAACGGCTGATTTTCGACAAAAGAGATAACACCCCCCCATTACGTCATGCTTCAGAAATGTGGAAAATGGTCCGTTTTCGAATGTTTTATTTTTGAACGTCAGTTCACATTTGTAGGTGGATCATCAGTGTTAGAGCTAAAATTAGCATGTTTAAAGTGATTTTCATGCTTCCAGGGGCTCAGGAAGTTAATTAAATACCATTTGGAGGCATTTAATGTTCGAGCAAAAACGGCTGATTTTGGACAAAAGAGTTAACACCCCCCCATTACGTCCTGCTTCAGAAATGTGGAAAATGGTCCGTTTTCAAATGTTTTATTTTTGAACGTCAGTTCACATTTGTAGGTGGATCATCAGTGTTAGAGCTAAAATTAGCATGTTTAAAGTGATTTTCATGCTCCCAGGGGCCCTAAACACAAGATTTATGGAATGGTTAAAAGTGCATGAAAATGGCCAATTTACCCACTCTGAGTTCTCAAAAAGGGTTTCTTCACCCCGGGAAGTTAATTAAATACCATTTGGAGGCATTTAATGTTCGAGCAAAAACGGCTGATTTTCGACAAAAGAGATAACACCCCCCCCATTACGTCCTGCTTCAGAAATGTGGAAAATGGTCCGTTTTCAAATGTTTTATTTTTGAACGTCAGTTCACATTTGTAGGTGGATCATCAGTGTTAGAGCTAAAATTAGCATGTTTAAAGTGATTTTCATGCTACCAGGGGCTCGGGAAGTTAATTAAATACCATTTGGAGGCATTTAATGTTCGAGCAAAAACGGCTGATTTTCGACAAAAGAGATAACACCCCCCCATTACGTCCTGCTTCAGAAATGTGGAAAATGGTCCGTTTTCAAATGTTTTATTTTTGAACGTCAGTTCACATTTGTAGGTGGATCATCAGTGTTAGAGCTAAAATTAGCATGTTTAAAGTGATTTTCATGCTCCCAGGGGCCCTAAACACAAGATTTATGGAATGGTTAAAAGTGCATGAAAATGGCCAATTTACCCACTCTGAGTCCTCAAAAAGGGTTTCTTCACCCCGGGAAGTTAATTAAATACCATTTGGAGGCATTTAATGTTCGAGCAAAAACGGCTGATTTTCGACAAAAGAGATAACACCCCCCATTACGTCCTGCTTCAGAAATGTGGAAAATGGTCCGTTTTCAAATGTTTTATTTTTGAACGTCAGTTCACATTTGTAGGTGGATCATCAGTGTTAGAGCTAAAATTAGCATGTTTAAAGTGATTTTCATGCTTCCAGGGGCGCTGGAAGTTAATTAAATACCATTTGGAGGCATTTAATGTTCGAGCAAAAACGGCTGATTTTCGACAAAAGAGATAACACCCCCCCATTACGTCCTGCTTCAGAAATGTGGAAAATGGTCCGTTTCAAATGTTTTATTTTTGAACGTCAGTTCACATTTGTAGGTGGATCATCAGTGTTAGAGCTAAAATTAGCATGTTTAAAGTGATTTTCATGCTTCCAGGGGCTCGGGAAGTTAATTAAATACCATTTGGAGTCATTTAATGTTCGAGCAAAAACGGCTGATTTTCGACAAAAGAGATAACACCCCCCCATTACGTCCTGCTTCAGAAATGTGGAAAATGGTCCGTTTTCAAATGTTTTATTTTTGAACTTCAGTTCACATTTGTAGGTGGATCATCAGTGTTAGAGCTAAAATTAGCATGTTTAAAGTGATTTTCATGCTTCAAGGGGCGCTGGAAGTTAATTAAATACCATTTGGAGGCATTTAATGTTCGAGCAAAAACGGCTGATTTTCGACAAAAGAGATAACACCCCCCCATTACGTCATGCTTCAGAAATGTGGAAAATGGTCCGTTTTCAAATGTTTTATTTTTGAACGTCAGTTCACATTTGTAGGTGGATCATCAGTGTTAGAGCTAAAATTAGCATGTTTAAAGTGATTTTCATACTCCCAGGGGCCCTAAACACAAGATTTATGGAATGGTTAAAAGTGCATGAAAATGGCCAATTTACCCACTCTGGGTTCTCAAAAAGGGTTTCTTCACCCCGGGAAGTTAATTAAATACCATTTGGAGGCATTTAATGTTCGAGCAAAAACGGCTGATTTTCGACAAAAGAGATAACACCCCCCCATTACGTCATGCTTCAGAAATGTGGAAAATGGTCCGTTTTCAAATGTTTTATTTTTGAATGTCAGTTCACATTTGTAGGTGGATCATCAGTGTTAGAGCTAAAATTAGCATGTTTAAAGTGATTTTCATGCTTCCAGGGGCTCGGGAAGTTAATTAAATACCATTTGGAGGCATTTTATGTTCGAGCAAAAACGGCTGATTTTCGACAAAAGAGATAACACCCCCCCATTACGTCATGCTTCAGAAATGTGGAAAATGGTCCGTTTTCAAATGTTTTATTTTTGAACGTCAGTTCACATTTGTAGGTGGATCATCAGTGTTAGAGCTAAAATTAGCATGTTTAAAGTGATTTTCATGCTCCCAGGGGCCCTAAACACAAGATTTATGGAATGGTTAAAAGTGCATGAAAATGGCCAATTTACCCACTCTGAGTTCTCAAAAAGGGTTTCTTCACCCCGGGAAGTTAATTAAATACCATTTGGAGGCATTTAATGTTCGAGCAAAAACGGCTGATTTTCGACAAAAGAGATAACACCCCCCCATTACGTCATGCTTCAGAAATGTGGAAAATGGTCCGTTTTCAAATGTTTTATTTTTGAACGTCAGTTCACATTTGTAGGTGGATCATCAGTGTTAGAGCTAAAATTAGCATGTTTAAAGTGATTTTCATGCTTCCAGGGGCTCGGGAAGTTAATTAAATACCATTTGGAGGCATTTAATGTTCGAGCAAAAACGGCTGATTTTCGACAAAAGAGATAACACCCCCCCATTACGTCCTGCTTCAGAAATGTGGAAAATGGTCCGTTTTCAAATGTTTTATTTTTGAACGTCAGTTCACATTTGTAGGTGGATCATCAGTGTTAGAGCTAAAATTAGCATGTTTAAAGTGATTTTCATGCTCCCAGGGGCCCTAAACACAAGATTTATGGAATGGTTAAAAGTGCATGAAAATGGCCAATTTACCCACTCTGAGTCCTCAAAAAGGGTTTCTTCACCCCGGGAAGTTAATTAAATACCATTTGGAGGCATTTAATGTTCGAGCAAAAACGGCTGATTTTCGACAAAAGAGATAACACCCCCCCCATTACGTCCTGCTTCAGAAATGTGGAAAATGGTCCGTTTTCAAATGTTTTATTTTTGAACGTCAGTTCACATTTGTAGGTGGATCATCAGTGTTAGAGCTAAAATTAGCATGTTTAAAGTGATTTTCATGCTTCCAGGGGCGCTGGAAGTTAATTAAATACCATTTGGAGGCATTTAATGTTCGAGCAAAAACGGCTGATTTTCGACAAAAGAGATAACACCCCCCATTACGTCCTGCTTCAGAAATGTGGAAAATGGTCCGTTTCAAATGTTTTATTTTTGAACGTCAGTTCACATTTGTAGGTGGATCATCAGTGTTAGAGCTAAAATTAGCATGTTTAAAGTGATTTTCATGCTTCCAGGGGCTCGGGAAGTTAATTAAATACCATTTGGAGGCATTTAATGTTCGAGCAAAAACGGCTGATTTTCGACAAAAGAGATAACACCCCCCCATTACGTCCTGCTTCAGAAATGTGGAAAATGGTCCGTTTTCAAATGTTTTATTTTTGAACTTCAGTTCACATTTGTAGGTGGATCATCAGTGTTAGAGCTAAAATTAGCATGTTTAAAGTGATTTTCATGCTTCCAGGGGCGCTGGAAGTTAATTAAATACCATTTGGAGGCATTTAATGTTCGAGCAAAAACGGCTGATTTTCGACAAAAGAGATAACACCCCCCCATTACGTCATGCTTCAGAAATGTGGAAAATGGTCCGTTTTCAAATGTTTTATTTTTGAACGTCAGTTCACATTTGTAGGTGGATCATCAGTGTTAGAGCTAAAATTAGCATGTTTAAAGTGATTTTCATGCTCCCAGGGGCTCGGGAAGTGAAATAAATACCATTTGGAGGCATTTAATGTTCGAGCAAAAACGGCTGATTTTCGACAAAAGAGATAACACCCCCCCATTACGTCATGCTTCAGAAATGTGGAAAATGGTCCGTTTTCAAATGTTTTATTTTTGAACGTCAGTTCACATTTGTAGGTGGATCATCAGTGTTAGAGCTAAAATTAGCATGTTTAAAGTGATTTTCATGCTCCCAGAGGCGCTGGAAGTTAATTAAATACCATTTGGAGGCATTTAATGTTCGAGCAAAAACGGCTGATTTTCGACAAAAGAGATAACACCCCCCCATTACGTCCTGCTTCAGAAATGTGGAAAATGGTCCGTTTTCAAATGTTTTATTTTTGAACGTCAGTTCACATTTGTAGGTGGATCATCAGTGTTAGAGCTAAAATTAGCATGTTTAAAGTGATTTTCATGCTTCCAGGGGCTCGGGAAGTTAATTAAATACCATTTGGAGGCATTTAATGTTCGAGCAAAAACGGCTGATTTTCGACAAAAGACATAACACCTCCCCATTACGTCCTGCTTCAGAAATGTGGAAAATGGTCTGTTTTCAAATGTTTTATTTTTGAACGTCAGTTCACATTTGTAGGTGGATCATCAGTGTTAGAGCTAAAATTAGCATGTTTAAAGTGATTTTCATGCTCCCAGGGGCGCTGGAAGTTAATTAAATACCATTTGGAGGCATTTAATGTTCGAGCAAAAACGGCTGATTTTCGACAAAAGAGATAACACCCCCCCATTACGTCATGCTTCAGAAATGTGGAAAATGGTCCGTTTTCAAATGTTTTATTTTTGAACGTCAGTTCACATTTGTAGGTGGATCATCAGTGTTAGAGCTAAAATTAGCATGTTTAAAGTGATTTTCATACTTCCAGGGGCGCTGGAAGTTAATTAAATACCATTTGGAGACATTTAATGTTCGAGCAAAAACGGCTGATTTTCGACAAAAGAGATAACACCCCCCCATTACGTCCTGCTTCAGAAATGTGGAAAATGGTCCGTTTTCAAATGTTTTATTTTTGAACGTCAGTTCACATTTGTAGGTGGATCATCAGTGTTAGAGCTAAAATTAGCATGTTTAAAGTGATTTTCATGCTCCCAGGGGCCCTAAACACAAGATTTATGGAATGGTTAAAAGTGCATGAAAATGGCCAATTTACCCACTCTGAGTTCTCAAAAAGGGTTTCTTCACCCCGGGAAGTTAATTAAATACCATTTGGAGGCATTTAATGTTCGAGCAAAAACGGCTGATTTTCGACAAAAGAGATAACACCCCCCCATTACGTCATGCTTCAGAAATGTGGAAAATGGTCCGTTTTCAAATGTTTTATTTTTGAACGTCAGTTCACATTTGTAGGTGGATCATCAGTGTTAGAGCTAAAATTAGCATGTTTAAAGTGATTTTCATGCTCCCAGGGGCCCTAAACACAAGATTTATGGAATGGTTAAAAGTGCATGAAAATGGCCAATTTACCCACTCTGAGTTCTCAAAAAGGGTTTCTTCACCCCGGGAAGTTAATTAAATACCATTTGGAGGCATTTAATGTTCGAGCAAAAACGGCTGATTTTTGACAAAAGAGATAACACCCCCCCATTACGTCCTGCTTCAGAAATGTGGAAAATGGTCCGTTTTCAAATGTTTTATTTTTGAACGTCAGTTCACATTTGTAGGTGGATCATCAGTGTTAGAGCTAAAATTAGCATGTTTAAAGTGATTTTCATGCTTCCAGGGGCTCGGGAAGTTAATTAAATACCATTTGGAGGCATTTAATGTTCGAGCAAAAACGGCTGATTTTGGACAAAAGAGATAACACCCCCCCCATTACGTCCTGCTTCAGAAATGTGGAAAATTGTCCGTTTTCAAATGTTTTATTTTTGAACGTCAGTTCACATTTGTAGGTGGATCATCAGTGTTAGAGCTAAAATTAGCATGTTTAAAGTGATTTTCATGCTCCCAGGGGCCCTAAACACAAGATTTATGGAATGGTTAAAAGTGCATGAAAATGGCCAATTTACCCACTCTGAGTTCTCAAAAAGGGTTTCTTCACCCCGGGAAGTTAATTAAATACCATTTGGAGGCATTTAATGTTCGAGCAAAAACGGCTGATTTTCGACAAAAGAGATAACACCCCCCCATTACGTCCTGCTTCAGAAATGTGGAAAATGGTCCGTTTTCAAATGTTTTATTTTTGAACGTCAGTTCACATTTGTAGGTGGATCATCAGTGTTAGAGCTAAAATTAGCATGTTTAAAGTGATTTTCATGCTTCCAGGGGCGCTGGAAGTTAATTAAATACCATTTGGAGGCATTTAATGTTCGAGCAAAAACGGCTGATTTTCGACAAAAGAGATAACACCCCCCCATTACGTCCTGCTTCAGAAATGTGGAAAATGGTCCGTTTCAAATGTTTTATTTTTGAACGTCAGTTCACATTTGTAGGTGGATCATCAGTGTTAGAGCTAAAATTAGCATGTTTAAAGTGATTTTCATGCTTCCAGGGGCTCGGGAAGTTAATTAAATACCATTTGGAGGCATTTAATGTTCGAGCAAAAACGGCTGATTTTCGACAAAAGAGATAACACCCCCCCATTACGTCCTGCTTCAGAAATGTGGAAAATGGTCCGTTTTCAAATGTTTTATTTTTGAACTTCAGTTCACATTTGTAGGTGGATCATCAGTGTTAGAGCTAAAATTAGCATGTTTAAAGTGATTTTCATGCTTCCAGGGGCGCTGGAAGTTAATTAAATACCATTTGGAGGCATTTAATGTTCGAGCAAAAACGGCTGATTTTCGACAAAAGAGATAACACCCCCCCATTACGTCATGCTTCAGAAATGTGGAAAATGGTCCGTTTTCAAATGTTTTATTTTTGAACGTCAGTTCACATATGTAGGTGGATCATCAGTGTTAGAGCTAAAATTAGCATGTTTAAAGTGATTTTCATGCTCCCAGGGGCTCGGGAAGTGAAATAAATACCATTTGGAGGCATTTAATGTTCGAGCAAAAACGGCTGATTTTCGACAAAAGAGATAACACCCCCCCATTACGTCATGCTTCAGAAATGTGGAAAATGGTCCGTTTTCAAATGTTTTATTTTTGAACGTCAGTTCACATTTGTAGGTGGATCATCAGTGTTAGAGCTAAAATTAGCATGTTTAAAGTGATTTTCATGCTCCCAGGGGCGCTGGAAGTTAATTAAATACCATTTGGAGGCATTTAATGTTCGAGCAAAAACAGCTGATTTTCGACAAAAGAGATAACACCCCCCCATTACGTCATGCTTCAGAAATGTGGAAAATGGTCCGTTTTCAAATGTTTTATTTTTGAACGTCAGTTCACATTTGTAGGTGGATCATCAGTGTTAGAGCTAAAATTAGCATGTTTAAAGTGATTTTCATGCTTCCAGGGGCGCTGGAAGTTAATTAAATACCATTTGGAGGCATTTAATGTTCGAGCAAAAACGGCTGATTTTCGACAAAAGAGATAACACCCCCCCATTACGTCCTGCTTCAGAAATGTGGAAAATGGTCCGTTTTCAAATGTTTTATTTTTGAACGTCAGTTCACATTTGTAGGTGGATCATCAGTGTTAGAGCTAAAATTAGCATGTTTAAAGTGATTTTCATGCTTCCAGGGGCTCGGGAAGTTAATTAAATACCATTTGGAGGCATTTAATGTTCGAGCAAAAACGGCTGATTTTCGACAAAAGAGATAACACCCCCCCATTACGTCATGCTTCAGAAATGTGGGAAATGGTCCGTTTTCAAATGTTTTATTTTTGAACGTCAGTTCACATTTGTAGGTGGATCATCAGTGTTAGAGCTAAAATTAGCATGTTTAAAGTGATTTTCATGCTCCCAGGGGCGCTGGAAGTTAATTAAATACCATTTGGAGGCATTTAATGTTCGAGCAAAAACGGCTGATTTTCGACAAAAGAGATAACACCCCCCCCCATTACGTCATGCTTCAGAAATGTGGAAAATGGTCCGTTTTCAAATGTTTTATTTTTGAACGTCAGTTCACATTTGTAGGTGGATCATCAGTGTTAGAGCTAAAATTAGCATGTTTAAAGTGATTTTCATGCTTCCAGGGGCGCTGGAAGTAAATTAAATACCATTTGGAGGCATTTAATGTTCGAGCAAAAACGGCTGATTTTCGACAAAAGAGATAACACCCCCCCATTACGTCCTGCTTCAGAAATGTGGAAAATGGTCCGTTTTCAAATGTTTTATTTTTGAACATCAGTTCACATTTGTAGGTGGATCATCAGTGTTAGAGCTAAAATTAGCATGTTTAAAGTGATTTTCATGCTCCCAGGGGCCCTAAACACAAGATTTATGGAATGGTTAAAAGTGCATGAAAATGGCCAATTTACCCACTCTGAGTTCTCAAAAAGGGTTTCTTCACCCCGGGAAGTTAATTAAATGCCATTTGGAGGCATTTAATGTTCGAGCAAAAACGGCTGATTTTCGACAAAAGAGATAACACCCCCCCATTACGTCATGCTTCAGAAATGTGGAAAATGGTCCGTTTTCAAATGTTTTATTTTTGAACGTCAGTTCACATTTGTAGGTGGATCATCAGTGTTAGAGCTAAAATTAGCATGTTTAAAGTGATTTTCATGCTTCCAGGGGCCCTAAACACAAGATTTATGGAATGGTTAAAAGTGCATGAAAATGGCCAATTTACTCACTCTGAGTTCTCAAAAAGGGTTTCTTCACCCCGGGAAGTTAATTAAATACCATTTGGAGGCATTTAATGTTCGAGCAAAAACGGCAGATTTTTGACAAAAGAGATAACACCCCCCCATTACGTCATGCTTCAGAAATGTGGAAAATGGTCCGTTTTCAAATGTTTTATTTTTGAACGTCAGTTCACATTTGTAGGTGGATCATCAGTGTTAGAGCTAAAATTAGCATGTTTAAAGTGATTTTCATGCTTCCAGGGGCTCGGGAAGTGAATTAAATACTATTTGGAGGCATTTAATTTGCGAGCAAAAACGGCTGATTTTCGACAAAAGAGATAACACCCCCCCATTACGTCATGCTTCAGAAATGTGGAAAATGGTCTGTTTTCAAATGTTTTATTTTTGAACGTCAGTTCACATTTGTAGGTGGATCATCAGTGTTAGAGCTAAAATTAGCATGTTTAAAGTGATTTTCATGCTTCCAGGGGCCCTAAACACAAGATTTATGGAATGGTTAAAAGTGCATGAAAATGGCCAATTTACTCACTCTGAGTTCTCAAAAAGGGTTAAAGGGTTTCTTCACCCCGGGAAGTTAATTAAATACCATTTGGAGGCATTTAATGTTCGAGCAAAAACGGCTGATTTTCGACAAAAGAGATAACACCCCCCCATTACGTCATGCTTCAGAAATGTGGAAAATGGTCCGTTTTCAAATGTTTTATTTTTGAACATCAGTTCACATTTGTAGGTGGATCATCAGTGTTAGAGCTAAAATTAGCATGTTTAAAGTGATTTTCATGCTTCCAGGGGCTCGGGAAGTGAATTAAATACTATTTGGAGGCATTTAATGTTAAAAAAAGGCTGATTTTTGACAAAAGAGATAACACCCCCCCATTACGTCATGCTTCAGAAATGTGGAAAATGGTCAGTTTTCAAATGTTTTATTTTTGAACGTCAGTTCACATTTGTAGGTGGATCATCAGTGTTAGAGCTAAAATTAGCATGTTTAAAGTGATTTTCATGCTTCCAGGGGCCCTAAACACAAGATTTATGGAATGGTTAAAAGTGCATGAAAATGGCCAATTTACTCACTCTGAGTTCTCAAAAAGGGTTTCTTCACCCCGGGAAGTTAATTAAATACCATTTGGAGGCATTTAATGTTCGAGCAAAACGGCTGATTTTCGACAAAAGAGATAACACCCCCCCTTTACGTCATGCTTCAGAAATGTGGAAAATGGTCCGTTTTCAAATGTTTTATTTTTGAACGTCAGATCACATTTGTAGGTGGATCATCAGTGTTAGAGCTAAAATTAGCATGTTTAAAGTGATTTTCATGCTTCCAGGGGCTCGGGAAGTGAATTAAATACTATTTGGAGGCATTTAATGTTCGAGCAAAAACGGCTGATTTTCGACAAAAGAGATAACACCCCCCCATTACGTCATGCTTCAGAAATGTGGAAAATGGTCCGTTTTCAAATGTTTTATTTTTGAACGTCAGTTTACATTTGTAGGTGGATCATCAGTGTTAGAGCTAAAATTAGCATGTTTAAAGTGATTTTCATGCTTCCAGGGGCCCTAAACACAAGATTTATGGAATGGTTAAAAGTGCATGAAAATGGCCAATTTACCCACTCTGAGTTCTCAAAAAGGGTTTCTTCACCCCGGGAAGTTAATTAAATACCATTTGGAGGCATTTAATGTTCGAGCAAAAACGGCTGATTTTCGACAAAAGATATAACACCCCCCCATTACGTCCTGCTTCAGAAATGTGGAAAATGGTCCGTTTTCAAATGTTTTATTTTTGAACGTCAGTTCACATTTGTAGGTGGATCATCAGTGTTAGAGCTAAAATTAGCATGTTTAAAGTGATTTTCATGCTCCCAGGGGCCCTAAACACAAGATTTATGGAATGGTTAAAAGTGCATGAAAATGGCCAATTTACTCACTCTGAGTTCTCAAAAAGGGTTTCTTCACCCCGGGAAGGTAATTAAATACCATTTGGAGGCATTTAATGTTTGAGCAAAAACGGCTGATTTTCGACAAAAGAGATAACACCCCCCCATTACGTCATGCTTCAGAAATGTGGAAAATGGTCCGTTTTCAAATGTTTTATTTTTGAAAGTCAGTTCACATTTGTAGGTGGATCATCAGTGTTAGAGCTAAAATTAGCATGTTTAAAGTGATTTTCATGCTTCCAGGGGCTCGGGAAGTGAATTAAATACTATTTGGAGGCATTTAATGTTAAAAAAAAACTGCTGATTTTTGACAAAAGAGATGACACCCCCCCATTACGTCATGCTTCAGAAATGTGGAAAATGGTCCGTTTTCAAATGTTTTATTTTTGAACGTCAGTTCACATTTGTAGGTGGATCATCAGTGTTAGAGCTAAAATTAGCATGTTTAAAGTGATTTTCATGCTCCCAGGGGCCCTAAACACAAGATTTATGGAATGGTTAAAAGTGCATGAAAATGGCCAATTTACTCACTCTGAGTTCTCAAAAAGGGTTTCTTCACCCCGGGAAGGTAATTAAATACCATTTGGAGGCATTTAATGTTTGAGCAAAAACGGCTGATTTTCGACAAAAGAGATAACACCCCCCCATTACGTCATGCTTCAGAAATGTGGAAAATGGTCCGTTTTCAAATGTTTTATTTTTGAAAGTCAGTTCACATTTGTAGGTGGATCATCAGTGTTAGAGCTAAAATTAGCATGTTTAAAGTGATTTTCATGCTTCCAGGGGCTCGGGAAGTGAATTAAATACTATTTGGAGGCATTTAATGTTAAAAAAAAACTGCTGATTTTTGACAAAAGAGATGACACCCCCCCATTACGTCATGCTTCAGAAATGTGGAAAATGGTCCGTTTTCAAATGTTTTATTTTTGAACGTCAGTTCACATTTGTAGGTGGATCATCAGTGTTAGAGCTAAAATTAGCATGTTTAAAGTGATTTTCATGATTCCAGGGGCTCGGGAAGTGAATTAAATACTATTTGGAGGCATTTAAAGTTCGAGCAAAAACGGCTGAATTTTTGACAAAAGAGATGACACCCCCCCATTACGTCATGCTTCAGAAATGTGGAAAATGGTCCGTTTTCAAATGTTTTATTTTTGAACGTCAGTTCACATTTGTAGGTGGATCATCAGTGTTAGAGCTAAAATTAGCATGTTTAAAGTGATTTTCATGCTTCCAGGGGCCCTAAACACAAGATTTATGGAATGGTTAAAAGTGCATGAAAATGGCCAATTTACTCACTCTGAGTTCTCAAAAAGGGTTTCTTCACCCCGGGAAGTTAATTAAATACCATTTGGAGGCATTTAATGTTTGAGCAAAAACGGCTGATTTTCGACAAAAGAGATAACACCCCCCCATTACGTCATGCTTCAGAAATGTGGAAAATGGTCCGTTTTCAAATGTTTCATATTTGAACGTCAGTTCACATTTGTAGGTGGATCATCAGTGTTAGAGCTAAAATTAGCTTGTTTAAAGTGATTTTCATGCTTCCAGGGGCCCTAAACACAAGATTTATGGAATGGTTAAAAGTGCATGAAAATGGCCAATTTACTCACTCTGAGTTCTCAAAAAGGTTTTCTTCACCCCGGGAAGTTAATTAAATACCATTTGGAGGCATTTAATGTTCGAGCAAAAACGGCTGATTTTCGACAAAAGAGATAACACCCCCCCATTACGTCATGCTTCAGAAATGTGGAAAATGGTCCGTTTTCAAATGTTTTATTTTTGAACGTCAGTTCACATTTGTAGGTGGATCATCAGTGTTAGAGCTAAAATTAGCATGTTTAAAGTGATTTTCATGCTTCCAGGGGCTCGGGAAGTGAATTAAATACTATTTGGAGGCATTTAATGTTCGAGCAAAAACGGCTGATTTTCGACAAAAGAGATAACACCCCCCCCCATTACGTCATGCTTCAGAAATGTGGAAAATGGTCCGTTTTCAAATGTTTTATTTTTGAACGTCAGTTCACATTTGTAGGTGGATCATCAGTGTTAGAGCTAAAATTAGCATGTTTAAAGTGATTTTCATGCTTCCAGGGGCCCTAAACACAAGATTTATGGAATGGTTAAAAGTGCATGAAAATGGCCAATTTACTCACTCTGAGTTCTCAAAAAGGGTTTCTTCACCCCGGGAAGTTAATTAAATACCATTTGGAGGCATTTAATGTTCGAGCAAAAACGGCTGATTTTCGACAAAAGAGATAACACCCCCCCATTACGTCATGCTTCAGAAATGTGGAAATTGGTCCGTTTTCAAATGTTTTATTTTTGAACGTCAGTTCACATTTGTAGGTGGATCATCAGTGTTAGAGCTAAAATTAGCATGTTTAAAGTGATTTTCATGCTTCCAGGGGCTCGGGAAGTGAATTAAATACTATTTGGAGGCATTTAATGTTCGAGCAAAAACGGCTGATTTTCGACAAAAGAGATAACACCCCCCATTACGTCATGCTTCAGAAATGTGGAAAATGGTCCGTTTTCAAATGTTTTATTTTTGAACGTCAGTTCACATTTGTAGGTGGATCATCAGTGTTAGAGCTAAAATTAGCATGTTTAAAGTGATTTTCATGCTTCCAGGGGCTCGGGAAGTGAATTAAATACTATTTGGAGGCATTTAATGTTCGAGCAAAAACGGCTGATTTTCGACAAAAGAGATAACACCCCCCCCCAATACGTCATGCTTCAGAAATGTGGAAAATGGTCCGTTTTCAAATGTTTTATTTTTGAATGTCAGTTCACATTTGTAGATGGATCATCAGTGTTAGAGCTAAAATTAGCATGTTTAAAGTGATTTTCATGCTTCCAGGGGCCCTAAACACAAGATTTATAGAATGGTTAAAAGTGCATGAAAATGGCCAATTTACTCACTCTGAGTTCTCAAAAAGGGTTTCTTCACCCCGGGAAGTTAATTAAATACCATTTGGAGGCATTTAATGTTCGAGCAAAAACGGCTGATTTTCGACAAAAGAGATAACACCCCCCCATTACGTCATGCTTCAGAAATGTGGAAAATGGTCCGTTTTCAAATGTTTTATTTTTGAACGTCAGTTCACATTTGTAGGTGGATCATCAGTGTTAGAGCTAAAATTAGCATGTTTAAAGTGATTTTCATGCTTCCAGGGGCTCGGGAAGTGAATTAAATACTATTTGGAGGCATTTAATGTTCGAGCAAAAACGGCTGATTTTCGACAAAAGAGATAACACCCCCCCCCCATTACGTCATGCTTCAGAAATGTGGAAAATGGTCCGTTTTCAAATGTTTTATTTTTGAACGTTAGTTCACATTTGTAGGTGGATCATCAGTGTTAGAGCTAAAATTAGCATGTTTAAAGTGATTTTCATGCTTCCAGGGGCCCTAAACACAAGATTTATGGAATGGTTAAAAGTGCATGAAAATGGCCAATTTACTCACTCTGAGTTCTCAAAAAGGGTTTCTTCACCCCGGGAAGTTAATTAAATACCATTTGGAGGCATTTAATGTTCGAGCAAAAACGGCTGATTTTCGACAAAAGAGATAACACCCCCCCATTACGTCATGCTTCAGAAATGTGGAAATTGGTCCGTTTTCAAATGTTTTATTTTTGAACGTCAGTTCACATTTGTAGGTGGATCATCAGTGTTAGAGCTAAAATTAGCATGTTTAAAGTGATTTTCATGCTTCCAGGGGCTCGGGAAGTGAATTAAATACTATTTGGAGGCATTTAATGTTCGAGCAAAAACGGCTGATTTTCGACAAAAGAGATAACACCCCCCATTACGTCATGCTTCAGAAATGTGGAAAATGGTCCGTTTTCAAATGTTTTATTTTTGAACGTCAGTTCACATTTGTAGGTGGATCATCAGTGTTAGAGCTAAAATTAGCATGTTTAAAGTGATTTTCATGCTTCCAGGGGCTCGGGAAGTGAATTAAATACTATTTGGAGGCATTTAATGTTCGAGCAAAAACGGCTGATTTTCGACAAAAGAGATAACACCCCCCCCCAATACGTCATGCTTCAGAAATGTGGAAAATGGTCCGTTTTCAAATGTTTTATTTTTGAATGTCAGTTCACATTTGTAGATGGATCATCAGTGTTAGAGCTAAAATTAGCATGTTTAAAGTGATTTTCATGCTTCCAGGGGCCCTAAACACAAGATTTATAGAATGGTTAAAAGTGCATGAAAATGGCCAATTTACTCACTCTGAGTTCTCAAAAAGGGTTTCTTCACCCCGGGAAGTTAATTAAATACCATTTGGAGGCATTCAATGTTCGAGCAAAAACGGCTGATTTTCGACAAAAGAGATAACACCCCCCCATTACGTCATGCTTCAGAAATGTGGAAAATGGTCCGTTTTCAAATGTTTTATTTTTGAACGTCAGTTCACATTTGTAGGTGGATCATCAGTGTTAGAGCTAAAATTAGCATGTTTAAAGTGATTTTCATGCTCCCAGGGGCGCTGGAAGTTAATTAAATACCATTTGGAGGCATTTAATGTTCGAGCAAAAACGGCTGATTTTCGACAAAAGAGATAACACCCCCCCATTACGTCATGCTTCAGAAATGTGGAAAATGGTCCGTTTTCAAATGTTTTATTTTTGAACGTCAGTTCACATTTGTAGGTGGATCATCAGTGTTAGAGCTAAAATTAGCATGTTTAAAGTGATTTTCATGCTCCCAGGGGCGCTGGAAGTTAATTAAATACCATTTGGAGGCATTTAATGTACGAGCAAAAACGGCTGATTTTCGACAAAAGAGATAACACCCCCCCATTACGTCATGCTTCAGAAATGTGGAAAATGGTCCGTTTTCAAATGTTTTATTTTTGAACGTCAGTTCACATTTGTAGGTGGATCATCAGTGTTAGAGCTAAAATTAGCATGTTTAAAGTGATTTTCATGCTCCCAGGGGCCCTAAACACAAGATTTATGGAATGGTTAAAAGTGCATGAAAATGGCCAATTTACCCACTCTGAGTTCTCAAAAAGGGTTTCTTCACCCCGGGAAGTTAATTAAATACCATTTGGAGGCATTTAATGTTCGAGCAAAAACGGCTGATTTTCGACAAAAGAGATAACACACCCCCATTACGTCATGCTTCAGAAATGTGGAAAATGGTCCGTTTTCAAATGTTTTATTTTTGAACGTCAGTTCACATTTGTAGGTGGATCATCAGTGTTAGAGCTAAAATTAGCATGTTTAAAGTGATTTTCATGCTTCCAGGGGCTCGGGAAGTTAATTAAATACCATTTGGAGTCATTTAATGTTCGAGCAAAAACGGCTAATTATCGACAAAAGAGATAACACCCCCCCATTACGTCCTGCTTCAGAAATGTGGAAAATGGTCCGTTTTCAAATGTTTTATTTTTGAACGTCAGTTCACATTTGTAGGTGGATCATCAGTGTTAGAGCTAAAATTAGCATGTTTAAAGTGATTTTCATGCTTCCAGGGGCTCGGGAAGTTAATTAAATACCATTTGGAGGCATTTAATGTTCGAGCAAAAACGGCTGATTTTCGACAAAAGAGATAACACCCCCCCATTACGTCCTGCTTCAGAAATGTGGAAAATGGTCCGTTTTCAAATGTTTTATTTTTGAACGTCAGTTCACATTTGTAGGTGGATCATCAGTGTTAGAGCAAAAATTAGCATGTTTAAAGTGATTTTCATGATTCCAGGGGCTCGGGAAGTTAATTAAATACCATTTGGAGGCATTTAATGTTCAAGCAAAAACGGCTGATTTTCGACAAAAGAGATAACACCCCCCCCATTACGTCATGCTTCAGAAATGTGGAAAATGGTCCGTTTTCAAATGTTTTATTTTTGAACGTCAGTTCACATTTGTAGGTGGATCATCAGTGTTAGAGCTAAAATTAGCATGTTTAAAGTGATTTTCATGCTCCCAGGGGCGCTGGAAGTTAATTAAATACCATTTGGAGGCATTTAATGTTCGAGCAAAAACGGCTGATTTTCGACAAAAGAGATAACACCCCCCCCCCCATTACGTCATGCTTCAGAAATGTGGAAAATGGTCCGTTTTCAAATGTTTTATTTTTGAACGTCAGTTCACATTTGTAGGTGGATCATCAGTGTTAGAGCTAAAATTAGCATGTTTAAAGTGATTTTCATGCTTCCAGGGGCGCTGGAAGTTAATTAAATACCATTTGGAGGCATTTAATGTTCGAGCAAAAACGGCTGATTTTCGACAAAAGAGATAACACCCCCCCATTACGTCCTGCTTCAGAAATGTGGAAAATGGTCCGTTTTCAAATGTTTTATTTTTGAACGTCAGTTCACATTTGTAGGTGGATCATCAGTGTTAGAGCTAAAATTAGCATGTTTAAAGTGATTTTCATGCTCCCAGGGGCTCGGGAAGTGAAATAAATACCATTTGGAGGCATTTAATGTTCGAGCAAAAACGGCTGATTTTCGACAAAAGAGATAACACCCCCCCATTACGTCATGCTTCAGAAATGTGGAAAATGGTCCGTTTTCAAATGTTTTATTTTTGAACGTCAGTTCACATTTGTAGGTGGATCATCAGTGTTAGAGCTAAAATTAGCATGTTTAAAGTGATTTTCATGCTTCCAGGGGCCCTAAACACAAGATTTATGGAATGGTTAAAAGTGCATGAAAATGGCCAATTTACCCACTCTGAGTTCTCAAAAAGGGTTTCTTCACCCCGGGAAGTTAATTAAATACCATTTGGAGGCATTTAATGTTCGAGCAAAAACGGCTGATTTTCGACAAAAGAGATAACACCCCCCCATTACGTCATGCTTCAGAAATGTGGAAAATGGTCCGTTTTCAAATGTTTTATTTTTGAACGTCAGTTCACATTTGTAGGTGGATCATCAGTGTTAGAGCTAAAATTAGCATGTTTAAAGTGATTTTCATGCTTCCAGGGGCTCGGGAAGTTAATTAAATACCATTTGGAGGCATTTTATGTTCGAGCAAAAACGGCTGATTTTCGACAAAAGAGATAACACCCCCCCATTACGTCATGCTTCAGAAATGTGGAAAATGGTCCGTTTTCAAATGTTTTATTTTTGAACGTCAGTTCACATTTGTAGGTGGATCATCAGTGTTAGAGCTAAAATTAGCATGTTTAAAGTGATTTTCATGCTCCCAGGGGCCCTAAACACAAGATTTATGAAATGGTTAAAAGTGCATGAAAATGGCCAATTTACCCACTCTGAGTTCTCAAAAAGGGTTTCTTCACCCCGGGAAGTTAATTAAATACCATTTGGAGGCATTTAATGTTCGAGCAAAAACGGCTGATTTTCGACAAAAGAGATAACACCCCCCCATTACGTCATGCTTCAGAAATGTGGAAAATGGTCCGTTTTCAAATGTTTTATTTTTGAACGTCAGTTCACATTTGTAGGTGGATCATCAGTGTTAGAGCTAAAATTAGCATGTTTAAAGTGATTTTCATGCTTCCAGGGGCTCGGGAAGTTAATTAAATACCATTTGGAGGCATTTAATGTTCGAGCAAAAACGGCTGATTTTCGACAAAAGAGATAACACCCCCCCATTACGTCCTGCTTCAGAAATGTGGAAAATGGTCCGTTTTCAAATGTTTTATTTTTGAACGTCAGTTCACATTTGTAGGTGGATCATCAGTGTTAGAGCTAAAATTAGCATGTTTAAAGGGATTTTCATGCTCCCAGGGGCCCTAAACACAAGATTTATGGAATGGTTAAAAGTGCATGAAAATGGCCAATTTACCCACTCTGAGTCCTCAAAAAGGGTTTCTTCACCCCGGGAAGTTAATTAAATACCATTTGGAGGCATTTAATGTTCGAGCAAAAACGGCTGATTTTCGACAAAAGAGATAACACCCCCCCATTACGTCCTGCTTCAGAAATGTGGAAAATGGTCCGTTTTCAAATGTTTTATTTTTGAACGTCGGTTCACATTTGTAGGTGGATCATCAGTGTTAGAGCTAAAATTAGCATGTTTAAAGTGATTTTCATGCTTCCAGGGGCGCTGGAAGTTAATTAAATACCATTTGGAGGCATTTAATGTTCGAGCAAAAACGGCTGATTTTCGACAAAAGAGATAACACCCCCCCCATTACGTCCTGCTTCAGAAATGTGGAAAATGGTCCGTTTCAAATGTTTTATTTTTGAACGTCAGTTCACATTTGTAGGTGGATCATCAGTGTTAGAGCTAAAATTAGCATGTTTAAAGTGATTTTCATGCTTCCAGGGGCTCGGGAAGTTAATTAAATACCATTTGGAGTCATTTAATGTTCGAGCAAAAACGGCTGATTTTCGACAAAAGAGATAACACCCCCCCATTACGTCCTGCTTCAGAAATGTGGAAAATGGTCCGTTTTCAAATGTTTTATTTTTGAACGTCAGTTCACATTTGTAGGTGGATCATCAGTGTTAGAGCTAAAATTAGCATGTTTAAAGTGATTTTCATGCTTCCAGGGGCTCGGGAAGTTAATTAAATACCATTTGGAGGCATTTAATGTTCGAGCAAAAACGGCTGATTTTCGACAAAAGAGATAACACCCCCCCATTACGTCCTGCTTCAGAAATGTGGAAAATGGTCCGTTTTCAAATGTTTTATTTTTGAACGTCAGTTCACATTTGTAGGTGGATCATCAGTGTTAGAGCTAAAATTAGCATGTTTAAACTGATTTTCATGCTCCCAGGGGCCCTAAACACAAGATTTATGGAATGGTTAAAAGTGCATGAAAATGGCCAATTTACCCACTCTGAGTCCTCAAAAAGGGTTTCTTCACCCCGGGAAGTTAATTAAATACCATTTGGAGGCATTTAATGTTCGAGCAAAAACGGCTGATTTTCGACAAAAGAGATAACACCCCCCCCCATTACGTCCTGCTTCAGAAATGTGGAAAATGGTCCGTTTTCAAATGTTTTATTTTTGAACGTCAGTTCACATTTGTAGGTGGATCATCAGTGTTAGAGCTAAAATTAGCATGTTTAAAGTGATTTTCATGCTTCCAGGGGCGCTGGAAGTTAATTAAATACCATTTGGAGGCATTTAATGTTCGAGCAAAAACGGCTGATTTTCGACAAAAGAGATAACACCCCCCCATTACGTCCTGCTTCAGAAATGTGGAAAATGGTCCGTTTCAAATGTTTTATTTTTGAACGTCAGTTCACATTTGTAGGTGGATCATCAGTGTTAGAGCTAAAATTAGCATGTTTAAAGTGATTTTCATGCTTCCAGGGGCTCGGGAAGTTATTAAATACCATTTGGAGTCATTTAATGTTCGAGCAAAAACGGCAGATTTTCGACAAAAGAGATAACACCCCCCCATTACGTCCTGCTTCAGAAATGTGGAAAATGGTCCGTTTTCAAATGTTTTATTTTTGAACTTCAGTTCACATTTGTAGGTGGATCATCAGTGTTAGAGCTAAAACTAGCATGTTTAAAGTGATTTTCATGCTTCCAGGGGCGCTGGAAGTTAATTAAATACCATTTGGAGGCATTTAATGTTCGAGCAAAAACGGCTGATTTTCGACAAAAGAGATAACACCCCCCCATTACGTCATGCTTCAGAAATGTGGAAAATGGTCCGTTTTCAAATGTTTTATTTTTGAACGTCAGTTCACATTTGTAGGTGGATCATCAGTGTTAGAGCTAAAATTAGCATGTTTAAAGTGATTTTCATACTCCCAGGGGCCCTAAACACAAGATTTATGGAATGGTTAAAAGTGCATGAAAATGGCCAATTTACCCACTCTGGGTTCTCAAAAAGGGTTTCTTCACCCCGGGAAGTTAATTAAATACCATTTGGAGGCATTTAATGTTCGAGCAAAAACGGCTGATTTTTGACAAAAGAGATAACACCCCCCCATTACGTCATGCTTCAGAAATGTGGAAAATGGTCCGTTTTCAAATGTTTTATTTTTGAACGTCAGTTCACATTTGTAGGTGGATCATCAGTGTTAGAGCTAAAATTAGCATGTTTAAAGTGATTTTCATGCTTCCAGGGGCCCTAAACACAAGATTTATGGAATGGTTAAAAGTGCATGAAAATGGCCAATTTACCCACTCTGAGTTCTCAAAAAGGGTTTCTTCACCCCGGGAAGTTAATTAAATACCATTTGGAGGCATTTAATGTTCGAGCAAAAACGGCTGATTTTCGACAAAAGAGATAACACCCCCCATTACGTCATGCTTCAGAAATGTGGAAAATGGTCCGTTTTCAAATGTTTTATTTTTGAACGTCAGTTCACATTTGTAGGTGGATCATCAGTGTTAGAGCTAAAATTAGCATGTTTAAAGTGATTTTCATGCTTCCAGGGGCTCGGGAAGTTAATTAAATACCATTTGAAGGCATTTTATGTTCGAGCAAAAACGGCTGATTTTCGACAAAAGAGATAACACCCCCCCATTACGTCATGCTTCAGAAATGTGGAAAATGGTCCGTTTTCAAATGTTTTATTTTTGAACGTCAGTTCACATTTGTAGGTGGATCATCAGTGTTAGAGCTAAAATTAGCATGTTTAAAGTGATTTTCATGCTTCCAGGGGCCCTAAACACAAGATTTATGGAATGGTTAAAAGTGCATGAAAATGGCCAATTTACCCACTCTGAGTTCTCAAAAAGGGTTTCTTCACCCCGGGAAGTTAATTAAATACCATTTGGAGGCATTTAATGTTCGAGCAAAAACGGCTGATTTTCGACAAAAGAGATAACACCCCCCATTACGTCATGCTTCAGAAATGTGGAAAATGGTCCGTTTTCAAATGTTTTATTTTTGAACGTCAGTTCACATTTGTAGGTGGATCATCAGTGTTAGAGCTAAAATTAGCATGTTTAAAGTGATTTTCATGCTCCCAGGGGCCCTAAACACAAGATTTATGGAATGGTTAAAAGTGCATGAAAATGGCCAATTTACCCACTCTGAGTTCTCAAAAAGGGTTTCTTCACCCCGGGAAGTTAATTAAATACCATTTGGAGGCATTTAATGTTCGAGCAAAAACGGCTGATTTTCGACAAAAGAGATAACACCCCCCCATTACGTCATGCTTCAGAAATGTGGAAAATGGTCCGTTTTCAAATGTTTTATTTTTGAACGTCAGTTCACATTTGTAGGTGGATCATCAGTGTTAGAGCTAAAATTAGCATGTTTAAAGTGATTTTCATGCTTCCAGGGGCTCGGGAAGTTAATTAAATACCATTTGGAGGCATTTAATGTTCGAGCAAAAACGGCTGATTTTCGACAAAAGAGATAACACCCCCCTATTACGTCCTGCTTCAGAAATGTGGAAAATGGTCCGTTTTCAAATGTTTTATTTTTGAACGTCAGTTCACATTTGTAGGTGGATCATCAGTGTTAGAGCT
This sequence comes from Lissotriton vulgaris, assembly GCF_964263255.1. Classification (NCBI taxonomy): domain Eukaryota; kingdom Metazoa; phylum Chordata; class Amphibia; order Caudata; family Salamandridae; genus Lissotriton; species Lissotriton vulgaris. The sequence continues at coordinate 849,890 of NW_028249112.1, forward strand.
AAAATTAGCATGTTTAAAGTGATTTTCATGCTCCCAGGGGCCCTAAACACAAGATTTATGGAATGGTTAAAAGTGCATGAAAATGGCCAATTTGCCCACTCTGAGTCCTCAAAAAGGGTTTCTTCACCCCGGGAAGTTAATTAAATACCATTTGGAGGCATTTAATGTTCGAGCAAAAACGGCTGATTTTCGACAAAAGAGATAACACCCCCCCATTACGTCCTGCTTCAGAAATGTGGAAAATGGTCCGTTTTCAAATGTTTTATTTTTGAACGTCAGTTCACATTTGTAGGTGGATCATCAGTGTTAGAGCTAAAATTAGCATGTTTAAAGTGATTTTCATGCTTCCAGGGGCGCTGGAAGTTAATTAAATACCATTTGGAGGCATTTAATGTTCGAGCAAAAACGGCTGATTTTCGACAAAAGAGATAACACCCCCCCATTACGTCCTGCTTCAGAAATGTGGAAAATGGTCCGTTTCAAATGTTTTATTTTTGAACGTCAGTTCACATTTGTAGGTGGATCATCAGTGTTAGAGCTAAAATTAGCATGTTTAAAGTGATTTTCATGCTTCCAGGGGCTAGGGAAGTTAATTAAATACCATTTGGAGGCATTTAATGTTCGAGCAAAAACGGCAGATTTTCGACAAAAGAGATAACACCCCCCCATTACGTCCTGCTTCAGAAATGTGGAAAATGGTCCGTTTTCAAATGTTTTATTTTTGAACTTCAGTTCACATTTGTAGGTGGATCATCAGTGTTAGAGCTAAAATTAGCATGTTTAAAGTGATTTTCATGCTCCCAGGGGCTCGGGAAGTGAAATAAATACCATTTGGAGGCATTTAATGTTCGAGCAAAAACGGCTGATTTTCGACAAAAGAGATAACACCCCCCCATTACGTCATGCTTCAGAAATGTGGAAAATGGTCCGTTTTCAAATGTTTTATTTTTGAACGTCAGTTCACATTTGTAGGTGGATCATCAGTGTTAGAGCTAAAATTAGCATGTTTAAAGTGATTTTCATGCTCCCAGAGGCGCTGGAAGTTAATTAAATACCATTTGGAGGCATTTAATGTTCGAGCAAAAACGGCTGATTTTCGACAAAAGAGATAACACCCCCCCATTACGTCCTGCTTCAGAAATGTGGAAAATGGTCCGTTTTCAAATGTTTTATTTTTGAACGTCAGTTCACATTTGTAGGTGGATCATCAGTGTTAGAGCTAAAATTAGCATGTTTAAAGTGATTTTCATGCTCCCAGGGGCTCGGGAAGTGAAATAAATACCATTTGGAGGCATTTAATGTTCGAGCAAAAACGGCTGATTTTCGACAAAAGAGATAACACCCCCCCATTACGTCATGCTTCAGAAATGTGGAAAATGGTCCGTTTTCAAATGTTTTATTTTTGAACGTCAGTTCACATTTGTAGGTGGATCATCAGTGTTAGAGCTAAAATTAGCATGTTTAAAGTGATTTTCATGCTTCCAGGGGCCCTAAACACAAGATTTATGGAATGGTTGAAAGTGCATGAAAATGGCCAATTTACCCACTCTGAGTTCTCAAAAAGGGTTTCTTCACCCCGGGAAGTTAATTAAATACCATTTGGAGGCATTTAATGTTCGAGCAAAAACGGCTGATTTTCGACAAAAGAGATAACACCCCCCCATTACGTCATGCTTCAGAAATGTGGAAAATGGTCCGTTTTCAAATGTTTTATTTTTGAACGTCAGTTCACATTTGTAGGTGGATCATCAGTGTTAGAGCTAAAATTAGCATGTTTAAAGTGATTTTCATGCTTCCAGGGGCTCGGGAAGTTAATTAAATACCATTTGAAGGCATTTTATGTTCGAGCAAAAACGGCTGATTTTCGACAAAAGAGATAACACCCCCCCATTACGTCATGCTTCAGAAATGTGGAAAATGGTCTGTTTTCAAATGTTTTATTTTTGAACGTCAGTTCACATTTGTAGGTGGATCATCAGTGTTAGAGCTAAAATTAGCATGTTTAAAGTGATTTTCATGCTTCCAGGGGCCCTAAACACAAGATTTATGGAATGGTTAAAAGTGCATGAAAATGGCCAATTTACCCACTCTGAGTTCTCAAAAAGGGTTTCTTCACCCCGGGAAGTTAATTAAATACCATTTGGAGGCATTTAATGTTCGAGCAAAAACGGCTGATTTTCGACAAAAGAGATAACACCCCCCATTACGTCATGCTTCAGAAATGTGGAAAATGGTCCGTTTTCAAATGTTTTATTTTTGAACGTCAGTTCACATTTGTAGGTGGATCATCAGTGTTAGAGCTAAAATTAGCATGTTTAAAGTGATTTTCATGCTCCCAGGGGCCCTAAACACAAGATTTATGGAATGGTTAAAAGTGCATGAAAATGGCCAATTTACCCACTCTGAGTTCTCAAAAAGGGTTTCTTCACCCCGGGAAGTTAATTAAATACCATTTGGAGGCATTTAATGTTCGAGCAAAAACGGCTGATTTTCGACAAAAGAGATAACACCCCCCCATTACGTCATGCTTCAGAAATGTGGAAAATGGTCCGTTTTCAAATGTTTTATTTTTGAACGTCAGTTCACATTTGTAGGTGGATCATCAGTGTTAGAGCTAAAATTAGCATGTTTAAAGTGATTTTCATGCTTCCAGGGGCTCGGGAAGTTAATTAAATACCATTTGGAGGCATTTAATGTTCGAGCAAAAACGGCTGATTTTCGACAAAAGAGATAACACCCCCCCATTACGTCCTGCTTCAGAAATGTGGAAAATGGTCCGTTTTCAAATGTTTTATTTTTGAACGTCAGTTCACATTTGTAGGTGGATCATCAGTGTTAGAGCTAAAATTAGCATGTTTAAAGTGATTTTCATGCTTCCAGGGGCGCTGGAAGTTAATTAAATACCATTTGGAGGCATTTAATGTTCGAGCAAAAACGGCTGATTTTCGACAAAAGAGATAACACCCCCCCATTACGTCCTGCTTCAGAAATGTGGAAAATGGTCCGTTTCAAATGTTTTATTTTTGAACGTCAGTTCACATTTGTAGGTGGATCATCAGTGTTAGAGCTAAAATTAGCATGTTTAAAGTGATTTTCATGCTTCCAGGGGCTCGGGAAGTTAATTAAATACCATTTGGAGGCATTTAATGTTCGAGCAAAAACGGCAGATTTTCGACAAAAGAGATAACACCCCCCCATTACGTCCTGCTTCAGAAATGTGGAAAATGGTCCGTTTTCAAATGTTTTATTTTTGAACTTCAGTTCACATTTGTAGGTGGATCATCAGTGTTAGAGCTAAAATTAGCATGTTTAAAGTGATTTTCATGCTCCCAGGGGCTCGGGAAGTGAAATAAATACCATTTGGAGGCATTTAATGTTCGAGCAAAAACGGCTGATTTTCGACAAAAGAGATAACACCCCCCCATTACGTCATGCTTCAGAAATGTGGAAAATGGTCCGTTTTCAAATGTTTTATTTTTGAACGTCAGTTCACATTTGTAGGTGGATCATCAGTGTTAGAGCTAAAATTAGCATGTTTAAAGTGATTTTCATGCTCCCAGAGGCGCTGGAAGTTAATTAAATACCATTTGGAGGCATTTAATGTTCGAGCAAAAACGGCTGATTTTCGACAAAAGAGATAACACCCCCCCATTACGTCCTGCTTCAGAAATGTGGAAAATGGTCCGTTTTCAAATGTTTTATTTTTGAACGTCAGTTCACATTTGTAGGTGGATCATCAGTGTTAGAGCTAAAATTAGCATGTTTAAAGTGATTTTCATGCTTCCAGGGGCTCGGGAAGTTAATTAAATACCATTTGGAGGCATTTAATGTTCGAGCAAAAACGGCTGATTTTCGACAAAAGACATAACACCTCCCCATTACGTCCTGCTTCAGAAATGTGGAAAATGGTCCGTTTTCAAATGTTTTATTTTTGAACGTCAGTTAACATTTGTAGGTGGATCATCAGTGTTAGAGCTAAAATTAGCATGTTTAAAGTGATTTTCATGCTCCCAGGGGCGCTGGAAGTTAATTAAATACCATTTGGAGGCATTTAATGTTCGAGCAAAAACGGCTGATTTTCGACAAAAGAGATAACACCCCCCCATTACGTCATGCTTCAGAAATGTGGAAAATGGTCCGTTTTCAAATGTTTTATTTTTGAACGTCAGTTCACATTTGTAGGTGGATCATCAGTGTTAGAGCTAAAATTAGCATGTTTAAAATGATTTTCATACTTCCAGGGGCGCTGGAAGTTAATTAAATACCATTTGGAGACATTTAATGTTCGAGCAAAAACGGCTGATTTTCGACAAAAGAGATAACACCCCCCCATTACGTCCTGCTTCAGAAATGTGGAAAATGGTCCTTTTTCAAATGTTTTATTTTTGAACGTCAGTTCACATTTGTAGGTGGATCATCAGTGTTAGAGCTAAAATTAGCATGTTTAAAGTGATTTTCATGCTCCCAGGGGCCCTAAACACAAGATTTATGGAATGGTTAAAAGTGCATGAAAATGGCCAATTTACCCACTCTGAGTTCTCAAAAAGGGTTTCTTCACCCCGGGAAGTTAATTAAATACCATTTGGAGGCATTTAATGTTCGAGCAAAAACGGCTGATTTTCGACAAAAGAGATAACACCCCCCCATTACGTCATGCTTCAGAAATGTGGAAAATGGTCCGTTTTCAAATGTTTTATTTTTGAACGTCAGTTCACATTTGTAGGTGGATCATCAGTGTTAGAGCTAAAATTAGCATGTTTAAAGTGATTTTCCTGCTCCCAGGGGCCCTAAACACAAGATTTATGGAATGGTTAAAAGTGCATGAAAATGGCCAATTTACCCACTCTGAGTTCTCAAAAAGGGTTTCTTCACCCCGGGAAGTTAATTAAATACCATTTGGAGGCATTTAATGTTCGAGCAAAAACGGCTGATTTTTGACAAAAGAGATAACACCCCCCCATTACGTCCTGCTTCAGAAATGTGGAAAATGGTCCGTTTTCAAATGTTTTATTTTTGAACGTCAGTTCACATTTGTAGGTGGATCATCAGTGTTAGAGCTAAAATTAGCATGTTTAAAGTGATTTTCATGCTTCCAGGGGCTCGGGAAGTTAATTAAATACCATTTGGAGGCATTTAAAGTTCGAGCAAAAACGGCTGATTTTGGACAAAAGAGATAACACCCCCCCATTACGTCCTGCTTCAGAAATGTGGAAAATGGTCCGTTTTCAAATGTTTTATTTTTGAACGTCAGTTCACATTTGTAGGTGGATCATCAGTGTTAGAGCTAAAATTAGCATGTTTAAAGTGATTTTCATGCTCCCAGGGGCCCTAAACACAAGATTTATGGAATGGTTAAAAGTGCATGAAAATGGCCAATTTACCCACTCTGAGTTCTCAAAAAGGGTTTCTTCACCCCGGGAAGTTAATTAAATACCATTTGGAGGCATTTAATGTTCGAGCAAAAACGGCTGATTTTCGACAAAAGAGATAACACCCCCCCATTACGTCCTGCTTCAGAAATGTGGAAAATGGTCCGTTTTCAAATGTTTTATTTTTGAACGTCAGTTCACATTTGTAGGTGGATCATCAGTGTTAGAGCTAAAATTAGCATGTTTAAAGTGATTTTCATGCTTCCAGGGGCGCTGGAAGTTAATTAAATACCATTTGGAGGCATTTAATGTTCGAGCAAAAACGGCTGATTTTCGACAAAAGAGATAACACCCCCCCATTACGTCCTGCTTCAGAAATGTGGAAAATGGTCCGTTTTCAAATGTTTTATTTTTGAACGTCAGTTCACATTTGTAGGTGGATCATCAGTGTTAGAGCTAAAATTAGCATGTTTAAAGTGATTTTCATGCTTCCAGGGGCTCGGGAAGTTAATTAAATACCATTTGGAGGCATTTAATGTTCGAGCAAAAACGGCTGATTTTCGACAAAAGAGATAACACCCCCCCATTACGTCCTGCTTCAGAAACGTGGAAAATGGTCTGTTTTCAAATGTTTTATTTTTGAACGTCAGTTAACATTTGTAGGTGGATCATCAGTGTTAGAGCTAAAATTAGCATGTTTAAAGTGATTTTCATGCTTCCAGGGGCGCTGGAAGTTAATTAAATACCATTTGGAGGCATTTAATGTTCGAGCAAAAACGGCTGATTTTCGACAAAAGAGATAACACCCCCCCATTACGTCATGCTTCAGAAATGTGGAAAATGGTCCGTTTTCAAATGTTTTATTTTTGAACGTCAGTTCACATTTGTAGGTGGATCATCAGTGTTAGAGCTAAAATTAGCATGTTTAAAGTGATTTTCATGCTCCCAGGGGCTCGGGAAGTGAAATAAATACCATTTGGAGGCATTTAATGTTCGAGCAAAAACGGCTGATTTTCGACAAAAGAGATAACACCCCCCCATTACGTCATGCTTCAGAAATGTGGAAAATGGTCCGTTTTCAAATGTTTTATTTTTGAACGTCAGTTCACATTTGTAGGTGGATCATCAGTGTTAGAGCTAAAATTAGCATGTTTAAAGTGATTTTCATGCTCCCAGGGGCGCTGGAAGTTAATTAAATACCATTTGGAGGCATTTAATGTTCGAGCAAAAACAGCTGATTTTCGACAAAAGAGATAACACCCCCCCATTACGTCATGCTTCAGAAATGTGGAAAATGGTCCGTTTTCAAATGTTTTATTTTTGAACGTCAGTTCACATTTGTAGGTGGATCATCAGTGTTAGAGCTAAAATTAGCATGTTTAAAGTGATTTTCATGCTTCCAGGGGCGCTGGAAGTTAATTAAATACCATTTGGAGGCATTTAATGTTCGAGCAAAAACGGCTGATTTTCGACAAAAGAGATAACACCCCCCCATTACGTCCTGCTTCAGAAATGTGGAAAATGGTCCGTTTTCAAATGTTTTATTTTTGAACGTCAGTTCACATTTGTAGGTGGATCATCAGTGTTAGAGCTAAAATTAGCATGTTTAAAGTGATTTTCATGCTCCCAGGGGCCCTAAACACAAGATTTATGGAATGGTTAAAAGTGCATGAAAATGGCCAATTTACCCACTCTGAGTTCTCAAAAAGGGTTTCTTCACCCCGGGAAGTTAATTAAATACCATTTGGAGGCATTTAATGTTCGAGCAAAAACGGCTGATTTTCGACAAAAGAGATAACACCCCCCCATTACGTCATGCTTCAGAAATGTGGAAAATGGTCCGTTTTCAAATGTTTTATTTTTGAACGTCAGTTCACATTTGTAGGTGGATCATCAGTGTTAGAGCTAAAATTAGCATGTTTAAAGTGATTTTCATGCTCCCAGGGGCCCTAAACACAAGATTTATGGAATGGTTAAAAGTGCATGAAAATGGCCAATTTACCCACTCTGAGTTCTCAAAAAGGGTTTCTTCACCCCGGGAAGTTAATTAAATACCATTTGGAGGCATTTAATGTTCGAGCAAAAACGGCTGATTTTCGACAAAAGAGATAACACCCCCCCATTACGTCCTGCTTCAGAAATGTGGAAAATGGTCCGTTTTCAAATGTTTTATTTTTGAACGTCAGTTCACATTTGTAGGTGGATCATCAGTGTTAGAGCTAAAATTAGCATGTTTAAAGTGATTTTCATGCTTCCAGGGGCTCGGGAAGTTAATTAAATACCATTTGGAGGCATTTAATGTTCGAGCAAAAACGGCTGATTTTCGACAAAAGAGATAACACCCCCCCATTACGTCCTGCTGCAGAAATGTGGAAAATGGTCCGTTTTCAAATGTTTTATTTTTGAACGTCAGTTCACATTTGTAGGTGGATCATCAGTGTTAGAGCTAAAATTAGCATGTTTAAAGTGATTTTCATGCTCCCAGGGGCGCTGGAAGTTAATTAAATACCATTTGGAGGCATTTAATGTTCGAGCAAAAACGGCTGATTTTCGACAAAAGAGATAACACCCCCCCATTACGTCATGCTTCAGAAATGTGGAAAATGGTCTGTTTTCAAATGTTTTATTTTTGAACGTCAGTTCACATTTGTAGGTGGATCATCAGTGTTAGAGCTAAAATTAGCATGTTTAAAGTGATTTTCATGCTCCCAGGGGCCCTAAACACAAGATTTATGGAACTGTTAAAAGTGCATGAAAATGGCCAATTTACCAACTCTGAGTTCTCAAAAAGGGTTTCTTCACCCCAGGAAGTTAATTAAATACCATTTGGAGGCATTTAATGTTCGAGCAAAAACGGCTGATTTTCGACAAAAGAGATAACACCCCCCCATTACGTCATGCTTCAGAAATGTGGAAAATGGTCCGTTTTCAAATGTTTTATTTTTGAACGTCAGTTCACATTTGTAGGTGGATCATCAGTGTTAGAGCTAAAATTAGCATGTTTAAAGTGATTTTCATGCTTCCAGGGGCCCTAAACACAAGATTTATGGAATGGTTAAAAGTGCATGAAAATGGCCAATTTACCCACTCTGAGTTCTCAAAAAGGGTTTCTTCACCCCGGGAAGGTAATTAAATACCATTTGGAGGCATTTAATGTTCGAGCAAAAACGGCTGATTTTCGACAAAAGAGATAACACCCCCCCATTACGTCCTGCTTCAGAAATGTGGAAAATGGTCCGTTTTCAAATGTTTTATTTTTGAACGTCAGTTCACATTTGTAGGTGGATCATCAGTGTTAGAGCTAAAATTAGCATGTTTAAAGTGATTTTCATGCTTCCAGGGGCTCGGGAAGTTAATTAAATACCATTTGGAGGCATTTAATGTTCGAGCAAAAACGGCTGATTTTCGACAAAAGAGATAACACCCCCCCATTACGTCCTGCTTCAGAAATGTGGAAAATGGTCCGTTTTCAAATGTTTTATTTTTGAACGTCAGTTCACATTTGTAGGTGGATCATCAGTGTTAGAGCTAAAATTAGCATGTTTAAAGTGATTTTCATGCTCCCAGGGGCCCTAAACACAAGATTTATGGAATGGTTAAAAGTGCATGAAAATGGCCAATTTACCCACTCTGAGTCCTCAAAAAGGGTTTCTTCACCCCGGGAAGTTAATTAAATACCATTTGGAGGCATTTAATGTTCGAGCAAAAACGGCTGATTTTCGACAAAAGAGATAACACCCCCCATTACGTCCTGCTTCAGAAATGTGGAAAATGGTCCGTTTTCAAATGTTTTATTTTTGAACGTCAGTTCACATTTGTAGGTGGATCATCAGTGTTAGAGCTAAAATTAGCATGTTTAAAGTGATTTTCATGCTTCCAGGGGCGCTGGAAGTTAATTAAATACCATTTGGAGGCATTTAATGTTCGAGCAAAAACGGCTGATTTTCGACAAAAGAGATAACACCCCCCCATTACGTCCTGCTTCAGAAATGTGGAAAATGGTCCGTTTCAAATGTTTTATTTTTGAACGTCAGTTCACATTTGTAGGTGGATCATCAGTGTTAGAGCTAAAATTAGCATGTTTAAAGTGATTTTCATGCTTCCAGGGGCTCGGGAAGTTAATTAAATACCATTTGGAGTCATTTAATGTTCGAGCAAAAACGGCTGATTTTCGACAAAAGAGATAACACCCCCCCATTACGTCCTGCTTCAGAAATGTGGAAAATGGTCCGTTTTCAAATGTTTTATTTTTGAACTTCAGTTCACATTTGTAGGTGGATCATCAGTGTTAGAGCTAAAATTAGCATGTTTAAAGTGATTTTCATGCTTCAAGGGGCGCTGGAAGTTAATTAAATACCATTTGGAGGCATTTAATGTTCGAGCAAAAACGGCTGATTTTCGACAAAAGAGATAACACCCCCCCATTACGTCATGCTTCAGAAATGTGGAAAATGGTCCGTTTTCAAATGTTTTATTTTTGAACGTCAGTTCACATTTGTAGGTGGATCATCAGTGTTAGAGCTAAAATTAGCATGTTTAAAGTGATTTTCATACTCCCAGGGGCCCTAAACACAAGATTTATGGAATGGTTAAAAGTGCATGAAAATGGCCAATTTACCCACTCTGGGTTCTCAAAAAGGGTTTCTTCACCCCGGGAAGTTAATTAAATACCATTTGGAGGCATTTAATGTTCGAGCAAAAACGGCTGATTTTCGACAAAAGAGATAACACCCCCCCATTACGTCATGCTTCAGAAATGTGGAAAATGGTCCGTTTTCAAATGTTTTATTTTTGAATGTCAGTTCACATTTGTAGGTGGATCATCAGTGTTAGAGCTAAAATTAGCATGTTTAAAGTGATTTTCATGCTTCCAGGGGCTCGGGAAGTTAATTAAATACCATTTGGAGGCATTTTATGTTCGAGCAAAAACGGCTGATTTTCGACAAAAGAGATAACACCCCCCATTACGTCATGCTTCAGAAATGTGGAAAATGGTCCGTTTTCAAATGTTTTATTTTTGAACGTCAGTTCACATTTGTAGGTGGATCATCAGTGTTAGAGCTAAAATTAGCATGTTTAAAGTGATTTTCATGCTTCCAGGGGCCCTAAACACAAGATTTATGGAATGGTTAAAAGTGCATGAAAATGGCCAATTTACCCACTCTGAGTTCTCAAAAAGGGTTTCTTCACCCCGGGAAGTTAATTAAATACCATTTGGAGGCATTTAATGTTCGAGCAAAAACGGCTGATTTTCGACAAAAGAGATAACACCCCCCCATTACGTCATGCTTCAGAAATGTGGAAAATGGTCCGTTTTCAAATGTTTTATTTTTGAACGTCAGTTCACATTTGTAGGTGGATCATCAGTGTTAGAGCTAAAATTAGCATGTTTAAAGTGATTTTCATGCTCCCAGGGGCCCTAAACACAAGATTTATGGAATGGTTAAAAGTGCATGAAAATGGCCAATTTACCCACTCTGAGTTCTCAAAAAGGGTTTCTTCACCCCGGGAAGTTAATTAAATACCATTTGGAGGCATTTAATGTTCGAGCAAAAACGGCTGATTTTCGACAAAAGAGATAACACCCCCCCATTACGTCATGCTTCAGAAATGTGGAAAATGGTCCGTTTTCAAATGTTTTATTTTTGAACGTCAGTTCACATTTGTAGGTGGATCATCAGTGTTAGAGCTAAAATTAGCATGTTTAAAGTGATTTTCATGCTTCCAGGGGCTCGGGAAGTTAATTAAATACCATTTGGAGGCATTTAATGTTCGAGCAAAAACGGCTGATTTTCGACAAAAGAGATAACACCCCCCCATTACGTCCTGCTTCAGAAATGTGGAAAATGGTCCGTTTTCAAATGTTTTATTTTTGAACGTCAGTTCACATTTGTAGGTGGATCATCAGTGTTAGAGCTAAAATTAGCATGTTTAAAGTGATTTTCATGCTCCCAGGGGCCCTAAACACAAGATTTATGGAATGGTTAAAAGTGCATGAAAATGGCCAATTTACCCACTCTGAGTCCTCAAAAAGGGTTTCTTCACCCCGGGAAGTTAATTAAATACCATTTGGAGGCATTTAATGTTCGAGCAAAAACGGCTGATTTTCGACAAAAGAGATAACACCCCCCCATTACGTCCTGCTTCAGAAATGTGGAAAATGGTCCGTTTTCAAATGTTTTATTTTTGAACGTCAGTTCACATTTGTAGGTGGATCATCAGTGTTAGAGCTAAAATTAGCATGTTTAAAGTGATTTTCATGCTTCCAGGGGCGCTGGAAGTTAATTAAATACCATTTGGAGGCATTTAATGTTCGAGCAAAAACGGCTGATTTTCGACAAAAGAGATAACACCCCCCATTACGTCCTGCTTCAGAAATGTGGAAAATGGTCCGTTTCAAATGTTTTATTTTTGAACGTCAGTTCACATTTGTAGGTGGATCATCAGTGTTAGAGCTAAAATTAGCATGTTTAAAGTGATTTTCATGCTTCCAGGGGCTCGGGAAGTTAATTAAATACCATTTGGAGGCATTTAATGTTCGAGCAAAAACGGCTGATTTTCGACAAAAGAGATAACACCCCCCCATTACGTCCTGCTTCAGAAATGTGGAAAATGGTCCGTTTTCAAATGTTTTATTTTTGAACTTCAGTTCACATTTGTAGGTGGATCATCAGTGTTAGAGCTAAAATTAGCATGTTTAAAGTGATTTTCATGCTTCCAGGGGCGCTGGAAGTTAATTAAATACCATTTGGAGGCATTTAATGTTCGAGCAAAAACGGCTGATTTTCGACAAAAGAGATAACACCCCCCCATTACGTCATGCTTCAGAAATGTGGAAAATGGTCCGTTTTCAAATGTTTTATTTTTGAACGTCAGTTCACATTTGTAGGTGGATCATCAGTGTTAGAGCTAAAATTAGCATGTTTAAAGTGATTTTCATGCTCCCAGGGGCTCGGGAAGTGAAATAAATACCATTTGGAGGCATTTAATGTTCGAGCAAAAACGGCTGATTTTCGACAAAAGAGATAACACCCCCCCATTACGTCATGCTTCAGAAATGTGGAAAATGGTCCGTTTTCAAATGTTTTATTTTTGAACGTCAGTTCACATTTGTAGGTGGATCATCAGTGTTAGAGCTAAAATTAGCATGTTTAAAGTGATTTTCATGCTCCCAGAGGCGCTGGAAGTTAATTAAATACCATTTGGAGGCATTTAATGTTCGAGCAAAAACGGCTGATTTTCGACAAAAGAGATAACACCCCCCCATTACGTCCTGCTTCAGAAATGTGGAAAATGGTCCGTTTTCAAATGTTTTATTTTTGAACGTCAGTTCACATTTGTAGGTGGATCATCAGTGTTAGAGCTAAAATTAGCATGTTTAAAGTGATTTTCATGCTTCCAGGGGCTCGGGAAGTTAATTAAATACCATTTGGAGGCATTTAATGTTCGAGCAAAAACGGCTGATTTTCGACAAAAGACATAACACCTCCCCATTACGTCCTGCTTCAGAAATGTGGAAAATGGTCTGTTTTCAAATGTTTTATTTTTGAACGTCAGTTCACATTTGTAGGTGGATCATCAGTGTTAGAGCTAAAATTAGCATGTTTAAAGTGATTTTCATGCTCCCAGGGGCGCTGGAAGTTAATTAAATACCATTTGGAGGCATTTAATGTTCGAGCAAAAACGGCTGATTTTCGACAAAAGAGATAACACCCCCCCATTACGTCATGCTTCAGAAATGTGGAAAATGGTCCGTTTTCAAATGTTTTATTTTTGAACGTCAGTTCACATTTGTAGGTGGATCATCAGTGTTAGAGCTAAAATTAGCATGTTTAAAGTGATTTTCATACTTCCAGGGGCGCTGGAAGTTAATTAAATACCATTTGGAGACATTTAATGTTCGAGCAAAAACGGCTGATTTTCGACAAAAGAGATAACACCCCCCCATTACGTCCTGCTTCAGAAATGTGGAAAATGGTCCGTTTTCAAATGTTTTATTTTTGAACGTCAGTTCACATTTGTAGGTGGATCATCAGTGTTAGAGCTAAAATTAGCATGTTTAAAGTGATTTTCATGCTCCCAGGGGCCCTAAACACAAGATTTATGGAATGGTTAAAAGTGCATGAAAATGGCCAATTTACCCACTCTGAGTTCTCAAAAAGGGTTTCTTCACCCCGGGAAGTTAATTAAATACCATTTGGAGGCATTTAATGTTCGAGCAAAAACGGCTGATTTTCGACAAAAGAGATAACACCCCCCCATTACGTCATGCTTCAGAAATGTGGAAAATGGTCCGTTTTCAAATGTTTTATTTTTGAACGTCAGTTCACATTTGTAGGTGGATCATCAGTGTTAGAGCTAAAATTAGCATGTTTAAAGTGATTTTCATGCTCCCAGGGGCCCTAAACACAAGATTTATGGAATGGTTAAAAGTGCATGAAAATGGCCAATTTACCCACTCTGAGTTCTCAAAAAGGGTTTCTTCACCCCGGGAAGTTAATTAAATACCATTTGGAGGCATTTAATGTTCGAGCAAAAACGGCTGATTTTTGACAAAAGAGATAACACCCCCCCATTACGTCCTGCTTCAGAAATGTGGAAAATGGTCCGTTTTCAAATGTTTTATTTTTGAACGTCAGTTCACATTTGTAGGTGGATCATCAGTGTTAGAGCTAAAATTAGCATGTTTAAAGTGATTTTCATGCTTCCAGGGGCTCGGGAAGTTAATTAAATACCATTTGGAGGCATTTAATGTTCGAGCAAAAACGGCTGATTTTGGACAAAAGAGATAACACCCCCCCCATTACGTCCTGCTTCAGAAATGTGGAAAATTGTCCGTTTTCAAATGTTTTATTTTTGAACGTCAGTTCACATTTGTAGGTGGATCATCAGTGTTAGAGCTAAAATTAGCATGTTTAAAGTGATTTTCATGCTCCCAGGGGCCCTAAACACAAGATTTATGGAATGGTTAAAAGTGCATGAAAATGGCCAATTTACCCACTCTGAGTTCTCAAAAAGGGTTTCTTCACCCCGGGAAGTTAATTAAATACCATTTGGAGGCATTTAATGTTCGAGCAAAAACGGCTGATTTTCGACAAAAGAGATAACACCCCCCCATTACGTCCTGCTTCAGAAATGTGGAAAATGGTCCGTTTTCAAATGTTTTATTTTTGAACGTCAGTTCAAATTTGTAGGTGGATCATCAGTGTTAGAGCTAAAATTAGCATGTTTAAAGTGATTTTCATGCTTCCAGGGGCGCTGGAAGTTAATTAAATACCATTTGGAGGCATTTAATGTTCGAGCAAAAACGGCTGATTTTCGACAAAAGAGATAACACCCCCCCATTACGTCCTGCTTCAGAAATGTGGAAAATGGTCCGTTTCAAATGTTTTATTTTTGAACGTCAGTTCACATTTGTAGGTGGATCATCAGTGTTAGAGCTAAAATTAGCATGTTTAAAGTGATTTTCATGCTTCCAGGGGCTCGGGAAGTTAATTAAATACCATTTGGAGGCATTTAATGTTCGAGCAAAAACGGCTGATTTTCGACAAAAGAGATAACACCCCCCCATTACGTCCTGCTTCAGAAATGTGGAAAATGGTCCGTTTTCAAATGTTTTATTTTTGAACTTCAGTTCACATTTGTAGGTGGATCATCAGTGTTAGAGCTAAAATTAGCATGTTTAAAGTGATTTTCATGCTTCCAGGGGCGCTGGAAGTTAATTAAATACCATTTGGAGGCATTTAATGTTCGAGCAAAAACGGCTGATTTTCGACAAAAGAGATAACACCCCCCCATTACGTCATGCTTCAGAAATGTGGAAAATGGTCCGTTTTCAAATGTTTTATTTTTGAACGTCAGTTCACATATGTAGGTGGATCATCAGTGTTAGAGCTAAAATTAGCATGTTTAAAGTGATTTTCATGCTCCCAGGGGCTCGGGAAGTGAAATAAATACCATTTGGAGGCATTTAATGTTCGAGCAAAAACGGCTGATTTTCGACAAAAGAGATAACACCCCCCCATTACGTCATGCTTCAGAAATGTGGAAAATGGTCCGTTTTCAAATGTTTTATTTTTGAACGTCAGTTCACATTTGTAGGTGGATCATCAGTGTTAGAGCTAAAATTAGCATGTTTAAAGTGATTTTCATGCTCCCAGGGGCGCTGGAAGTTAATTAAATACCATTTGGAGGCATTTAATGTTCGAGCAAAAACAGCTGATTTTCGACAAAAGAGATAACACCCCCCCATTACGTCATGCTTCAGAAATGTGGAAAATGGTCCGTTTTCAAATGTTTTATTTTTGAACGTCAGTTCACATTTGTAGGTGGATCATCAGTGTTAGAGCTAAAATTAGCATGTTTAAAGTGATTTTCATGCTTCCAGGGGCGCTGGAAGTTAATTAAATACCATTTGGAGGCATTTAATGTTCGAGCAAAAACGGCTGATTTTCGACAAAAGAGATAACACCCCCCCATTACGTCCTGCTTCAGAAATGTGGAAAATGGTCCGTTTTCAAATGTTTTATTTTTGAACGTCAGTTCACATTTGTAGGTGGATCATCAGTGTTAGAGCTAAAATTAGCATGTTTAAAGTGATTTTCATGCTCCCAGGGGCCCTAAACACAAGATTTATGGAATGGTTAAAAGTGCATGAAAATGGCCTATTTACCCACTCTGAGTTCTCAAAAAGGGTTTCTTCACCCCGGGAAGTTAATTAAATACCATTTGGAGGCATTTAATGTTCGAGCAAAAACGGCTGATTTTCGACAAAAGAGATAACACCCCCCCATTACGTCATGCTTCAGAAATGTGGAAAATGGTCCGTTTTCAAATGTTTTATTTTTGAACGTCAGTTCACATTTGTAGGTGGATCATCAGTGTTAGAGCTAAAATTAGCATGTTTAAAGTGATTTTCCTGCTCCCAGGGGCCCTAAACACAAGATTTATGGAATGGTTAAAAGTGCATGAAAATGGCCAATTTACCCACTCTGAGTTCTCAAAAAGGGTTTCTTCACCCCGGGAAGTTAATTAAATACCATTTGGAGGCATTTAATGTTCGAGCAAAAACGGCTGATTTTCGACAAAAGAGATAACACCCCCCATTACGTCCTGCTTCAGAAATGTGGAAAATGGTCCGTTTTCAAATGTTTTATTTTTGAACGTCAGTTCACATTTGTAGGTGGATCATCAGTGTTAGAGCTAAAATTAGCATGTTTAAAGTGATTTTCATGCTTCCAGGGGCTCGGGAAGTTAATTAAATACCATTTGGAGGCATTTAATGTTCGAGCAAAAACGGCTGATTTTCGACAAAAGAGATAACACCCCCCCATTACGTCCTGCTTCAGAAATGTGGAAAATGGTCCGTTTTCAAATGTTTTATTTTTGAACGTCAGTTCACATTTGTAGGTGGATCATCAGTGTTAGAGCTAAAATTAGCATGTTTAAAGTGATTTTCATGCTCCCAGGGGCTCGGGAAGTGAAATAAATACCATTTGGAGGCATTTAATGTTCGAGCAAAAACGGCTGATTTTCGACAAAAGAGATAACACCCCCCCATTACGTCATGCTTCAGAAATGTGGAAAATGGTCCGTTTTCAAATGTTTTATTTTTGAACGTCAGTTCACATTTGTAGGTGGATCATCAGTGTTAGAGCTAAAATTAGCATGTTTAAAGTGATTTTCATGCTCCCAGGGGCGCTGGAAGTTAATTAAATACCATTTGGAGGCATTTAATGTTCGAGCAAAAACGGCTGATTTTCGACAAAAGAGATAACACCCCCCCATTACGTCATGCTTCAGAAATGTGGAAAATGGTCCGTTTTCAAATGTTTTATTTTTGAACGTCAGTTCACATTTGTAGGTGGATCATCAGTGTTAGAGCTAAAATTAGCATGTTTAAAGTGATTTTCATGCTCCCAGGGGCCCTAAACACAAGATTTATGGAATGGTTAAAAGTGCATGAAAATGGCCAATTTACCCACTCTGAGTTCTCAAAAAGGGTTTCTTCACCCCAGGAAGTTAATTAAATACCATTTGGAGGCATTTAATGTTCGAGCAAAAACGGCTGATTTTCGACAAAAGAGATAACACCCCCCCATTACGTCATGCTTCAGAAATGTGGAAAATGGTCCGTTTTCAAATGTTTTATTTTTGAACGTCAGTTCACATTTGTAGGTGGATCATCAGTGTTAGAGCTAAAATTAGCATGTTTAAAGTGATTTTCATGCTTCCAGGGGCCCTAAACACAAGATTTATGGAATGGTTAAAAGTGCATGAAAATGGCCAATTTACCCACTCTGAGTTCTCAAAAAGGGTTTCTTCACCCCGGGAAGGTAATTAAATACCATTTGGAGGCATTTAATGTTCGAGCAAAAACGGCTGATTTTCGACAAAAGAGATAACACCCCCCCATTACGTCATGCTTCAGAAATGTGGAAAATGGTCCGTTTTCAAATGTTTTATTTTTGAACGTCAGTTCACATTTGTAGGTGGATCATCAGTGTTAGAGCTAAAATTAGCATGTTTAAAGTGATTTTCATGCTTCCAGGGGCTCGGGAAGTTAATTAAATACCATTTGGAGGCATTTAATGTTCGAGCAAAAACGGCTGATTTTCGACAAAAGAGATAACACCCCCCCATTACGTCATGCTTCAGAAATGTGGAAAATGGTCCGTTTTCGAATGTTTTATTTTTGAACGTCAGTTCACATTTGTAGGTGGATCATCAGTGTTAGAGCTAAAATTAGCATGTTTAAAGTGATTTTCATGCTTCCAGGGGCTCGGGAAGTTAATTAAATACCATTTGGAGGCATTTAATGTTCGAGCAAAAACGGCTGATTTTGGACAAAAGAGATAACACCCCCCCATTACGTCCTGCTTCAGAAATGTGGAAAATGGTCCGTTTTCAAATGTTTTATTTTTGAACGTCAGTTCACATTTGTAGGTGGATCATCAGTGTTAGAGCTAAAATTAGCATGTTTAAAGTGATTTTCATGCTCCCAGGGGCCCTAAACACAAGATTTATGGAATGGTTAAAAGTGCATGAAAATGGCCAATTTACCCACTCTGAGTTCTCAAAAAGGGTTTCTTCACCCCGGGAAGTTAATTAAATACCATTTGGAGGCATTTAATGTTCGAGCAAAAACGGCTGATTTTCGACAAAAGAGATAACACCCCCCCATTACGTCCTGCTTCAGAAATGTGGAAAATGGTCCGTTTTCAAATGTTTTATTTTTGAACGTCAGTTCACATTTGTAGGTGGATCATCAGTGTTAGAGCTAAAATTAGCATGTTTAAAGTGATTTTCATGCTTCCAGGGGCGCTGGAAGTTAATTAAATACCATTTGGAGGCATTTAATGTTCGAGCAAAAACGGCTGATTTTCGACAAAAGAGATAACACCCCCCCATTACGTCCTGCTTCAGAAATGTGGAAAATGGTCCGTTTTCAAATGTTTTATTTTTGAACGTCAGTTCACATTTGTAGGTGGATCATCAGTGTTAGAGCTAAAATTAGCATGTTTAAAGTGATTTTCATGCTTCCAGGGGCTCGGGAAGTTAATTAAATACCATTTGGAGGCATTTAATGTTCGAGCAAAAATGGCTGATTTTCGACAAAAGAGATAACACCCCCCCATTACGTCCTGCTTCAGAAATGTGGAAAATGGTCTGTTTTCAAATGTTTTATTTTTGAACGTCAGTTAACATTTGTAGGTGGATCATCAGTGTTAGAGCTAAAATTAGCATGTTTAAAGTGATTTTCATGCTTCCAGGGGCGCTGGAAGTTAATTAAATACCATTTGGAGGCATTTAATGTTCGAGCAAAAACGGCTGATTTTCGACAAAAGAGATAACACCCCCCCATTACGTCATGCTTCAGAAATGTGGAAAATGGTCCGTTTTCAAATGTTTTATTTTTGAACGTCAGTTCACATTTGTAGGTGGATCATCAGTGTTAGAGCTAAAATTAGCATGTTTAAAGTGATTTTCATGCTCCCAGGGGCTCGGGAAGTGAAATAAATACCATTTGGAGGCATTTAATGTTCGAGCAAAAACGGCTGATTTTCGACAAAAGAGATAACACCCCCCCATTACGTCATGCTTCAGAAATGTGGAAAATGGTCCGTTTTCAAATGTTTTATTTTTGAACGTCAGTTCACATTTGTAGGTGGATCATCAGTGTTAGAGCTAAAATGAGCATGTTTAAAGAGATTGTCATGCTCCCAGGGGCGCTGGAAGTTAATTAAATACCATTTGGAGGCATTTAATGTTCGAGCAAAAACAGCTGATTTTCGACAAAAGAGATAACACCCCCCCATTACGTCATGCTTCAGAAATGTGGAAAATGGTCCGTTTTCAAATGTTTTATTTTTGAACGTCAGTTCACATTTGTAGGTGGATCATCAGTGTTAGAGCTAAAATTAGCATGTTTAAAGTGATTTTCATGCTTCCAGGGGCGCTGGAAGTTAATTAAATACCATTTGGAGGCATTTAATGTTCGAGCAAAAACGGCTGATTTTCGACAAAAGAGATAACACCCCCCCATTACGTCCTGCTTCAGAAATGTGGAAAATGGTCCGTTTTCAAATGTTTTATTTTTGAACGTCAGTTCACATTTGTAGGTGGATCATCAGTGTTAGAGCTAAAATTAGCATGTTTAAAGTGATTTTCATGCTCCCAGGGGCCCTAAACACAAGATTTATGGAATGGTTAAAAGTGCATGAAAATGGCCAATTTACCCACTCTGAGTTCTCAAAAAGGGTTTCTTCACCCCGGGAAGTTAATTAAATACCATTTGGAGGCATTTAATGTTCGAGCAAAAACGGCTGATTTTCGACAAAAGAGATAACACCCCCCCATTACGTCATGCTTCAGAATTGTGGAAAATGGTCCGTTTTCAAATGTTTTATTTTTGAACGTCAGTTCACATTTGTAGGTGGATCATCAGTGTTAGAGCTAAAATTAGCATGTTTAAAGTGATTTTCATGCTCCCAGGGGCCCTAAACACAAGATTTATGGAATGGTTAAAAGTGCATGAAAATGGCCAATTTACCCACTCTGAGTTCTCAAAAAGGGTTTCTTCACCCCGGGAAGTTAATTAAATACCATTTGGAGGCATTTAATGTTCGAGCAAAAACGGCTGATTTTCGACAAAAGAGATAACACCCCCCCATTACGTCCTGCTTCAGAAATGTGGAAAATGGTCCGTTTTCAAATGTTTTATTTTTGAACGTCATTTCATATTTGTAGGTGGATCATCAGTGTTAGAGCTAAAATTAGCATGTTTAAAGTGATTTTCATGCTTCCAGGGGCTCGGGAAGTTAATTAAATACCATTTGGAGGCATTTAATGTTCGAGCAAAAACGGCTGATTTTTGACAAAAGAGATAACACCCCCCCATTACGTCCTGCTTCAGAAATGTGGAAAATGGCCCGTTTTCAAATGTTTTATTTTTGAACGTCAGTTCACATTTGTAGGTGGATCATCAGTGTTAGAGCTAAAATTAGCATGTTTAAAGTGATTTTCATGCTCCCAGGGGCTCGGGAAGTGAAATAAATACCATTTGGAGGCATTTAATGTTCGAGCAAAAACGGCTGATTTTCGACAAAAGAGATAACACCCCCCCATTACGTCATGCTTCAGAAATGTGGAAAATGGTCCGTTTTCAAATGTTTTATTTTTGAACGTCAGTTCACATTTGTAGGTGGATCATCAGTGTTAGAGCTAAAATTAGCATGTTTAAAGTGATTTTCATGCTCCCAGGGGCGCTGGAAGTTAATTAAATACCATTTGGAGGCATTTAATGTTCGAGCAAAAACGGCAGATTTTCGACAAAAGAGATAACACCCCCCCATTACGTCATGCTTCAGAAATGTGGAAAATGGTCCGTTTTCAAATGTTTTATTTTTGAACGTCAGTTCACATTTGTAGGTGGATCATCAGTGTTAGAGCTAAAATTAGCATGTTTAAAGTGATTTTCATGCTCCCAGGGGCCCTAAACACAAGATTTATGGAATGGTTAAAAGTGCATGAAAATGGCCAATTTACCCACTCTGAGTTCTCAAAAAGGGTTTCTTCACCCCAGGAAGTTAATTAAATACCATTTGGAGGCATTTAATGTTCGAGCAAAAACGGCTGATTTTCGACAAAAGAGATAACACCCCCCCATTACGTCATGCTTCAGAAATGTGGAAAATGGTCCGTTTTCAAATGTTTTATTTTTGAACGTCAGTTCACATTTGTAGGTGGATCATCAGTGTTAGAGCTAAAATTAGCATGTTTAAAGTGATTTTCATGCTTCCAGGGGCCCTAAACACAAGATTTATGGAATGGTTAAAAGTGCATGAAAATGGCCAATTTACCCACTCTGAGTTCTCAAAAAGGGTTTCTTCACCCCGGGAAGGTAATTAAATACCATTTGGAGGCATTTAATGTTCGAGCAAAAACGGCTGATTTTCGACAAAAGAGATAACACCCCCCCATTACGTCATGCTTCAGAAATGTGGAAAATGGTCCGTTTTCAAATGTTTTATTTTTGAACGTCAGTTCACATTTGTAGGTGGATCATCAGTGTTAGAGCTAAAATTAGCATGTTTAAAGTGATTTTCATGCTTCCAGGGGCTCGGGAAGTTAATTAAATACCATTTGGAGGCATTTAATGTTCGAGCAAAAACGGCTGATTTTCGACAAAAGAGATAACACCCCCCCATTACGTCATGCTTCAGAAATGTGGAAAATGGTCCGTTTTCGAATGTTTTATTTTTGAACGTCAGTTCACATTTGTAGGTGGATCATCAGTGTTAGAGCTAAAATTAGCATGTTTAAAGTGATTTTCATGCTTCCAGGGGCGCTGGAAGTTAATTAAATACCATTTGGAGGCATTTAATGTTCGAGCAAAAACGGCTGATTTTCGACAAAAGAGATAACACCCCCCCATTACGTCATGCTTCAGAAATGTGGAAAATGGTCCGTTTTCAAATGTTTTATTTTTGAACGTCAGTTCACATTTGTAGGTGGATCATCAGTGTTAGAGCTAAAATTAGCATGTTTAAAGTGATTTTCATGCTTCCAGGGGCTCGGGAAGTTAATTAAATACCATTTGGAGGCATTTAATGTTCGAGCAAAAACGGCAGATTTTCGACAAAAGAGATAACACCCCCCCATTACGTCCTGCTTCAGAAATGTGGAAAATGGTCCGTTTTCAAATGTTTTATTTTTGAACGTCAGTTCACATTTGTAGGTGGATCATCAGTGTTAGAGCTAAAATTAGCATGTTTAAAGTGATTTTCATGCTTCCAGGGGCGCTGGAAGTTAATTAAATACCATTTGGAGGCATTTAATGTTCGAGCAAAAACGGCTGATTTTCGACAAAAGAGATAACACCCCCCATTACGTCCTGCTTCAGAAATGTGGAAAATGGTCCGTTTCAAATGTTTTATTTTTGAACGTCAGTTCACATTTGTAGGTGGATCATCAGTGTTAGAGCTAAAATTAGCATGTTTAAAGTGATTTTCATGCTTCCAGGGGCTCGGGAAGTTAATTAAATACCATTTGGAGGCATTTAATGTTCGAGCAAAAACGGCTGATTTTCGACAAAAGAGATAACACCCCCCCATTACGTCCTGCTTCAGAAATGTGGAAAATGGTCCGTTTTCAAATGTTTTATTTTTGAACTTCAGTTCACATTTGTAGGTGGATCATCAGTGTTAGAGCTAAAATTAGCATGTTTAAAGTGATTTTCATGCTTCCAGGGGCGCTGGAAGTTAATTAAATACCATTTGGAGGCATTTAATGTTCGAGCAAAAACGGCTGATTTTCGACAAAAGAGATAACACCCCCCCATTACGTCATGCTTCAGAAATGTGGAAAATGGTCCGTTTTCAAATGTTTTATTTTTGAACGTCAGTTCACATTTGTAGGTGGATCATCAGTGTTAGAGCTAAAATTAGCATGTTTAAAGTGATTTTCATGCTCCCAGGGGCTCGGGAAGTGAAATAAATACCATTTGGAGGCATTTAATGTTCGAGCAAAAACGGCTGATTTTCGACAAAAGAGATAACACCCCCCCATTACGTCATGCTTCAGAAATGTGGAAAATGGTCCGTTTTCAAATGTTTTATTTTTGAACGTCAGTTCACATTTGTAGGTGGATCATCAGTGTTAGAGCTAAAATTAGCATGTTTAAAGTGATTTTCATGCTCCCAGAGGCGCTGGAAGTTAATTAAATACCATTTGGAGGCATTTAATGTTCGAGCAAAAACGGCTGATTTTCGACAAAAGAGATAACACCCCCCCATTACGTCCTGCTTCAGAAATGTGGAAAATGGTCCGTTTTCAAATGTTTTATTTTTGAACGTCAGTTCACATTTGTAGGTGGATCATCAGTGTTAGAGCTAAAATTAGCATGTTTAAAGTGATTTTCATGCTTCCAGGGGCTCGGGAAGTTAATTAAATACCATTTGGAGGCATTTAATGTTCGAGCAAAAACGGCTGATTTTCGACAAAAGACATAACACCTCCCCATTACGTCCTGCTTCAGAAATGTGGAAAATGGTCTGTTTTCAAATGTTTTATTTTTGAACGTCAGTTCACATTTGTAGGTGGATCATCAGTGTTAGAGCTAAAATTAGCATGTTTAAAGTGATTTTCATGCTCCCAGGGGCGCTGGAAGTTAATTAAATACCATTTGGAGGCATTTAATGTTCGAGCAAAAACGGCTGATTTTCGACAAAAGAGATAACACCCCCCCATTACGTCATGCTTCAGAAATGTGGAAAATGGTCCGTTTTCAAATGTTTTATTTTTGAACGTCAGTTCACATTTGTAGGTGGATCATCAGTGTTAGAGCTAAAATTAGCATGTTTAAAGTGATTTTCATACTTCCAGGGGCGCTGGAAGTTAATTAAATACCATTTGGAGACATTTAATGTTCGAGCAAAAACGGCTGATTTTCGACAAAAGAGATAACACCCCCCCATTACGTCCTGCTTCAGAAATGTGGAAAATGGTCCGTTTTCAAATGTTTTATTTTTGAACGTCAGTTCACATTTGTAGGTGGATCATCAGTGTTAGAGCTAAAATTAGCATGTTTAAAGTGATTTTCATGCTCCCAGGGGCCCTAAACACAAGATTTATGGAATGGTTAAAAGTGCATGAAAATGGCCAATTTACCCACTCTGAGTTCTCAAAAAGGGTTTCTTCACCCCGGGAAGTTAATTAAATACCATTTGGAGGCATTTAATGTTCGAGCAAAAACGGCTGATTTTCGACAAAAGAGATAACACCCCCCCATTACGTCATGCTTCAGAAATGTGGAAAATGGTCCGTTTTCAAATGTTTTATTTTTGAACGTCAGTTCACATTTGTAGGTGGATCATCAGTGTTAGAGCTAAAATTAGCATGTTTAAAGTGATTTTCATGCTCCCAGGGGCCCTAAACACAAGATTTATGGAATGGTTAAAAGTGCATGAAAATGGCCAATTTACCCACTCTGAGTTCTCAAAAAGGGTTTCTTCACCCCGGGAAGTTAATTAAATACCATTTGGAGGCATTTAATGTTCGAGCAAAAACGGCTGATTTTTGACAAAAGAGATAACACCCCCCCATTACGTCCTGCTTCAGAAATGTGGAAAATGGTCCGTTTTCAAATGTTTTATTTTTGAACGTCAGTTCACATTTGTAGGTGGATCATCAGTGTTAGAGCTAAAATTAGCATGTTTAAAGTGATTTTCATGCTTCCAGGGGCTCGGGAAGTTAATTAAATACCATTTGGAGGCATTTAATGTTCGAGCAAAAACGGCTGATTTTGGACAAAAGAGATAACACCCCCCCCATTACGTCCTGCTTCAGAAATGTGGAAAATTGTCCGTTTTCAAATGTTTTATTTTTGAACGTCAGTTCACATTTGTAGGTGGATCATCAGTGTTAGAGCTAAAATTAGCATGTTTAAAGTGATTTTCATGCTCCCAGGGGCCCTAAACACAAGATTTATGGAATGGTTAAAAGTGCATGAAAATGGCCAATTTACCCACTCTGAGTTCTCAAAAAGGGTTTCTTCACCCCGGGAAGTTAATTAAATACCATTTGGAGGCATTTAATGTTTGAGCAAAAACGGCTGATTTTCGACAAAAGAGATAACACCCCCCCATTACGTCCTGCTTCAGAAATGTGGAAAATGGTCCGTTTTCAAATGTTTTATTTTTGAACGTCAGTTCAAATTTGTAGGTGGATCATCAGTGTTAGAGCTAAAATTAGCATGTTTAAAGTGATTTTCATGCTTCCAGGGGCGCTGGAAGTTAATTAAATACCATTTGGAGGCATTTAATGTTCGAGCAAAAACGGCTGATTTTCGACAAAAGAGATAACACCCCCCCATTACGTCCTGCTTCAGAAATGTGGAAAATGGTCCGTTTCAAATGTTTTATTTTTGAACGTCAGTTCACATTTGTAGGTGGATCATCAGTGTTAGAGCTAAAATTAGCATGTTTAAAGTGATTTTCATGCTTCCAGGGGCTCGGGAAGTTAATTAAATACCATTTGGAGGCATTTAATGTTCGAGCAAAAACGGCTGATTTTCGACAAAAGAGATAACACCCCCCCATTACGTCCTGCTTCAGAAATGTGGAAAATGGTCCGTTTTCAAATGTTTTATTTTTGAACTTCAGTTCACATTTGTAGGTGGATCATCAGTGTTAGAGCTAAAATTAGCATGTTTAAAGTGATTTTCATGCTTCCAGGGGCGCTGGAAGTTAATTAAATACCATTTGGAGGCATTTAATGTTCGAGCAAAAACGGCTGATTTTCGACAAAAGAGATAACACCCCCCCATTACGTCATGCTTCAGAAATGTGGAAAATGGTCCGTTTTCAAATGTTTTATTTTTGAACGTCAGTTCACATATGTAGGTGGATCATCAGTGTTAGAGCTAAAATTAGCATGTTTAAAGTGATTTTCATGCTCCCAGGGGCTCGGGAAGTGAAATAAATACCATTTGGAGGCATTTAATGTTCGAGCAAAAACGGCTGATTTTCGACAAAAGAGATAACACCCCCCCATTACGTCATGCTTCAGAAATGTGGAAAATGGTCCGTTTTCAAATGTTTTATTTTTGAACGTCAGTTCACATTTGTAGGTGGATCATCAGTGTTAGAGCTAAAATTAGCATGTTTAAAGTGATTTTCATGCTCCCAGGGGCGCTGGAAGTTAATTAAATACCATTTGGAGGCATTTAATGTTCGAGCAAAAACAGCTGATTTTCGACAAAAGAGATAACACCCCCCCATTACGTCATGCTTCAGAAATGTGGAAAATGGTCCGTTTTCAAATGTTTTATTTTTGAACGTCAGTTCACATTTGTAGGTGGATCATCAGTGTTAGAGCTAAAATTAGCATGTTTAAAGTGATTTTCATGCTTCCAGGGGCGCTGGAAGTTAATTAAATACCATTTGGAGGCATTTAATGTTCGAGCAAAAACGGCTGATTTTCGACAAAAGAGATAACACCCCCCCATTACGTCCTGCTTCAGAAATGTGGAAAATGGTCCGTTTTCAAATGTTTTATTTTTGAACGTCAGTTCACATTTGTAGGTGGATCATCAGTGTTAGAGCTAAAATTAGCATGTTTAAAGTGATTTTCATGCTCCCAGGGGCCCTAAACACAAGATTTATGGAATGGTTAAAAGTGCATGAAAATGGCCTATTTACCCACTCTGAGTTCTCAAAAAGGGTTTCTTCACCCCGGGAAGTTAATTAAATACCATTTGGAGGCATTTAATGTTCGAGCAAAAACGGCTGATTTTCGACAAAAGAGATAACACCCCCCCATTACGTCATGCTTCAGAAATGTGGAAAATGGTCCGTTTTCAAATGTTTTATTTTTGAACGTCAGTTCACATTTGTAGGTGGATCATCAGTGTTAGAGCTAAAATTAGCATGTTTAAAGTGATTTTCCTGCTCCCAGGGGCCCTAAACACAAGATTTATGGAATGGTTAAAAGTGCATGAAAATGGCCAATTTACCCACTCTGAGTTCTCAAAAAGGGTTTCTTCACCCCGGGAAGTTAATTAAATACCATTTGGAGGCATTTAATGTTCGAGCAAAAACGGCTGATTTTCGACAAAAGAGATAACACCCCCCATTACGTCCTGCTTCAGAAATGTGGAAAATGGTCCGTTTTCAAATGTTTTATTTTTGAACGTCAGTTCACATTTGTAGGTGGATCATCAGTGTTAGAGCTAAAATTAGCATGTTTAAAGTGATTTTCATGCTTCCAGGGGCTCGGGAAGTTAATTAAATACCATTTGGAGGCATTTAATGTTCGAGCAAAAACGGCTGATTTTCGACAAAAGAGATAACACCCCCCCATTACGTCCTGCTTCAGAAATGTGGAAAATGGTCCGTTTTCAAATGTTTTATTTTTGAACGTCAGTTCACATTTGTAGGTGGATCATCAGTGTTAGAGCTAAAATTAGCATGTTTAAAGTGATTTTCATGCTCCCAGGGGCTCGGGAAGTGAAATAAATACCATTTGGAGGCATTTAATGTTCGAGCAAAAACGGCTGATTTTCGACAAAAGAGATAACACCCCCCCATTACGTCATGCTTCAGAAATGTGGAAAATGGTCCGTTTTCAAATGTTTTATTTTTGAACGTCAGTTCACATTTGTAGGTGGATCATCAGTGTTAGAGCTAAAATTAGCATGTTTAAAGTGATTTTCATGCTCCCAGGGGCGCTGGAAGTTAATTAAATACCATTTGGAGGCATTTAATGTTCGAGCAAAAACGGCTGATTTTCGACAAAAGAGATAACACCCCCCCATTACGTCATGCTTCAGAAATGTGGAAAATGGTCCGTTTTCAAATGTTTTATTTTTGAACGTCAGTTCACATTTGTAGGTGGATCATCAGTGTTAGAGCTAAAATTAGCATGTTTAAAGTGATTTTCATGCTCCCAGGGGCCCTAAACACAAGATTTATGGAATGGTTAAAAGTGCATGAAAATGGCCAATTTACCCACTCTGAGTTCTCAAAAAGGGTTTCTTCACCCCAGGAAGTTAATTAAATACCATTTGGAGGCATTTAATGTTCGAGCAAAAACGGCTGATTTTCGACAAAAGAGATAACACCCCCCCATTACGTCATGCTTCAGAAATGTGGAAAATGGTCCGTTTTCAAATGTTTTATTTTTGAACGTCAGTTCACATTTGTAGGTGGATCATCAGTGTTAGAGCTAAAATTAGCATGTTTAAAGTGATTTTCATGCTTCCAGGGGCCCTAAACACAAGATTTATGGAATGGTTAAAAGTGCATGAAAATGGCCAATTTACCCACTCTGAGTTCTCAAAAAGGGTTTCTTCACCCCGGGAAGGTAATTAAATACCATTTGGAGGCATTTAATGTTCGAGCAAAAACGGCTGATTTTCGACAAAAGAGATAACACCCCCCCATTACGTCATGCTTCAGAAATGTGGAAAATGGTCCGTTTTCAAATGTTTTATTTTTGAACGTCAGTTCACATTTGTAGGTGGATCATCAGTGTTAGAGCTAAAATTAGCATGTTTAAAGTGATTTTCATGCTTCCAGGGGCTCGGGAAGTTAATTAAATACCATTTGGAGGCATTTAATGTTCGAGCAAAAACGGCTGATTTTCGACAAAAGAGATAACACCCCCCCATTACGTCATGCTTCAGAAATGTGGAAAATGGTCCGTTTTCGAATGTTTTATTTTTGAACGTCAGTTCACATTTGTAGGTGGATCATCAGTGTTAGAGCTAAAATTAGCATGTTTAAAGTGATTTTCATGCTTCCAGGGGCTCGGGAAGTTAATTAAATACCATTTGGAGGCATTTAATGTTCGAGCAAAAACGGCTGATTTTGGACAAAAGAGATAACACCCCCCCATTACGTCCTGCTTCAGAAATGTGGAAAATGGTCCGTTTTCAAATGTTTTATTTTTGAACGTCAGTTCACATTTGTAGGTGGATCATCAGTGTTAGAGCTAAAATTAGCATGTTTAAAGTGATTTTCATGCTCCCAGGGGCCCTAAACACAAGATTTATGGAATGGTTAAAAGTGCATGAAAATGGCCAATTTACCCACTCTGAGTTCTCAAAAAGGGTTTCTTCACCCCGGGAAGTTAATTAAATACCATTTGGAGGCATTTAATGTTCGAGCAAAAACGGCTGATTTTCGACAAAAGAGATAACACCCCCCCATTACGTCCTGCTTCAGAAATGTGGAAAATGGTCCGTTTTCAAATGTTTTATTTTTGAACGTCAGTTCACATTTGTAGGTGGATCATCAGTGTTAGAGCTAAAATTAGCATGTTTAAAGTGATTTTCATGCTTCCAGGGGCGCTGGAAGTTAATTAAATACCATTTGGAGGCATTTAATGTTCGAGCAAAAACGGCTGATTTTCGACAAAAGAGATAACACCCCCCCATTACGTCCTGCTTCAGAAATGTGGAAAATGGTCCGTTTTCAAATGTTTTATTTTTGAACGTCAGTTCACATTTGTAGGTGGATCATCAGTGTTAGAGCTAAAATTAGCATGTTTAAAGTGATTTTCATGCTTCCAGGGGCTCGGGAAGTTAATTAAATACCATTTGGAGGCATTTAATGTTCGAGCAAAAATGGCTGATTTTCGACAAAAGAGATAACACCCCCCCATTACGTCCTGCTTCAGAAATGTGGAAAATGGTCTGTTTTCAAATGTTTTATTTTTGAACGTCAGTTAACATTTGTAGGTGGATCATCAGTGTTAGAGCTAAAATTAGCATGTTTAAAGTGATTTTCATGCTTCCAGGGGCGCTGGAAGTTAATTAAATACCATTTGGAGGCATTTAATGTTCGAGCAAAAACGGCTGATTTTCGACAAAAGAGATAACACCCCCCCATTACGTCATGCTTCAGAAATGTGGAAAATGGTCCGTTTTCAAATGTTTTATTTTTGAACGTCAGTTCACATTTGTAGGTGGATCATCAGTGTTAGAGCTAAAATTAGCATGTTTAAAGTGATTTTCATGCTCCCAGGGGCTCGGGAAGTGAAATAAATACCATTTGGAGGCATTTAATGTTCGAGCAAAAACGGCTGATTTTCGACAAAAGAGATAACACCCCCCCATTACGTCATGCTTCAGAAATGTGGAAAATGGTCCGTTTTCAAATGTTTTATTTTTGAACGTCAGTTCACATTTGTAGGTGGATCATCAGTGTTAGAGCTAAAATGAGCATGTTTAAAGAGATTGTCATGCTCCCAGGGGCGCTGGAAGTTAATTAAATACCATTTGGAGGCATTTAATGTTCGAGCAAAAACAGCTGATTTTCGACAAAAGAGATAACACCCCCCCATTACGTCATGCTTCAGAAATGTGGAAAATGGTCCGTTTTCAAATGTTTTATTTTTGAACGTCAGTTCACATTTGTAGGTGGATCATCAGTGTTAGAGCTAAAATTAGCATGTTTAAAGTGATTTTCATGCTTCCAGGGGCGCTGGAAGTTAATTAAATACCATTTGGAGGCATTTAATGTTCGAGCAAAAACGGCTGATTTTCGACAAAAGAGATAACACCCCCCCATTACGTCCTGCTTCAGAAATGTGGAAAATGGTCCGTTTTCAAATGTTTTATTTTTGAACGTCAGTTCACATTTGTAGGTGGATCATCAGTGTTAGAGCTAAAATTAGCATGTTTAAAGTGATTTTCATGCTCCCAGGGGCCCTAAACACAAGATTTATGGAATGGTTAAAAGTGCATGAAAATGGCCAATTTACCCACTCTGAGTTCTCAAAAAGGGTTTCTTCACCCCGGGAAGTTAATTAAATACCATTTGGAGGCATTTAATGTTCGAGCAAAAACGGCTGATTTTCGACAAAAGAGATAACACCCCCCCATTACGTCATGCTTCAGAATTGTGGAAAATGGTCCGTTTTCAAATGTTTTATTTTTGAACGTCAGTTCACATTTGTAGGTGGATCATCAGTGTTAGAGCTAAAATTAGCATGTTTAAAGTGATTTTCATGCTCCCAGGGGCCCTAAACACAAGATTTATGGAATGGTTAAAAGTGCATGAAAATGGCCAATTTACCCACTCTGAGTTCTCAAAAAGGGTTTCTTCACCCCGGGAAGTTAATTAAATACCATTTGGAGGCATTTAATGTTCGAGCAAAAACGGCTGATTTTCGACAAAAGAGATAACACCCCCCCATTACGTCCTGCTTCAGAAATGTGGAAAATGGTCCGTTTTCAAATGTTTTATTTTTGAACGTCATTTCATATTTGTAGGTGGATCATCAGTGTTAGAGCTAAAATTAGCATGTTTAAAGTGATTTTCATGCTTCCAGGGGCTCGGGAAGTTAATTAAATACCATTTGGAGGCATTTAATGTTCGAGCAAAAACGGCTGATTTTTGACAAAAGAGATAACACCCCCCCATTACGTCCTGCTTCAGAAATGTGGAAAATGGCCCGTTTTCAAATGTTTTATTTTTGAACGTCAGTTCACATTTGTAGGTGGATCATCAGTGTTAGAGCTAAAATTAGCATGTTTAAAGTGATTTTCATGCTCCCAGGGGCTCGGGAAGTGAAATAAATACCATTTGGAGGCATTTAATGTTCGAGCAAAAACGGCTGATTTTCGACAAAAGAGATAACACCCCCCCATTACGTCATGCTTCAGAAATGTGGAAAATGGTCCGTTTTCAAATGTTTTATTTTTGAACGTCAGTTCACATTTGTAGGTGGATCATCAGTGTTAGAGCTAAAATTAGCATGTTTAAAGTGATTTTCATGCTCCCAGGGGCGCTGGAAGTTAATTAAATACCATTTGGAGGCATTTAATGTTCGAGCAAAAACAGCAGATTTTCGACAAAAGAGATAACACCCCCCCATTACGTCATGCTTCAGAAATGTGGAAAATGGTCCGTTTTCAAATGTTTTATTTTTGAACGTCAGTTCACATTTGTAGGTGGATCATCAGTGTTAGAGCTAAAATTAGCATGTTTAAAGTGATTTTCATGCTCCCAGGGGCCCTAAACACAAGATTTATGGAATGGTTAAAAGTGCATGAAAATGGCCAATTTACCCACTCTGAGTTCTCAAAAAGGGTTTCTTCACCCCAGGAAGTTAATTAAATACCATTTGGAGGCATTTAATGTTCGAGCAAAAACGGCTGATTTTCGACAAAAGAGATAACACCCCCCCATTACGTCATGCTTCAGAAATGTGGAAAATGGTCCGTTTTCAAATGTTTTATTTTTGAACGTCAGTTCACATTTGTAGGTGGATCATCAGTGTTAGAGCTAAAATTAGCATGTTTAAAGTGATTTTCATGCTTCCAGGGGCCCTAAACACAAGATTTATGGAATGGTTAAAAGTGCATGAAAATGGCCAATTTACCCACTCTGAGTTCTCAAAAAGGGTTTCTTCACCCCGGGAAGGTAATTAAATACCATTTGGAGGCATTTAATGTTCGAGCAAAAACGGCTGATTTTCGACAAAAGAGATAACACCCCCCCATTACGTCATGCTTCAGAAATGTGGAAAATGGTCCGTTTTCAAATGTTTTATTTTTGAACGTCAGTTCACATTTGTAGGTGGATCATCAGTGTTAGAGCTAAAATTAGCATGTTTAAAGTGATTTTCATGCTTCCAGGGGCTCGGGAAGTTAATTAAATACCATTTGGAGGCATTTAATGTTCGAGCAAAAACGGCTGATTTTCGACAAAAGAGATAACACCCCCCCATTACGTCATGCTTCAGAAATGTGGAAAATGGTCCGTTTTCGAATGTTTTATTTTTGAACGTCAGTTCACATTTGTAGGTGGATCATCAGTGTTAGAGCTAAAATTAGCATGTTTAAAGTGATTTTCATGCTTCCAGGGGCGCTGGAAGTTAATTAAATACCATTTGGAGGCATTTAATGTTCGAGCAAAAACGGCTGATTTTCGACAAAAGAGATAACACCCCCCCATTACGTCATGCTTCAGAAATGTGGAAAATGGTCCGTTTTCAAATGTTTTATTTTTGAACGTCAGTTCACATTTGTAGGTGGATCATCAGTGTTAGAGCTAAAATTAGCATGTTTAAAGTGATTTTCATGCTTCCAGGGGCTCGGGAAGTTAATTAAATACCATTTGGAGGCATTTAATGTTCGAGCAAAAACGGCTGATTTTCGACAAAAGAGATAACACCCCCCCATTACGTCCTGCTTCAGAAATGTGGAAAATGGTCCGTTTTCAAATGTTTTATTTTTGAACGTCAGTTCACATTTGTAGGTGGATCATCAGTGTTAGAGCTAAAATTAGCATGTTTAAAGTGATTTTCATGCTTCCAGGGGCGCTGGAAGTTAATTAAATACCATTTGGAGGCATTTAATGTTCGAGCAAAAACGGCTGATTTTCGACAAAAAAGATAACACCCCCCCATTACGTCCTGCTTCAGAAATGTGGAAAATGGTCCGTTTTCAAATGTTTTTTTTTTGAACGTCAGTTCACATTTGTAGGTGGATCATCAGTGTTAGAGCTAAAATTAGCATGTTTAAAGTGATTTTCATGCTTCCAGGGGCTCGGGAAGTTAATTAAATACCATTTGGAGGCATTTAATGTTCGAGCAAAAACGGCTGATTTTCGACAAAAGAGATAACACCCCCCCATTACGTCCTGCTTCAGAAATGTGGAAAATGGTCCGTTTTCAAATGTTTTATTTTTGAACGTCAGTTCACATTTGTAGGTGGATCATCAGTGTTAGAGCTAAAATTAGCATGTTTAAAGTGATTTTCATGCTCCCAGGGGCCCTAAACACAAGATTTATGGAATGGTTAAAAGTGCATGAAAATGGCCAATTTACCCACTCTGAGTTCTCAAAAAGGGTTTCTTCACCCCGGGAAGTTAATTAAATACCATTTGGAGGCATTTAATGTTCGAGCAAAAACGGCTGATTTTCGACAAAAGAGATAACACCCCCCATTACGTCCTGCTTCAGAAATGTGGAAAATGGTCTGTTTTCAAATGTTTTATTTTTGAACGTCAGTTCACATTTGTAGGTGGATCATCAGTGTTAGAGCTAAAATTAGCATGTTTAAAGTGATTTTCATGCTTCCAGGGGCTCGGGAAGTTAATTAAATACCATTTGGAGGCATTTAATGTTCGAGCAAAAACGGCTGATTTTCGACAAAAGAGATAACACCCCCCCATTACGTCCTGCTTCAGAAATGTGGAAAATGGTCCGTTTTCAAATGTTTTATTTTTGAACGTCAGTTCACATTTGTAGGTGGATCATCAGTGTTAGAGCTAAAATTAGCATGTTTAAAGTGATTTTCATGCTTCCAGGGGCTCGGGAAGTTAATTAAATACCATTTGGAGGCATTTAATGTTCGAGCAAAAACAGCTGATTTTCGACAAAAGAGATAACACCCCCCCATTACGTCCTGCTTCAGAAATGTGGAAAATGGTCCGTTTTCAAATGTTTTATTTTTGAACGTCAGTTCACATTTGTAGGTGGATCATCAGTGTTAGAGCTAAAATTAGCATGTTTAAAGTGATTTTCATGCTCCCAGGGGCCCTAAACACAAGATTTATGGAATGGTTAAAAGTGCATGAAAATGGCCAATTTACCCACTCTGAGTTCTCAAAAAGGGTTTCTTCACCCCGGGAAGTTAATTAAATACCATTTGGAGGCATTTAATGTTCGAGCAAAAACGGCTGATTTTCGACAAAAGAGATAACACCCCCCATTACGTCCTGCTTCAGAAATGTGGAAAATGGTCTGTTTTCAAATGTTTTATTTTTGAACGTCAGTTCACATTTGTAGGTGGATCATCAGTGTTAGAGCTAAAATTAGCATGTTTAAAGTGATTTTCATGCTTCCAGGGGCTCGGGAAGTTAATTAAATACCATTTGGAGGCATTTAATGTTCGAGCAAAAACGGCTGATTTTCGACAAAAGAGATAACACCCCCCCATTACGTCCTGCTTCAGAAATGTGGAAAATGGTCCGTTTTCAAATGTTTTATTTTTGAACGTCAGTTCACATTTGTAGGTGGATCATCAGTGTTAGAGCTAAAATTAGCATGTTTAAAGTGATTTTCATGCTCCCAGGGGCCCTAAACACAAGATTTATGGAATGGTTAAAAGTGCATGAAAATGGCCAATTTACCCACTCTGAGTCCTCAAAAAGGGTTTCTTCACCCCGGGAAGTTAATTAAATACCATTTGGAGGCATTTAATGTTCGAGCAAAAACGGCTGATTTTCGACAAAAGAGATAACACCCCCCCATTACGTCCTGCTTCAGAAATGTGGAAAATGGTCCGTTTTCAAATGTTTTATTTTTGAACGTCAGTTCACATTTGTAGGTGGATCATCAGTGTTAGAGCTAAAATTAGCATGTTTAGAGTGATTTTCATGCTTCCAGGGGCGCTGGAAGTTAATTAAATACCATTTGGAGGCATTTAATGTTCGAGCAAAAACGGCTGATTTTCGACAAAAGAGATAACACCCCCCCATTACGTCCTGCTTCAGAAATGTGGAAAATGGTCTGTTTCAAATGTTTTATTTTTGAACGTCAGTTCACATTTGTAGGTGGATCATCAGTGTTAGAGCTAAAATTAGCATGTTTAAAGTGATTTTCATGCTTCCAGGGGCTCGGGAAGTTAGTTAAATACCATTTGGAGGCATTTAATGTTCGAGCAAAAACGGCTGATTTTCGACAAAAGAGATAACACCCCCCCATTACGTCCTGCTTCAGAAATGTGGAAAATGGTCCGTTTTCAAATGTTTTATTTTTGAACTTCAGTTCACATTTGTAGGTGGATCATCAGTGTTAGAGCTAAAATTAGCATGTTTAAAGTGATTTTCATGCTTCCAGGGGCGCTGGAAGTTAATTAAATACCATTTGGAGGCATTTAATGTTCGAGCAAAAACGGCTGATTTTCGACAAAAGAGATAACACCCCCCCATTACGTCATGCTTCAGAAATGTGGAAAATGGTCCGTTTTCAAATGTTTTATTTTTGAACGTCAGTTCACATTTGTAGGTGGATCATCAGTGTTAGAGCTAAAATTAGCATGTTTAAAGTGATTTTCATGCTCCCAGGGGCTCGGGAAGTGAAATAAATACCATTTGGAGGCATTTAATGTTCGAGCAAAAACGGCTGATTTTCGACAAAAGAGATAACACCCCCCCATTACGTCATGCTTCAGAAATGTGGAAAATGGTCCGTTTTCAAATGTTTTATTTTTGAACGTCAGTTCACATTTGTAGGTGGATCATCAGTGTTAGAGCTAAAATTAGCATGTTTAAAGTGATTTTCATGCTCCCAGAGGCGCTGGAAGTTAATTAAATACCATTTGGAGGCATTTAATGTTCGAGCAAAAACGGCTGATTTTCGACAAAAGAGATAACACCCCCCCATTACGTCCTGCTTCAGAAATGTGGAAAATGGTCCGTTTTCAAATGTTTTATTTTTGAACGTCAGTTCACATTTGTAGGTGGATCATCAGTGTTAGAGCTAAAATTAGCATGTTTAAAGTGATTTTCATGCTTCCAGGGGCTCGGGAAGTTAATTAAATACCATTTGGAGGCATTTAATGTTCGAGCAAAAACGGCTGATTTTCGACAAAAGACATAACACCTCCCCATTACGTCCTGCTTCAGAAATGTGGAAAATGGTCAGTTTTCAAATGTTTTATTTTTGAACGTCAGTTCACATTTGTAGGTGGATCATCAGTGTTAGAGCTAAAATTAGCATGTTTAAAGTGATTTTCATGCTTCCAGGGGCGCTGGAAGTTAATTAAATACCATTTGGAGGCATTTAATGTTCGAGCAAAAACGGCTGATTTTCGACAAAAGAGATAACACCCCCCCATTACGTCATGCTTCAGAAATGTGGAAAATGGTCCGTTTTCAAATGTTTTATTTTTGAACGTCAGTTCACATTTGTAGGTGGATCATCAGTGTTAGAGCTAAAATTAGCATGTTTAAAGTGATTTTCATGCTCCCAGGGGCTCGGGAAGTGAAATAAATACCATTTGGAGGCATTTAATGTTCGAGCAAAAACGGCTGATTTTCGACAAAAGAGATAACACCCCCCCATTACGTCATGCTTCAGAAATGTGGAAAATGGCCCGTTTTCAAATGTTTTATTTTTGAACGTCAGTTCACATTTGTAGGTGGATCATCAGTGTTAGAGCTAAAATTAGCATGTTTAAAGTGATTTTCATGCTCCCAGGGGCGCTGGAAGTTAATTAAATACCATTTGGAGGCATTTAATGTTCGAGCAAAAACGGCTGATTTTCGACAAAAGAGATAACACCCCCCCATTACGTCCTGCTTCAGAAATGTGGAAAATGGTCCGTTTTCAAATGTTTTATTTTTGAACGTCAGTTCACATTTGTAGGTGGATCATCAGTGTTAGAGCTAAAATTAGCATGTTTAAAGTGATTTTCATGCTTCCAGGGGCGCTGGAAGTTAATTAAATACCATTTGGAGGCATTTAATGTTCGAGCAAAAACGGCTGATTTTCGACAAAAGAGATAACACCCCCCCATTACGTCATGCTTCAGAAATGTGGAAAATGGTCCGTTTTCAAATGTTTTATTTTTGAATGTCAGTTCACATTTGTAGGTGGATCATCAGTGTTAGAGCTAAAATTAGCATGTTTAAAGTGATTTTCATGCTCCCAGGGGCCCTAAACACAAGATTTATGGAATGGTTAAAAGTGCATGAAAATGGCCAATTTACCCACTCTGAGTTCTCAAAAAGGGTTTCTTCACCCCGGGAAGTTAATTAAATACCATTTGGAGGCATTTAATGTTCGAGCAAAAACGGCTGATTTTCGACAAAAGAGATAACACTGCCCCATTACGTCCTGCTTCAGAAATGTGGAAAATGGTCCGTTTTCAAATGTTTTATTTTTGAACGTCAGTTCACATTTGTAGGTGGATCATCAGTGTTAGAGCTAAAATTAGCATGTTTAAAGTGATTTTCATGCTTCCAGGGGCTCGGGAAGTTAATTAAATACCATTTGGAGGCATTTAATGTTCGAGCAAAAACGGCTGATTTTCGACAAAAGAGATAACACCCCCCCATTACGTCATGCTTCAGAAATGTGGAAAATGGTCCGTTTTCGAATGTTTTATTTTTGAACGTCAGTTCACATTTGTAGGTGGATCATCAGTGTTAGAGCTAAAATTAGCATGTTTAAAGTGATTTTCATGCTTCCAGGGGCGCTGGAAGTTAATTAAATACCATTTGGAGGCATTTAATGTTCGAGCAAAAACGGCTGATTTTCGACAAAAGAGATAACACCCCCCCATTACGTCATGCTTCAGAAATGTGGAAAATGGTCCGTTTTCAAATGTTTTATTTTTGAACGTCAGTTCACATTTGTAGGTGGATCATCAGTGTTAGAGCTAAAATTAGCATGTTTAAAGTGATTTTCATGCTTCCAGGGGCTCGGGAAGTTAATTAAATACCATTTGGAGGCATTTAATGTTCGAGCAAAAACAGCTGATTTTCGACAAAAGAGATAACACCCCCCCATTACGTCCTGCTTCAGAAATGTGGAAAATGGTCCGTTTTCAAATGTTTTATTTTTGAACGTCAGTTCACATTTGTAGGTGGATCATCAGTGTTAGAGCTAAAATTAGCATGTTTAAAGTGATTTTCATGCTCCCAGGGGCCCTAAACACAAGATTTATGGAATGGTTAAAAGTGCATGAAAATGGCCAATTTACCCACTCTGAGTTCTCAAAAAGGGTTTCTTCACCCCGGGAAGTTAATTAAATACCATTTGGAGGCATTTAATGTTCGAGCAAAAACGGCTGATTTTCGACAAAAGAGATAACACCCCCCCATTACGTCATGCTTCAGAAATGTGGAAAATGGTCCGTTTTCAAATGTTTTATTTTTGAACGTCAGTTCACATTTGTAGGTGGATCATCAGTGTTAGAGCTAAAATTAGCATGTTTAAAGTGATTTACATGCTTCCAGGGGCGCTGGAAGTTAATTAAATACCATTTGGAGGCATTTAATGTTCGAGCAAAAACGGCTGATTTTCGACAAAAGAGATAACACCCCCCCATTACGTCATGCTTCAGAAATGTGGAAAATGGTCCGTTTTCAAATGTTTTATTTTTGAACGTCAGTTCACATTTGTAGGTGGATCATCAGTGTTAGAGCTAAAATTAGCATGTTTAAAGTGATTTTCATGCTCCCAGGGGCCCTAAACACAAGATTTATGGAATGGTTAAAAGTGCATGAAAATGGCCAATTTACCCACTCTGAGTTCTCAAAAAGGGTTTCTTCACCCCGGGAAGTTAATTAAATACCATTT
Source organism: Lissotriton vulgaris (assembly GCF_964263255.1). NCBI lineage: Eukaryota > Metazoa > Chordata > Amphibia > Caudata > Salamandridae > Lissotriton > Lissotriton vulgaris. Next base: position 889,582 of record NW_028249112.1, read on the forward strand.
GGAGGCATTTAATGTTCGAGCAAAAACGGCTGATTTTCGACAAAAGAGATAACACCCCTCCATTACGTCATGCTTCGGAAATGTGGAAAATGGTCCGTTTTCAAATGTTTTATTTTTGAACGTCAGTTCACATTTGTAGGTGGATCATCAGTGTTAGAGCTAAAATTAGCATGTTTAAAGTGATTTTCATGCTCCCAGGGGCCCTAAACACAAGATTTATGGAATGGTTAAAAGTGCATGAAAATGGCCAATTTACCCACTCTGAGTTCTCAAAAAGGGTTTCTTCACCCCGGGAAGTTAATTAAATACCATTTGGAGGCATTTAATGTTCGAGCAAAAACGGCTGATTTTCGACAAAAGAGATAACACCCCCCCATTACGTCCTGCTTCAGAAATGTGGAAAATGGTCCGTTTTCAAATGTTTTATTTTTGAACGTCAGTTCACATTTGTAGGTGGATCATCAGTGTTAGAGCTAAAATTAGCATGTTTAAAGTGATTTTCATGCTTCCAGGGGCTCGGGAAGTTAATTAAATACCATTTGGAGGCATTTAATGTTCGAGCAAAAACGGCTGATTTTCGACAAAAGAGATAACACCCCCCCATTACGTCATGCTTCAGAAATGTGGAAAATGGTCCGCTTTCGAATGTTTTATTTTTGAACGTCAGTTCACATTTGTAGGTGGATCATCAGTGTTAGAGCTAAAATTAGCATGTTTAAAGTGATTTTCATGCTCCCAGGGGCTCGGGAAGTTAATTAAATATCATTTGGAGGCATTTAATGTTCGAGGAAAAACGGCTGATTTTCGACAAAAGAGATAACACCCCCCCATTACATCATGCTTCAGAAATGTGGAAAATGGTCCGTTTTCAAATGTTTTATTTTTGAACGTCAGTTCACATTTGTAGGTGGATCATCAGTGTTAGAGCTAAAATTAGCATGTTTAAAGTGATTTTCATGCTTCCAGCAGCGCTGGAAGTTAATTAAATACCATTTGGAGGCATTTAATGTTCGAGCAAAAATGGCTGATTTTCGACAAAAGAGATAACACCCCCCCATTACGTCATGCTTCAGAAATGTGGAAAATGGTCCGTTTTCAAATGTTTTATTTTTGAACATCAGTTCACATTTGTAGGTGGATCATCAGTGTTAGAGCAAAAATTAGCATGTTTAAAGTGATTTTCATGCTTCCAGGGGCGCTGGAAGTTAATTAAATACCATTTGGAGGCATTTAATGTTCGAGCAAAAACGGCTGATTTTCGACAAAAGAGATAACACCCCCCCATTACGTCCTGCTTCAGAAATGTGGAAAATGGTCCGTTTTCAAATGTTTTATTTTTGAACGTCAGTTCACATTTGTAGGTGGATCATCAGTGTTAGAGCTAAAATTAGCATGTTTAAAGTGATTTTCATGCTTCCAGGGGCTCGGGAAGTGAAATAAATACCATTTGGAGGCATTTAATGTTCGAGCAAAAACGGCTGATTTTCGACAAAAGAGATAACACCCCCCCATTACGTCCTGCTTCAGAAATGTGGAAAATGGTCCGTTTTCAAATGTTTTATTTTTGAACGTCAGTTCACATTTGTAGGTGGATCATCAGTGTTAGAGCTAAAATTAGCATGTTTAAAGTGATTTTCATGCTTCCAGGGGCGCTGGAAGTTAATTAAATACCATTTGGAGGCATTTAATGTTCGAGCAAAAACGGCTGATTTTCGACAAAAGAGATAACACCCCCCCATTACGTCATGCTTCAGAAATGTGGAAAATGGTCCGTTTTCAAATGTTTTATTTTTGAACGTCAGTTCACATTTGTAGGTTTGTAGGTGGATCATCAGTGTTAGAGCTAAAATTAGCATGTTTAAAGTGATTTTCATGCTCCCAGGGGCCCTAAACACAAGATTTATGGAATGGTTAAAAGTGCATGAAAATGGCCAATTTACCCACTCTGAGTTCTCAAAAAGGGTTTCTTCACCCCGGGAAGTTAATTAAATACCATTTGGAGGCATTTAATGTTCGAGCAAAAACGGCTGATTTTCGACAAAAGAGATAACACCCCCCCATTACGTCATGCTTCAGAAATGTGGAAAATGGTCCGTTTTCAAATGTTTTATTTTTGAACGTCAGTTCACATTTGTAGGTGGATCATCAGTGTTAGAGCTAAAATTAGCATGTTTAAAGTGATTTTCATGCTTCCAGGGGCGCTGGAAGTTAATTAAATACCATTTGGAGGCATTTAATGTTCGAGCAAAAACGGCTGATTTTCGACAAAAGAGATAACACCCCCCCATTACGTCATGCTTCAGAAATGTGGAAAATGGTCCGTTTTCAAATGTTTTATTTTTGAACGTCAGTTCACATTTGTAGGTGGATCATCAGTGTTAGAGCTAAAATTAGCATGTTTAAAGTGATTTTCATGCTCCCAGGGGCCCTAAACACAAGATTTATGGAATGGTTAAAAGTGCATGAAAATGGCCAATTTACCCACTCTGAGTTCTCAAAAAGGGTTTCTTCACCCCGGGAAGTTAATTAAATACCATTTGGAGGCATTTAATGTTCGAGCAAAAACGGCTGATTTTCGACAAAAGAGATAACACCCCTCCATTACGTCATGCTTCGGAAATGTGGAAAATGGTCCGTTTTCAAATGTTTTATTTTTGAACGTCAGTTCACATTTGTAGGTGGATCATCAGTGTTAGAGCTAAAATTAGCATGTTTAAAGTGATTTTCATGCTCCCAGGGGCCCTAAACACAAGATTTATGGAATGGTTAAAAGTGCATGAAAATGGCCAATTTACCCACTCTGAGTTCTCAAAAAGGGTTTCTTCACCCCGGGAAGTTAATTAAATACCATTTGGAGGCATTTAATGTTCGAGCAAAAACGGCTGATTTTCGACAAAAGAGATAACACCCCCCCATTACGTCCTGCTTCAGAAATGTGGAAAATGGTCCGTTTTCAAATGTTTTATTTTTGAACGTCAGTTCACATTTGTAGGTGGATCATCAGTGTTAGAGCTAAAATTAGCATGTTTAAAGTGATTTTCATGCTTCCAGGGGCTCGGGAAGTTAATTAAATACCATTTGGAGGCATTTAATGTTCGAGCAAAAACGGCTGATTTTCGACAAAAGAGATAACACCCCCCCATTACGTCATGCTTCAGAAATGTGGAAAATGGTCCGTTTTCGAATGTTTTATTTTTGAACGTCAGTTCACATTTGTAGGTGGATCATCAGTGTTAGAGCTAAAATTAGCATGTTTAAAGTGATTTTCATGCTCCCAGGGGCTCGGGAAGTTAATTAAATATCATTTGGAGGCATTTAATGTTCGAGGAAAAACGGCTGATTTTCGACAAAAGAGATAACACCCCCCCATTACGTCATGCTTCAGAAATGTGGAAAATGGTCCGTTTTCAAATGTTTTATTTTTGAACGTCAGTTCACATTTGTAGGTGGATCATCAGTGTTAGAGCTAAAATTAGCATGTTTAAAGTGATTTTCATGCTTCCAGCAGCGCTGGAAGTTAATTAAATACCATTTGGAGGCATTTAATGTTCGAGCAAAAATGGCTGATTTTCGACAAAAGAGATAACACCCCCCCATTACGTCATGCTTCAGAAATGTGGAAAATGGTCCGTTTTCAAATGTTTTATTTTTGAACATCAGTTCACATTTGTAGGTGGATCATCAGTGTTAGAGCAAAAATTAGCATGTTTAAAGTGATTTTCATGCTTCCAGGGGCGCTGGAAGTTAATTAAATACCATTTGGAGGCATTTAATGTTCGAGCAAAAACGGCTGATTTTCGACAAAAGAGATAACACCCCCCCATTACGTCCTGCTTCAGAAATGTGGAAAATGGTCCGTTTTCAAATGTTTTATTTTTGAACGTCAGTTCACATTTGTAGGTGGATCATCAGTGTTAGAGCTAAAATTAGCATGTTTAAAGTGATTTTCATGCTTCCAGGGGCTCGGGAAGTGAAATAAATACCATTTGGAGGCATTTAATGTTCGAGCAAAAACGGCTGATTTTCGACAAAAGAGATAACACCCCCCCATTACGTCCTGCTTCAGAAATGTGGAAAATGGTCCGTTTTCAAATGTTTTATTTTTGAACGTCAGTTCACATTTGTAGGTGGATCATCAGTGTTAGAGCTAAAATTAGCATGTTTAAAGTGATTTTCATGCTTCCAGGGGCGCTGGAAGTTAATTAAATACCATTTGGAGGCATTTAATGTTCGAGCAAAAACGGCTGATTTTCGACAAAAGAGATAACACCCCCCCATTACGTCATGCTTCAGAAATGTGGAAAATGGTCCGTTTTCAAATGTTTTATTTTTGAACGTCAGTTCACATTTGTAGGTGGATCATCAGTGTTAGAGCTAAAATTAGCATGTTTAAAGTGATTTTCATGCTCCCAGGGGCCCTAAACACAAGATTTATGGAATGGTTAAAAGTGCATGAAAATGGCCAATTTACCCACTCTGAGTTCTCAAAAAGGGTTTCTTCACCCCGGGAAGTTAATTAAATACCATTTGGAGGCATTTAATGTTCGAGCAAAAACGGCTGATTTTCGACAAAAGAGATAACACCCCCCCATTACGTCATGCTTCAGAAATGTGGAAAATGGTCCGTTTTCAAATGTTTTATTTTTGAACGTCAGTTCACATTTGTAGGTGGATCATCAGTGTTAGAGCTAAAATTAGCATGTTTAAAGTGATTTTCATGCTTCCAGGGGCGCTGGAAGTTAATTAAATACCATTTGGAGGCATTTAATGTTCGAGCAAAAACGGCTGATTTTCGACAAAAGAGATAACACCCCCCCATTACGTCATGCTTCAGAAATGTGGAAAATGGTCCGTTTTCAAATGTTTTATTTTTGAACGTCAGTTCACATTTGTAGGTGGATCATCAGTGTTAGAGCTAAAATTAGCATGTTTAAAGTGATTTTCATGCTCCCAGGGGCCCTAAACACAAGATTTATGGAATGGTTAAAAGTGCATGAAAATGGCCAATTTACCCACTCTGAGTTCTCAAAAAGGGTTTCTTCACCCCGGGAAGTTAATTAAATACCATTTGGAGGCATTTAATGTTCGAGCAAAAACGGCTGATTTTCGACAAAAGAGATAACACCCCCCCCATTACGTCATGCTTCAGGAATGTGGAAAATGGTCCGTTTTCAAATGTTTTATTTTTGAACGTCAGTTCACATTTGTAGGTGGATCATCAGTGTTAGAGCTAAAATTAGCATGTTTAAAGTGATTTTCATGCTCCCAGGGGCCCTAAACACAAGATTTATGGAATGGTTAAAAGTGCATGAAAATGGCCAATTTACCCACTCTGAGTTCTCAAAAAGGGTTTCTTCACCCCGGGAAGTTAATTAAATACCATTTGGAGGCATTTAATGTTCGAGCAAAAACGGCTGATTTTCGACAAAAGAGATAACACCCCCCCATTACGTCATGCTTCAGAAATGTGGAAAATGGTCCGTTTTCAAATGTTTTATTTTTGAACGTCAGTTCACATTTGTAGGTGGATCATCAGTGTTAGAGCTAAAATTAGCATGTTTAAAGTGATTTTCATGCTTCCAGGGGCTCGGGAAGTTAATTAAATACCATTTGGAGGCATTTAATGTTCGAGCAAAAACGGCTGATTTTCGACAAAAGAGATAACACCCCCCCATTACGTCATGCTTCAGAAATGTGGAAAATGGTCCGTTTTCGAATGTTTTATTTTTGAACGTCAGTTCACATTTGTAGGTGGATCATCAGTGTTAGAGCTAAAATTAGCATGTTTAAAGTGATTTTCATGCTTCCAGGGGCGCTGGAAGTTAATTAAATACCATTTGGAGGCATTTAATGTTCGAGCAAAAACGGCTGATTTTCGACAAAAGAGATAACACCCCCCCATTACGTCATGCTTCAGAAATGTGGAAAATGGTCCGTTTTCAAATGTTTTATTTTTGAACGTCAGTTCACATTTGTAGGTGGATCATCAGTGTTAGAGCTAAAATTAGCATGTTTAAAGTGATTTTCATGCTTCCAGGGGCTCGGGAAGTTAATTAAATACCATTTGGAGGCATTTAATGTTCGAGCAAAAACGGCTGATTTTCGACAAAAGAGATAACACCCCCCCATTACGTCCTGCTTCAGAAATGTGGAAAATGGTCCGTTTTCAAATGTTTTATTTTTGAACGTCAGTTCACATTTGTAGGTGGATCATCAGTGTTAGAGCTAAAATTAGCATGTTTAAAGTGATTTTCATGCTTCCAGGGGCGCTGGAAGTTAATTAAATACCATTTGGAGGCATTTAATGTTCGAGCAAAAACGGCTGATTTTCGACAAAAAAGATAACACCCCCCCATTACGTCCTGCTTCAGAAATGTGGAAAATGGTCCGTTTTCAAATGTTTTATTTTTGAACGTCAGTTCACATTTGTAGGTGGATCATCAGTGTTAGAGCTAAAATTAGCATGTTTAAAGTGATTTTCATGCTTCCAGGGGCTCGGGAAGTTAATTAAATACCATTTGGAGGCATTTAATGTTCGAGCAAAAACGGCTGATTTTCGACAAAAGAGATAACACCCCCCCATTACGTCCTGCTTCAGAAATGTGGAAAATGGTCCGTTTTCAAATGTTTTATTTTTGAACGTCAGTTCACATTTGTAGGTGGATCATCAGTGTTAGAGCTAAAATTAGCATGTTTAAAGTGATTTTCATGCTCCCAGGGGCCCTAAACACAAGATTTATGGAATGGTTAAAAGTGCATGAAAATGGCCAATTTACCCACTCTGAGTTCTCAAAAAGGGTTTCTTCACCCCGGGAAGTTAATTAAATACCATTTGGAGGCATTTAATGTTCGAGCAAAAACGGCTGATTTTCGACAAAAGAGATAACACCCCCCATTACGTCCTGCTTCAGAAATGTGGAAAATGGTCTGTTTTCAAATGTTTTATTTTTGAACGTCAGTTCACATTTGTAGGTGGATCATCAGTGTTAGAGCTAAAATTAGCATGTTTAAAGTGATTTTCATGCTTCCAGGGGCTCGGGAAGTTAATTAAATACCATTTGGAGGCATTTAATGTTCGAGCAAAAACGGCTGATTTTCGACAAAAGAGATAACACCCCCCCATTACGTCCTGCTTCAGAAATGTGGAAAATGGTCCGTTTTCAAATGTTTTATTTTTGAACGTCAGTTCACATTTGTAGGTGGATCATCAGTGTTAGAGCTAAAATTAGCATGTTTAAAGTGATTTTCATGCTTCCAGGGGCTCGGGAAGTTAATTAAATACCATTTGGAGGCATTTAATGTTCGAGCAAAAACAGCTGATTTTCGACAAAAGAGATAACACCCCCCCATTACGTCCTGCTTCAGAAATGTGGAAAATGGTCCGTTTTCAAATGTTTTATTTTTGAACGTCAGTTCACATTTGTAGGTGGATCATCAGTGTTAGAGCTAAAATTAGCATGTTTAAAGTGATTTTCATGCTCCCAGGGGCCCTAAACACAAGATTTATGGAATGGTTAAAAGTGCATGAAAATGGCCAATTTACCCACTCTGAGTTCTCAAAAAGGGTTTCTTCACCCCGGGAAGTTAATTAAATACCATTTGGAGGCATTTAATGTTCGAGCAAAAACGGCTGATTTTCGACAAAAGAGATAACACCCCCCATTACGTCCTGCTTCAGAAATGTGGAAAATGGTCTGTTTTCAAATGTTTTATTTTTGAACGTCAGTTCACATTTGTAGGTGGATCATCAGTGTTAGAGCTAAAATTAGCATGTTTAAAGTGATTTTCATGCTTCCAGGGGCTCGGGAAGTTAATTAAATACCATTTGGAGGCATTTAATGTTCGAGCAAAAACGGCTGATTTTCGACAAAAGAGATAACACCCCCCCATTACGTCCTGCTTCAGAAATGTGGAAAATGGTCCGTTTTCAAATGTTTTATTTTTGAACGTCAGTTCACATTTGTAGGTGGATCATCAGTGTTAGAGCTAAAATTAGCATGTTTAAAGTGATTTTCATGCTCCCAGGGGCCCTAAACACAAGATTTATGGAATGGTTAAAAGTGCATGAAAATGGCCAATTTACCCACTCTGAGTCCTCAAAAAGGGTTTCTTCACCCCGGGAAGTTAATTAAATACCATTTGGAGGCATTTAATGTTCGAGCAAAAACGGCTGATTTTCGACAAAAGAGATAACACCCCCCCATTACGTCCTGCTTCAGAAATGTGGAAAATGGTCCGTTTTCAAATGTTTTATTTTTGAACGTCAGTTCACATTTGTAGGTGGATCATCAGTGTTAGAGCTAAAATTAGCATGTTTAAAGTGATTTTCATGCTTCCAGGGGCGCTGGAAGTTAATTAAATACCATTTGGAGGCATTTAATGTTCGAGCAAAAACGGCTGATTTTCGACAAAAGAGATAACACCCCCCCATTACGTCCTGCTTCAGAAATGTGGAAAATGGTCCGTTTCAAATGTTTTATTTTTGAACGTCAGTTCACATTTGTAGGTGGATCATCAGTGTTAGAGCTAAAATTAGCATGTTTAAAGTGATTTTCATGCTTCCAGGGGCTCGGGAAGTTAGTTAAATACCATTTGGAGGCATTTAATGTTCGAGCAAAAACGGCTGATTTTCGACAAAAGAGATAACACCCCCCCATTACGTCCTGCTTCAGAAATGTGGAAAATGGTCCGTTTTCAAATGTTTTATTTTTGAACTTCAGTTCACATTTGTAGGTGGATCATCAGTGTTAGAGCTAAAATTAGCATGTTTAAAGTGATTTTCATGCTTCCAGGGGCGCTGGAAGTTAATTAAATACCATTTGGAGGCATTTAATGTTCGAGCAAAAACGGCTGATTTTCGACAAAAGAGATAACACCCCCCCATTACGTCATGCTTCAGAAATGTGGAAAATGGTCCGTTTTCAAATGTTTTATTTTTGAACGTCAGTTCACATTTGTAGGTGGATCATCAGTGTTAGAGCTAAAATTAGCATGTTTAAAGTGATTTTCATGCTCCCAGGGGCTCGGGAAGTTAATTAAATACCATTTGGAGGCATTTAATGTTCGAGCAAAAACGGCTGATTTTCGACAAAAGACATAACACCTCCCCATTACGTCCTGCTTCAGAAATGTGGAAAATGGTCCGTTTTCAAATGTTTTATTTTTGAACGTCAGTTCACATTTGTAGGTGGATCATCAGTGTTAGAGCTAAAATTAGCATGTTTAAAGTGATTTTCATGCTTCCAGGGGCGCTGGAAGTTAATTAAATACCATTTGGAGGCATTTAATGTTCGAGCAAAAACGGCTGATTTTCGACAAAAGAGATAACACCCCCCCATTACGTCATGCTTCAGAAATGTGGAAAATGGTCCGTTTTCAAATGTTTTATTTTTGAACGTCAGTTCACATTTGTAGGTGGATCATCAGTGTTAGAGCTAAAATTAGCATGTTTAAAGTGATTTTCATGCTCCCAGGGGCTCGGGAAGTGAAATAAATACCATTTGGAGGCATTTAATGTTCGAGCAAAAACGGCTGATTTTCGACAAAAGAGATAACACCCCCCCATTACGTCATGCTTCAGAAATGTGGAAAATGGTCCGTTTTCAAATGTTTTATTTTTGAACGTCAGTTCACATTTGTAGGTGGATCATCAGTGTTAGAGCTAAAATTAGCATGTTTAAAGTGATTTTCATGCTCCCAGGGGCGCTGGAAGTTAATTAAATACCATTTGGAGGCATTTAATGTTCGAGCAAAAACGGCTGATTTTCGACAAAAGAGATAACACCCCCCCATTACGTCATGCTTCAGAAATGTGGAAAATGGTCCGTTTTCAAATGTTTTATTTTTGAACGTCAGTTCACATTTGTAGGTGGATCATCAGTGTTAGAGCTAAAATTAGCATGTTTAAAGTGATTTTCATGCTTCCAGGGGCGCTGGAAGTTAATTAAATACCATTTGGAGGCATTTAATGTTCGAGCAAAAACGGCTGATTTTCGACAAAAGAGATAACACCCCCCCATTACGTCATGCTTCAGAAATGTGGAAAATGGTCCGTTTTCAAATGTTTTATTTTTGAATGTCAGTTCACATTTGTAGGTGGATCATCAGTGTTAGAGCTAAAATTAGCATGTTTAAAGTGATTTTCATGCTCCCAGGGGCCCTAAACACAAGATTTATGGAATGGTTAAAAGTGCATGAAAATGGCCAATTTACCCACTCTGAGTTCTCAAAAAGGGTTTCTTCACCCCGGGAAGTTAATTAAATACCATTTGGAGGCATTTAATGTTCGAGCAAAAACGGCTGATTTTCGACAAAAGAGATAACACCCCCCCATTACGTCCTGCTTCAGAAATGTGGAAAATGGTCCGTTTTCAAATGTTTTATTTTTGAACGTCAGTTCACATTTGTAGGTGGATCATCAGTGTTAGAGCTAAAATTAGCATGTTTAAAGTGATTTTCATGCTTCCAGGGGCTCGGGAAGTTAATTAAATACCATTTGGAGGCATTTAATGTTCGAGCAAAAACGGCTGATTTTCGACAAAAGAGATAACACCCCCCCATTACGTCATGCTTCAGAAATGTGGAAAATGGTCCGTTTTCGAATGTTTTATTTTTGAACGTCAGTTCACATTTGTAGGTGGATCATCAGTGTTAGAGCTAAAATTAGCATGTTTAAAGTGATTTTCATGCTTCCAGGGGCGCTGGAAGTTAATTAAATACCATTTGGAGGCATTTAATGTTCGAGCAAAAACGGCTGATTTTCGACAAAAGAGATAACACCCCCCCATTACGTCATGCTTCAGAAATGTGGAAAATGGTCCGTTTTCAAATGTTTTATTTTTGAACGTCAGTTCACATTTGTAGGTGGATCATCAGTGTTAGAGCTAAAATTAGCATGTTTAAAGTGATTTTCATGCTTCCAGGGGCTCGGGAAGTTAATTAAATACCATTTGGAGGCATTTAATGTTCGAGCAAAAACGGCTGATTTTCGACAAAAGAGATAACACCCCCCCATTACGTCCTGCTTCAGAAATGTGGAAAATGGTCCGTTTTCAAATGTTTTATTTTTGAACGTCAGTTCACATTTGTAGGTGGATCATCAGTGTTAGAGCTAAAATTAGCATGTTTAAAGTGATTTTTATGCTTCCAGGGGCTCAGGAAGTGAAATAAATACCATTTGGAGGCATTTAATGTTCGAGCAAAAACGGCTGATTTTCGACAAAAGAGATAACACCCCCCCATTACGTCCTGCTTCAGAAATGTGGAAAATGGTCCGTTTTCAAATGTTTTATTTTTGAACGTCAGTTCACATTTGTAGGTGGATCATCAGTGTTAGAGCTAAAATTAGCATGTTTAAAGTGATTTTCATGCTCCCAGGGGCCCTAAACACAAGATTTATGGAATGGTTAAAAGTGCATGAAAATGGCCAATTTACCCACTCTGAGTTCTCAAAAAGGGTTTCTTCACCCCGGGAAGTTAATTAAATACCATTTGGAGGCATTTAATGTTCGAGCAAAAACGGCTGATTTTCGACAAAAGAGATAACACCCCCCCATTACGTCATGCTTCGGAAATGTGGAAAATGGTCCGTTTTCAAATGTTTTATTTTTGAACGTCAGTTCACATTTGTAGGTGGATCATCAGTGTTAGAGCTAAAATTAGCATGTTTAAAGTGATTTTCATGCTCCCAGGGGCCCTAAACACAAGATTTATGGAATGGTTAAAAGTGCATGAAAATGGCCAATTTACCCACTCTGAGTTCTCAAAAAGGGTTTCTTCACCCCGGGAAGTTAATTAAATACCATTTGGAGGCATTTAATGTTCGAGCAAAAACGGCTGATTTTCGACAAAAGAGATAACACCCCCCCATTACGTCCTGCTTCAGATATGTGGAAAATGGTCCGTTTTCAAATGTTTTATTTTTGAACGTCAGTTCACATTTGTAGGTGGATCATCAGTGTTAGAGCTAAAATTAGCATGTTTAAAGTGATTTTCATGCTTCCAGGGGCTCGGGAAGTTAATTAAATACCATTTGGAGGCATTTAATGTTCGAGCAAAAACGGCTGATTTTCGACAAAAGAGATAACACCCCCCCATTACGTCATGCTTCAGAAATGTGGAAAATGGTCCGTTTTCAAATGTTTTATTTTTGAACGTCAGTTCACATTTGTAGGTGGATCATCAGTGTTAGAGCTAAAATTAGCATGTTTAAAGTGATTTTCATGCTTCCAGGGGCTCGGGAAGTTAATTAAATACCATTTGGAGGCATTTAATGTTCGAGCAAAAACGGCTGATTTTCGACAAAAGAGATAACACCCCCCCATTACGTCATGCTTCAGAAATGTGGAAAATGGTCCGTTTTCAAATGTTTTATTTTTGAACATCAGTTCACATTTGTAGGTGGATCATCAGTGTTAGAGCAAAAATTAGCATGTTTAAAGTGATTTTCATGCTTCCAGGGGCGCTGGAAGTTAATTAAATACCATTTGGAGGCATTTAATGTTCGAGCAAAAACGGCTGATTTTCGACAAAAGAGATAACACCCCCCCATTACGTCCTGCTTCAGAAATGTGGAAAATGGTCCGTTTTCAAATGTTTTATTTTTGAACGTCAGTTCACATTTGTAGGTGGATCATCAGTGTTAGAGCTAAAATTAGCATGTTTAAAGTGATTTTCATGCTTCCAGGGGCTCGGGAAGTGAAATAAATACCATTTGGAGGCATTTAATGTTCGAGCAAAAACGGCTGATTTTCGACAAAAGAGATAACACCCCCCCATTACGTCCTGCTTCAGAAATGTGGAAAATGGTCCGTTTTCAAATGTTTTATTTTTGAACGTCAGTTCACATTTGTAGGTGGATCATCAGTGTTAGAGCTAAAATTAGCATGTTTAAAGTGATTTTCATGCTTCCAGGGGCGCTGGAAGTTAATTAAATACCATTTGGAGGCATTTAATGTTCGAGCAAAAACGGCTGATTTTCGACAAAAGAGATAACACCCCCCCCATTACGTCATGCTTCAGAAATGTGGAAAATGGTCCGTTTTCAAATGTTTTATTTTTGAACGTCAGTTCACATTTGTAGGTGGATCATCAGTGTTAGAGCTAAAATTAGCATGTTTAAAGTGATTTTCATGCTCCCAGGGGCCCTAAACACAAGATTTATGGAATGGTTAAAAGTGCATGAAAATGGCCAATTTACCCACTCTGAGTTCTCAAAAAGGGTTTCTTCACCCCGGGAAGTTAATTAAATACCATTTGGAGGCATTTAATGTTCGAGCAAAAACGGCTGATTTTCGACAAAAGAGATAACACCCCCCCATTACGTCATGCTTCAGAAATGTGGAAAATGGTCCGTTTTCAAATGTTTTATTTTTGAACGTCAGTTCACATTTGTAGGTGGATCATCAGTGTTAGAGCTAAAATTAGCATGTTTAAAGTGATTTTCATGCTTCCAGGGGCTCGGGAAGTTAATTAAATACCATTTGGAGGCATTTAATGTTCGAGCAAAAACAGCTGATTTTCGACAAAAGAGATAACACCCCCCCATTACGTCCTGCTTCAGAAATGTGGAAAATGGTCCGTTTTCAAATGTTTTATTTTTGAACGTCAGTTCACATTTGTAGGTGGATCATCAGTGTTAGAGCTAAAATTAGCATGTTTAAAGTGATTTTCATGCTCCCAGGGGCCCTAAACACAAGATTTATGGAATGGTTAAAAGTGCATGAAAATGGCCAATTTACCCACTCTGAGTTCTCAAAAAGGGTTTCTTCACCCCGGGAAGTTAATTAAATACCATTTGGAGGCATTTAATGTTCGAGCAAAAACGGCTGATTTTCGACAAAAGAGATAACACCCCCCCATTACGTCATGCTTCAGAAATGTGGAAAATGGTCCGTTTTCAAATGTTTTATTTTTGAACGTCAGTTCACATTTGTAGGTGGATCATCAGTGTTAGAGCTAAAATTAGCATGTTTAAAGTGATTTTCATGCTTCCAGGGGCGCTGGAAGTTAATTAAATACCATTTGGAGGCATTTAATGTTCGAGCAAAAACGGCTGATTTTCGACAAAAGAGATAACACCCCCCCATTACGTCATGCTTCAGAAATGTGGAAAATGGTCCGTTTTCAAATGTTTTATTTTTGAACGTCAGTTCACATTTGTAGGTGGATCATCAGTGTTAGAGCTAAAATTAGCATGTTTAAAGTGATTTTCATGCTCCCAGGGGCCCTAAACACAAGATTTATGGAATGGTTAAAAGTGCATGAAAATGGCCAATTTACCCACTCTGAGTTCTCAAAAAGGGTTTCTTCACCCCGGGAAGTTAATTAAATACCATTTGGAGGCATTTAATGTTCGAGCAAAAACGGCTGATTTTCGACAAAAGAGATAACACCCCCCCATTACGTCATGCTTCGGAAATGTGGAAAATGGTCCGTTTTCAAATGTTTTATTTTTGAACGTCAGTTCACATTTGTAGGTGGATCATCAGTGTTAGAGCTAAAATTAGCATGTTTAAAGTGATTTTCATGCTCCCAGGGGCCCTAAACACAAGATTTATGGAATGGTTAAAAGTGCATGAAAATGGCCAATTTACCCACTCTGAGTTCTCAAAAAGGGTTTCTTCACCCCGGGAAGTTAATTAAATACCATTTGGAGGCATTTAATGTTCGAGCAAAAACGGCTGATTTTCGACAAAAGAGATAACACCCCCCCATTACGTCCTGCTTCAGATATGTGGAAAATGGTCCGTTTTCAAATGTTTTATTTTTGAACGTCAGTTCACATTTGTAGGTGGATCATCAGTGTTAGAGCTAAAATTAGCATGTTTAAAGTGATTTTCATGCTTCCAGGGGCTCGGGAAGTTAATTAAATACCATTTGGAGGCATTTAATGTTCGAGCAAAAACGGCTGATTTTCGACAAAAGAGATAACACCCCCCCATTACGTCATGCTTCAGAAATGTGGAAAATGGTCCGTTTTCAAATGTTTTATTTTTGAACGTCAGTTCACATTTGTAGGTGGATCATCAGTGTTAGAGCTAAAATTAGCATGTTTAAAGTGATTTTCATGCTTCCAGGGGCTCGGGAAGTTAATTAAATACCATTTGGAGGCATTTAATGTTCGAGCAAAAACGGCTGATTTTCGACAAAAGAGATAACACCCCCCCATTACGTCATGCTTCAGAAATGTGGAAAATGGTCCGTTTTCAAATGTTTTATTTTTGAACATCAGTTCACATTTGTAGGTGGATCATCAGTGTTAGAGCAAAAATTAGCATGTTTAAAGTGATTTTCATGCTTCCAGGGGCGCTGGAAGTTAATTAAATACCATTTGGAGGCATTTAATGTTCGAGCAAAAACGGCTGATTTTCGACAAAAGAGATAACACCCCCCCATTACGTCCTGCTTCAGAAATGTGGAAAATGGTCCGTTTTCAAATGTTTTATTTTTGAACGTCAGTTCACATTTGTAGGTGGATCATCAGTGTTAGAGCTAAAATTAGCATGTTTAAAGTGATTTTCATGCTTCCAGGGGCTCGGGAAGTGAAATAAATACCATTTGGAGGCATTTAATGTTCGAGCAAAAACGGCTGATTTTCGACAAAAGAGATAACACCCCCCCATTACGTCCTGCTTCAGAAATGTGGAAAATGGTCCGTTTTCAAATGTTTTATTTTTGAACGTCAGTTCACATTTGTAGGTGGATCATCAGTGTTAGAGCTAAAATTAGCATGTTTAAAGTGATTTTCATGCTTCCAGGGGCGCTGGAAGTTAATTAAATACCATTTGGAGGCATTTAATGTTCGAGCAAAAACGGCTGATTTTCGACAAAAGAGATAACACCCCCCCATTACGTCATGCTTCAGAAATGTGGAAAATGGTCCGTTTTCAAATGTTTTATTTTTGAACGTCAGTTCACATTTGTAGGTGGATCATCAGTGTTAGAGCTAAAATTAGCATGTTTAAAGTGATTTTCATGCTCCCAGGGGCCCTAAACACAAGATTTATGGAATGGTTAAAAGTGCATGAAAATGGCCAATTTACCCACTCTGAGTTCTCAAAAAGGGTTTCTTCACCCCGGGAAGTTAATTAAATACCATTTGGAGGCATTTAATGTTCGAGCAAAAACGGCTGATTTTCGACAAAAGAGATAACACCCCCCCATTACGTCATGCTTCAGAAATGTGGAAAATGGTCCGTTTTCAATTGTTTTATTTTTGAACGTCAGTTCACATTTGTAGGTGGATCATCAGTGTTAGAGCTAAAATTAGCATGTTTAAAGTGATTTTCATGCTTCCAGGGGCGCTGGATGTTAATTAAATACCATTTGGAGGCATTTAATGTTCGAGCAAAAACGGCTGATTTTCGACAAAAGAGATAACACCCCCCCATTACGTCATGCTTCAGAAATGTGGAAAATGGTCCGTTTTCAAATGTTTTATTTTTGAACGTCAGTTCACATTTGTAGGTGGATCATCAGTGTTAGAGCTAAAATTAGCATGTTTAAAGTGATTTTCATGCTCCCAGGGGCCCTAAACACAAGATTTATGGAATGGTTAAAAGTGCATGAAAATGGCCAATTTACCCACTCTGAGTTCTCAAAAAGGGTTTCTTCACCCCGGGAAGTTAATTAAATACCATTTGGAGGCATTTAATGTTCGAGCAAAAACGGCTGATTTTCGACAAAAGAGATAACACCCCCCCATTACGTCATGCTTCAGAAATGTGGAAAATGGTCCGTTTTCAAATGTTTTATTTTTGAACGTCAGTTCACATTTGTAGGTGGATCATCAGTGTTAGAGCTAAAATTAGCATGTTTAAAGTGATTTTCATGCTTCCAGGGGCTCGGGAAGTTAATTAAATACCATTTGGAGGCATTTAATGTTCGAGCAAAAACGGCTGATTTTCGACAAAAGAGATAACACCCCCCCATTACGTCATGCTTCAGAAATGTGGAAAATGGTCCGTTTTCAAATGTTTTATTTTTGAACGTCAGTTCACATTTGTAGGTGGATCATCAGTGTTAGAGCTAAAATTAGCATGTTTAAAGTGATTTTCATGCTTCCAGGGGCTCGGGAAGTGAAATAAATACCATTTGGAGGCATTTAATGTTTGAGCAAAAACGGCTGATTATCGACAAAAGAGATAACACCCCCCCATTACGTCATGCTTCAGAAATGTGGAAAATGGTCCGTTTTCAAATGTTTTATTTTTGAACGTCAGTTCACATTTGTAGGTGGATCATCAGTGTTAGAGCTAAAATTAGCATGTTTAAAGTGATTTTCATGCTCCCAGGGGCCCTAAACACAAGATTTATGGAATGGTTAAAAGTGCATGAAAATGGCCAATTTACCCACTCTGAGTTCTCAAAAAGGGTTTCTTCACCCCGGGAAGTTAATTAAATACCATTTGGAGGCATTTAATGTTCGAGCAAAAACGGCTGATTTTCGACAAAAGAGATAACACCCCCCCATTACGTCATGCTTCAGAAATGTGGAAAATCGTCCGTTTTCAAATGTTTTATTTTTGAACGTCAGTTCACATTTGTAGGTGGATCATAGGTGTTAGAGCTAAAATTATCATGTTTAAAGTGATTTTCATGCTCCCAGGGGCCCTAAACACAAGATTTATGGAATGGTTAAAAGTGCATGAAAATGGCCAATTTACCCACTCTGAGTTCTCAAAAAGGGTTTCTTCACCCCGGGAAGTTAATTAAATACCATTTGGAGGCATTTAATGTTCGAGCAAAAACGGCTGATTTTCGACAAAAGAGATAACACCCCCCCATTACGTCATGCTTCAGAAATGTGGAAAATGGTCCGTTTTCAAATGTTTTATTTTTGAACGTCAGTTCACATTTGTAGGTGGATCATCAGTGTTAGAGCTAAAATTAGCATGTTTAAAGTGATTTTCATGCTTCCAGGGGTGCTGGAAGTTAATTAATTACCATTTGGAGGCATTTAATGTTCGAGCAAAAATGGCTGATTTTCGACAAAAGAGATAACACCCCCCCATTACGTCATGCTTCAGAAATGTGGAAAATGATCCGTTTTCAAATGTTTTATTTTTGAACGTCAGTGCACATTTGTAGGTCGATCATCAGTGTTAGAGCTAAAATGAGCATGTTTAAAGTGATTTTCATGCTTCCAGGGGCTCGGGAAGTTAATTAAATACCATTTGGAGGCATTTAATGTTCGAGCAAAAACGGCTGATTTTCGACAAAAGAGATAACACCCCCCCATTACGTCCTGCTTCAGAAATGTGGAAAATGGTCCGTTTTCAAATGTTTTATTTTTGAACGTCAGTTCACATTTGTAGGTGGATCATCAGTGTTAGAGCTAAAATGAGCATGTTTAAAGTGATTTTCATGCTCCCAGGGGCTTGGGAAGTTAATTAAATACCATTTGGAGGCATTTAATGTTCGAGGAAAAACGGCTGATTTTCGACAAAAGAGATAACACCCCCCCATTACGTCATGCTTCAGAAATGTGGAAAATGGTCCGTTTTCAAATGTTTTATTTTTGAACGTCAGTTCACATTTGTAGGTGGATCATCAGTGTTAGAGCTAAAATTAGCATGTTTAAAGTGATTTTCATGCTTCCAGCAGCGCTGGAAGTTAATTAAATACCATTTGGAGGCATTTAATGTTCGAGCAAAAACGGCTGATTTTCGACAAAAGAGATAACACCCCCCCATTACGTCATGCTTCAGAAATGTGGAAAATGGTCCGTTTTCAAATGTTTTATTTTTGAACGTCAGTTCACATTTGTAGGTGGATCATCAGTGTTAGAGCAAAAATTAGCATGTTTAAAGTGATTTTCATGCTTCCAGGGGCGCTGGAAGTTAATTAAATACCATTTGGAGGCATTTAATGTTCGAGCAAAAACGGCTGATTTTCGACAAAAGAGATAACACCCCCCCATTACGTCCTGCTTCAGAAATGTGGAAAATGGTCCGTTTTCAAATGTTTTATTTTTGAACGTCAGTTCACATTTGTAGGTGGATCATCAGTGTTAGAGCTAAAATTAGCATGTTTAAAGTGATTTTCATGCTTCCAGGGGCTCGGGAAGTGAAATAAATACCATTTGGAGGCATTTAATGTTCGAGCAAAAACGGCTGATTTTCGACAAAAGAGATAACACCCCCCCATTACGTCATGCTTCAGAAATGTGGAAAATGGTCCGTTTTCAAATGTTTTATTTTTGAACGTCAGTTCACATTTGTAGGTGGATCATCAGTGTTAGAGCTAAAATTAGCATGTTTAAAGTGATTTTCATGCTCCCAGGGGCCCTAAACACAAGATTTATGGAATGGTTAAAAGTGCATGAAAATGGCCAATTTACCCACTCTGAGTTCTCAAAAAGGGTTTCTTCACCCCGGGAAGTTAATTAAATACCATTTGGAGGCATTTAATGTTCGAGCAAAAACGGCTGATTTTCGACAAAAGAGATAACACCCCCCCATTACGTCCTGCTTCAGAAATGTGGAAAATGGTCCGTTTTCAAATGTTTTATTTTTGAACGTCAGTTCACATTTGTAGGTGGATCATCAGTGTAAGAGCTAAAATTAGCATGTTTAAAGTGATTTTCATGCTTCCAGGGGCTCGGGAAGTGAAATAAATACCATTTGGAGGCATTTAATGTTCGAGCAAAAACGGCTGATTTTCGACAAAAGAGATAACACCCCCCCATTACGTCATGCTTCAGAAATGTGGAAAATGGTCCGTTTTCAAATGTTTTATTTTTGAACGTCAGTTCACATTTGTAGGTGGATCATCAGTGTTAGAGCTAAAATTAGCATGTTTAAAGTGATTTTCATGCTCCCAGGGGCTCGGGAAGTTAATTAAATATCATTTGGAGGCATTTAATGTTCGAGGAAAAACGGCTGATTTTCGACAAAAGAGATAACACCCCCCCATTACGTCATGCTTCAGAAATGTGGAAAATGGTCCGTTTTCAAATGTTTTATTTTTGAACGTCAGTTCACATTTGTAGGTGGATCATCAGTGTTAGAGCTAAAATTAGCATGTTTAAAGTGATTTTCATGCTTCCAGCAGCGCTGGAAGTTAATTAAATACCATTTGGAGGCATTTAATGTTCGAGCAAAAACGGCTGATTTTCGACAAAAGAGATAACACCCCCCCATTACGTCATGCTTCAGAAATGTGGAAAATGGTCCGTTTTCAAATGTTTTATTTTTGAACATCAGTTCACATTTGTAGGTGGATCATCAGTGTTAGAGCAAAAATTAGCATGTTTAAAGTGATTTTCATGCTTCCAGGGGCGCTGGAAGTTAATTAAATACCATTTGGAGGCATTTAATGTTTGAGCAAAAACGGCTGATTTTCGACAAAAGAGATAACACCCCCCCATTACGTCCTGCTTCAGAAATGTGGAAAATGGTCCGTTTTCAAATGTTTTATTTTTGAACGTCAGTTCACATTTGTAGGTGGATCATCAGTGTTAGAGCTAAAATTAGCATGTTTAAAGTGATTTTCATGCTTCCAGGGGCTCGGGAAGTGAAATAAATACCATTTGGAGGCATTTAATGTTCGAGCAAAAACGGCTGATTTTCGACAAAAGAGATAACACCCCCCCATTACGTCCTGCTTCAGAAATGTGGAAAATGGTCCGTTTTCAAATGTTTTATTTTTGAACGTCAGTTCACATTTGTAGGTGGATCGTCAGTGTTAGAGCTAAAATTAGCATGTTTAAAGTGATTTTCATGCTCCCAGGGGCCCTAAACACAAGATTTATGGAATGGTTAAAAGTGCATGAAAATGGCCAATTTACCCACTCTGAGTTCTCAAAAAGGGTTTCTTCACCCCGGGAAGTTAATTAAATACCATTTGGAGGCATTTAATGTTCGAGCAAAAACGGCTGATTTTCGACAAAAGAGATAACACCCCCCCATTACGTCATGCTTCAGAAATGTGGAAAATGGTCCGTTTTCAAATGTTTTATTTTTGAACGTCAGTTCACATTTGTAGGTGGATCATCAGTGTTAGAGCTAAAATTAGCATGTTTAAAGTGATTTTCATGCTTCCAGGGGCGCTGGAAGTTAATTAATTACCAATTGGAGGCATTTAATGTTCGAGCAAAAATGGCTGATTTTCGACAAAAGAGATAACACCCCCCCATTACGTCATGCTTCAGAAATGTGGAAAATGATCCGTTTTCAAATGTTTTATTTTTGAACGTCAGTGCACATTTGTAGGTGGATCATCAGTGTTAGAGCTAAAATGAGCATGTTTAAAGTGATTTTCATGCTTCCAGGGGCTCGGGAAGTTAATTAAATACCATTTGGAGGCATTTAATGTTCGAGCAAAAACGGCTGATTTTCGACAAAAGAGATAACACCCCCCCATTACGTCCTGCTTCAGAAATGTGGAAAATGGTCCGTTTTCAAAATGTTTTATTTTTGAACGTCAGTTCACATTTGTAGGTGGATCATCAGTGTTAGAGCTAAAATTAGCATGTTTAAAGTGATTTTCATGCTCCCAGGGGCTCGGGAAGTTAATTAAATATCATTTGGAGGCATTTAATGTTCGAGGAAAAACGGCTGATTTTCGACAAAAGAGATAACACCCCCCCATTACGTCATGCTTCAGAAATGTGGAAAATGGTCCGTTTTCAAATGTTTTATTTTTGAACGTCAGTTCACATTTGTAGGTGGATCATCAGTGTTAGAGCTAAAATTAGCATGTTTAAAGTGATTTTCATGCTTCCAGCAGCGCTGGAAGTTAATTAAATACCATTTGGAGGCATTTAATGTTCGAGCAAAAACGGCTGATTTTCGACAAAAGAGATAACACCCCCCCATTACGTCATGCTTCAGAAATGTGGAAAATGGTCCGTTTTCAAATGTTTTATTTTTGAACATCAGTTCACATTTGTAGGTGGATCATCAGTGTTAGAGCAAAAATTAGCATGTTTAAAGTGATTTTCATGCTTCCAGGGGCGCTGGAAGTTAATTAAATACCATTTGGAGGCATTTAATGTTCGAGCAAAAACGGCTGATTTTCGACAAAAGAGATAACACCCCCCCATTACGTCCTGCTTCAGAAATGTGGAAAATGGTCCGTTTTCAAATGTTTTATTTTTGAACGTCAGTTCACATTTGTAGGTGGATCATCAGTGTTAGAGCTAAAATTAGCATGTTTAAAGTGATTTTCATGCTTCCAGGGGCTCGGGAAGTGAAATAAATACCATTTGGAGGCATTTAATGTTCGAGCAAAAACGGCTGATTTTCGACAAAAGAGATAACACCCCCCCATTACGTCCTGCTTCAGAAATGTGGAAAATGGTCCGTTTTCAAATGTTTTATTTTTGAACGTCAGTTCACATTTGTAGGTGGATCATCAGTGTTAGAGCTAAAATTAGCATGTTTAAAGTGATTTTCATGCTTCCAGGGGCGCTGGAAGTTAATTAAATACCATTTGGAGGCATTTAATGTTCGAGCAAAAACGGCTGATTTTCGACAAAAGAGATAACACCCCCCCATTACGTCATGCTTCAGAAATGTGGAAAATGGTCCGTTTTCAAATGTTTTATTTTTGAATGTCAGTTCACATTTGTAGGTGGATCATCAGTGTTAGAGCTAAAATTAGCATGTTTAAAGTGATTTTCATGCTCCCAGGGGCCCTAAACACAAGATTTATGGAATGGTTAAAAGTGCATGAAAATGGCCAATTTACCCACTCTGAGTTCTCAAAAAGGGTTTCTTCACCCCGGGAAGTTAATTAAATACCATTTGGAGGCATTTAATGTTCGAGCAAAAACGGCTGATTTTCGACAAAAGAGATAACACCCCCCCATTACGTCCTGCTTCAGAAATGTGGAAAATGGTCCGTTTTCAAATGTTTTATTTTTGAACGTCAGTTCACATTTGTAGGTGGATCATCAGTGTTAGAGCTAAAATTAGCATGTTTAAAGTGATTTTCATGCTTCCAGGGGCTCGGGAAGTTAATTAAATACCATTTGGAGGCATTTATTGTTCGAGCAAAAACGGCTGATTTTCGACAAAAGAGATA
Organism: Lissotriton vulgaris; assembly: GCF_964263255.1. NCBI lineage: Eukaryota > Metazoa > Chordata > Amphibia > Caudata > Salamandridae > Lissotriton > Lissotriton vulgaris. The sequence continues at coordinate 912,613 of NW_028249112.1, forward strand.
ACACCCCCCCATTACGTCATGCTTCAGAAATGTGGAAAATGGTCCGTTTTCGAATGTTTTATTTTTGAACGTCAGTTCACATTTGTAGGTGGATCATCAGTGTTAGAGCTAAAATTAGCATGTTTAAAGTGATTTTCATGCTTCCAGGGGCGCTGGAAGTTAATTAAATACCATTTGGAGGCATTTAATGTTCGAGCAAAAACGGCTGATTTTCGACAAAAGAGATAACACCCCCCCATTACGTCATGCTTCAGAAATGTGGAAAATGGTCCGTTTTCAAATGTTTTATTTTTGAACATCAGTTCACATTTGTAGGTGGATCATCAGTGTTAGAGCTAAAATTAGCATGTTTAAAGTGATTTTCATGCTTCCAGGGGCTCGGGAAGTTAATTAAATACCATTTGGAGGCATTTAATGTTCGAGCAAAAACAGCTGATTTTCGACAAAAGAGATAACACCCCCCCATTACGTCCTGCTTCAGAAATGTGGAAAATGGTCCGTTTTCAAATGTTTTATTTTTGAACGTCAGTTCACATTTGTAGGTGGATCATCAGTGTTAGAGCTAAAATTAGCATGTTTAAAGTGATTTTCATGCTCCCAGGGGCCCTAAACACAAGATTTATGGAATGGTTAAAAGTGCATGAAAATGGCCAATTTACCCACTCTGAGTTCTCAAAAAGGGTTTCTTCACCCCGGGAAGTTAATTAAATACCATTTGGAGGCATTTAATGTTCGAGCAAAAACGGCTGATTTTCGACAAAAGAGATAACACCCCCCCATTACGTCATGCTTCAGAAATGTGGAAAATGGTCCGTTTTCAAATGTTTTATTTTTGAACGTCAGTTCACATTTGTAGGTGGATCATCAGTGTTAGAGCTAAAATTAGCATGTTTAAAGTGATTTTCATGCTTCCAGGGGCGCTGGAAGTTAATTAAATACCATTTGGAGGCATTTAATGTTCGAGCAAAAACGGCTGATTTTCGACAAAAGAGATAACACCCCCCCATTACGTCATGCTTCAGAAATGTGGAAAATGGTCCGTTTTCAAATGTTTTATTTTTGAACGTCAGTTCACATTTGTAGGTGGATCATCAGTGTTAGAGCTAAAATTAGCATGTTTAAAGTGATTTTCATGCTCCCAGGGGCCCTAAACACAAGATTTATGGAATGGTTAAAAGTGCATGAAAATGGCCAATTTACCCACTCTGAGTTCTCAAAAAGGGTTTCTTCACCCCGGGAAGTTAATTAAATACCATTTGGAGGCATTTAATGTTCGAGCAAAAACGGCTGATTTTCGACAAAAGAGATAACACCCCCCCCATTACGTCATGCTTCAGGAATGTGGAAAATGGTCCGTTTTCAAATGTTTTATTTTTGAACGTCAGTTCACATTTGTAGGTGGATCATCAGTGTTAGAGCTAAAATTAGCATGTTTAAAGTGATTTTCATGCTCCCAGGGGCTCGGGAAGTTAATTAAATACCATTTGGAGGCATTTAATGTTCGAGCAAAAACGGCTGATTTTCGACAAAAGAGATAACACCCCCCCATTACGTCCTGCTTCAGAAATGTGGAAAATGGTCCGTTTTCAAATGTTTTATTTTTGAACGTCAGTTCACATTTGTAGGTGGATCATCAGTGTTAGAGCTAAAATTAGCATGTTTAAAGTGATTTTCATGCTCCCAGGGGCTCGGGAAGTTAATTAAATACCATTTGGAGGCATTTAATGTTCGAGGAAAAACGGCTGATTTTCGACAAAAGAGATAACACCCCCCCATTACGTCATGCTTCAGAAATGTGGAAAATGGTCCGTTTTCAAATGTTTTATTTTTGAACGTCAGTTCACATTTGTAGGTGGATCATCAGTGTTAGAGCTAAAATTAGCATGTTTAAAGTGATTTTCATGCTTCCAGCAGCGCTGGAAGTTAATTAAATACCATTTGGAGGCATTTAATGTTCGAGCAAAAACGGCTGATTTTCGACAAAAGAGATAACACCCCCCCATTACGTCATGCTTCAGAAATGTGGAAAATGGTCCGTTTTCAAATGTTTTATTTTTGAACGTCAGTTCACATTTGTAGGTGGATCATCAGTGTTAGAGCAAAAATTAGCATGTTTAAAGTGATTTTCATGTTTCCAGGGGCACTGGAAGTTAATTAAATACCATTTGGAGGCATTTAATGTTCGAGCAAAAACGGCTGATTTTCGACAAAAGAGATAACACCCCCCCATTACGTCCTGCTTCAGAAATGTGGAAAATGGTCCGTTTTCAAATGTTTTATTTTTGAACGTCAGTTCACATTTGTAGGTGGATCATCAGTGTTAGAGCTAAAATTAGCATGTTTAAAGTGATTTTCATGCTTCCAGGGGCTCGGGAAGTGAAATAAATACCATTTGGAGGCATTTAATGTTCGAGCAAAAACGGCTGATTTTCGACAAAAGAGATAACACCCCCCCATTACGTCCTGCTTCAGAAATGTGGAAAATGGTCCGTTTTCAAATGTTTTATTTTTGAACGTCAGTTCACATTTGTAGGTGGATCATCAGTGTTAGAGCTAAAATTAGCATGTTTAAAGTGATTTTCATGCTTCCAGGGGCGCTGGAAGTTAATTAAATACCATTTGGAGGCATTTAATGTTCGAGCAAAAACGGCTGATTTTCGACAAAAGAGATAACACCCCCCCATTACGTCATGCTTCAGAAATGTGGAAAATGGTCCGTTTTCAAATGTTTTATTTTTGAACGTCAGTTCACATTTGTAGGTGGATCATCAGTGTTAGAGCTAAAATTAGCATGTTTAAAGTGATTTTCATGCTCCCAGGGGCCCTAAACACAAGATTTATGGAATGGTTAAAAGTGCATGAAAATGGCCAATTTACCCACTCTGAGTTCTCAAAAAGGGTTTCTTCACCCCGGGAAGTTAATTAAATACCATTTGGAGGCATTTAATGTTCGAGCAAAAACGGCTGATTTTCGACAAAAGAGATAACACCCCCCCATTACGTCCTGCTTCAGAAATGTGGAAAATGGTCCGTTTTCAAATGTTTTATTTTTGAACGTCAGTTCACATTTGTAGGTGGATCATCAGTGTAAGAGCTAAAATTAGCATGTTTAAAGTGATTTTCATGCTTCCAGGGGCTCGGGAAGTGAAATAAATACCATTTGGAGGCATTTAATGTTCGAGCAAAAACGGCTGATTTTCGACAAAAGAGATAACACCCCCCCATTACGTCATGCTTCAGAAATGTGGAAAATGGTCCGTTTTCAAATGTTTTATTTTTGAACGTCAGTTCACATTTGTAGGTGGATCATCAGTGTTAGAGCTAAAATTAGCATGTTTAAAGTGATTTTCATGCTTCCAGGGGCTCGGGAAGTTAATTAAATACCATTTGGAGGCATTTAATGTTCGAGCAAAAACGGCTGATTTTCGACAAAAGAGATAACATCCCCCCATTACGTCATGCTTCAGAAATGTGGAAAATGGTCCGTTTTCAAATGTTTTATTTTTGAACGTCAGTTCACATTTGTAGGTGGATCATCAGTGTTAGAGCTAAAATTAGCATGTTTAAAGTGATTTTCATGCTTCCAGGGGCTCGGGAAGTTAATTAAATACCATTTGGAGGCATTTAATGTTCGAGCAAAAACGGCTGATTTTCGACAAAAGAGATAACACCCCCCCATTACGTCCTGCTTCAGAAATGTGGAAAATGGTCCGTTTTCAAATGTTTTATTTTTGAACGTCAGTTCACATTTGTAGGTGGATCGTCAGTGTTAGAGCTAAAATTAGCATGTTTAAAGTGATTTTCATGCTCCCAGGGGCCCTAAACACAAGATTTATGGAATGGTTAAAAGTGCATGAAAATGGCCAATTTACCCACTCTGAGTTCTCAAAAAGGGTTTCTTCACCCCGGGAAGTTAATTAAATACCATTTGGAGGCATTTAATGTTCGAGCAAAAACGGCTGATTTTCGACAAAAGAGATAACACCCCCCCATTACGTCATGCTTCAGAAATGTGGAAAATGGTCCGTTTTCAAATGTTTTATTTTTGAACGTCAGTTCACATTTGTAGGTGGATCATCAGTGTTAGAGCTAAAATTAGCATGTTTAAAGTGATTTTCATGCTTCCAGGGGCGCTGGAAGTTAATTAATTACCATTTGGAGGCATTTAATGTTCGAGCAAAAATGGCTGATTTTCGACAAAAGAGATAACACCCCCCCATTACGTCATGCTTCAGAAATGTGGAAAATGATCCGTTTTCAAATGTTTTATTTTTGAACGTCAGTGCACATTTGTAGGTGGATCATCAGTGTTAGAGCTAAAATTAGCATGTTTAAAGTGATTTTCATGCTTCCAGCAGCGCTGGAAGTTAATTAAATACCATTTGGAGGCATTTAATGTTCGAGCAAAAACGGCTGATTTTCGACAAAAGAGATAACACCCCCCCATTACGTCATGCTTCAGAAATGTGGAAAATGGTCCGTTTTCAAATGTTTTATTTTTGAACATCAGTTCACATTTGTAGGTGGATCATCAGTGTTAGAGCAAAAATTAGCATGTTTAAAGTGATTTTCATGCTTCCAGGGGCGCTGGAAGTTAATTAAATACCATTTGGAGGCATTTAATGTTCGAGCAAAAACGGCTGATTTTCGACAAAAGAGATAACACCCCCCCATTACGTCCTGCTTCAGAAATGTGGAAAATGGTCCGTTTTCAAATGTTTTATTTTTGAACGTCAGTTCACATTTGTAGGTGGATCATCAGTGTTAGAGCTAAAATTAGCATGTTTAAAGTGATTTTCATGCTTCCAGGGGCTCGGGAAGTGAAATAAATACCATTTGGAGGCATTTAATGTTCGAGCAAAAACGGCTGATTTTCGACAAAAGAGATAACACCCCCCCATTACGTCCTGCTTCAGAAATGTGGAAAATGGTCCGTTTTCAAATGTTTTATTTTTGAACGTCAGTTCACATTTGTAGGTGGATCGTCAGTGTTAGAGCTAAAATTAGCATGTTTAAAGTGATTTTCATGCTCCCAGGGGCCCTAAACACAAGATTTATGGAATGGTTAAAAGTGCATGAAAATGGCCAATTTACCCACTCTGAGTTCTCAAAAAGGGTTTCTTCACCCCGGGAAGTTAATTAAATACCATTTGGAGGCATTTAATGTTCGAGCAAAAACGGCTGATTTTCGACAAAAGAGATAACACCCCCCCATTACGTCATGCTTCAGAAATGTGGAAAATGGTCCGTTTTCAAATGTTTTATTTTTGAACGTCAGTTCACATTTGTAGGTGGATCATCAGTGTTAGAGCTAAAATTAGCATGTTTAAAGTGATTTTCATGCTTCCAGGGGCGCTGGAAGTTAATTAATTACCATTTGGAGGCATTTAATGTTCGAGCAAAAATGGCTGATTTTCGACAAAAGAGATAACACCCCCATTACGTCATGCTTCAGAAATGTGGAAAATGATCCGTTTTCAAATGTTTTATTTTTGAACGTCAGTGCACATTTGTAGGTGGATCATCAGTGTTAGAGCTAAAATGAGCATGTTTAAAGTGATTTTCATGCTTCCAGGGGCTCGGGAAGTTAATTAAATACCATTTGGAGGCATTTAATGTTCGAGCAAAAACGGCTGATTTTCGACAAAAGAGATAACACCCCCCCATTACGTCCTGCTTCAGAAATGTGGAAAATGGTCCGTTTTCAAATGTTTTATTTTTGAACGTCAGTTCACATTTGTAGGTGGATCATCAGTGTTAGAGCTAAAATTAGCATGTTTAAAGTGATTTTCATGCTCCCAGGGGCTCGGGAAGTTAATTAAATATCATTTGGAGGCATTTAATGTTCGAGGAAAAACGGCTGATTTTCGACAAAAGAGATAACACCCCCCCATTACGTCATGCTTCAGAAATGTGGAAAATGGTCCGTTTTCAAATGTTTTATTTTTGAACGTCAGTTCACATTTGTAGGTGGATCATCAGTGTTAGAGCTAAAATTAGCATGTTTAAAGTGATTTTCATGCTTCCAGCAGCGCTGGAAGTTAATTAAATACCATTTGGAGGCATTTAATGTTCGAGCAAAAACGGCTGATTTTCGACAAAAGAGATAACACCCCCCCATTACGTCATGCTTCAGAAATGTGGAAAATGGTCCGTTTTCAAATGTTTTATTTTTGAACGTCAGTTCACATTTGTAGGTGGATCATCAGTGTTAGAGCTAAAATTAGCATGTTTAAAGTGATTTTCATGCTTCCAGGGGCGCTGGAAGTTAATTAAATACCATTTGGAGGCATTTAATGTTCGAGCAAAAACGGCTGATTTTCGACAAAAGAGATAACACCCCCCCATTACGTCATGCTTCAGAAATGTGGAAAATGGTCCGTTTTCAAATGTTTTATTTTTGAATGTCAGTTCACATTTGTAGGTGGATCATCAGTGTTAGAGCTAAAATTAGCATGTTTAAAGTGATTTTCATGCTCCCAGGGGCCCTAAACACAAGATTTATGGAATGGTTAAAAGTGCATGAAAATGGCCAATTTACCCACTCTGAGTTCTCAAAAAGGGTTTCTTCACCCCGGGAAGTTAATTAAATACCATTTGGAGGCATTTAATGTTCGAGCAAAAACGGCTGATTTTCGACAAAAGAGATAACACCCCCCCATTACGTCCTGCTTCAGAAATGTGGAAAATGGTCCGTTTTCAAATGTTTTATTTTTGAACGTCAGTTCACATTTGTAGGTGGATCATCAGTGTAAGAGCTAAAATTAGCATGTTTAAAGTGATTTTCATGCTTCCAGGGGCTCGGGAAGTGAAATAAATACCATTTGGAGGCATTTAATGTTCGAGCAAAAACGGCTGATTTTCGACAAAAGAGATAACACCCCCCCATTACGTCATGCTTCAGAAATGTGGAAAATGGTCCGTTTTCAAATGTTTTATTTTTGAACGTCAGTTCACATTTGTAGGTGGATCATCAGTGTTAGAGCTAAAATTAGCATGTTTAAAGTGATTTTCATGCTTCCAGGGGCTCGGGAAGTTAATTAAATACCATTTGGAGGCATTTAATGTTCGAGCAAAAACGGCTGATTTTCGACAAAAGAGATAACATCCCCCCATTACGTCATGCTTCAGAAATGTGGAAAATGGTCCGTTTTCAAATGTTTTATTTTTGAACGTCAGTTCACATTTGTAGGTGGATCATCAGTGTTAGAGCTAAAATTAGCATGTTTAAAGTGATTTTCATGCTTCCAGGGGCTCGGGAAGTTAATTAAATACCATTTGGAGGCATTTAATGTTCGAGCAAAAACGGCTGATTTTCGACAAAAGAGATAACACCCCCCCATTACGTCCTGCTTCAGAAATGTGGAAAATGGTCCGTTTTCAAATGTTTTATTTTTGAACGTCAGTTCACATTTGTAGGTGGATCGTCAGTGTTAGAGCTAAAATTAGCATGTTTAAAGTGATTTTCATGCTCCCAGGGGCCCTAAACACAAGATTTATGGAATGGTTAAAAGTGCATGAAAATGGCCAATTTACCCACTCTGAGTTCTCAAAAAGGGTTTCTTCACCCCGGGAAGTTAATTAAATACCATTTGGAGGCATTTAATGTTCGAGCAAAAACGGCTGATTTTCGACAAAAGAGATAACACCCCCCCCCATTACGTCCTGCTTCAGAAATGTGGAAAATGGTCCGTTTTCAAATGTTTTATTTTTGAACGTCAGTTCACATTTGTAGGTGGATCATCAGTGTTAGAGCTAAAATTAGCATGTTTAAAGTGATTTTCATGCTCCCAGGGGCCCTAAACACAAGATTTATGGAATGGTTAAAAGTGCATGAAAATGGCCAATTTACCCACTCTGAGTTCTCAAAAAGGGTTTCTTCACCCCGGGAAGTTAATTAAATACCATTTGGAGGCATTTAATGTTCGAGCAAAAACGGCTGATTTTCGACAAAAGAGATAACACCCCCCCATTACGTCCTGCTTCAGAAATGTGGAAAATGGTCCGTTTTCAAATGTTTTATTATTGAACGTCAGTTCACATTTGTAGGTGGATCATCAGTGTTAGAGCTAAAATTAGCATGTTTAAAGTGATTTTCATGCTTCCAGGGGCGCTGGAAGTTAATTAATTACCATTTGGAGGCATTTAATGTTCGAGCAAAAATGGCTGATTTTCGACAAAAGAGATAACACCCCCCCATTACGTCATGCTTCAGAAATGTGGAAAATGATCCGTTTTCAAATGTTTTATTTTTGAACGTCAGTGCACATTTGTAGGTGGATCATCAGTGTTAGAGCTAAAATGAGCATGTTTAAAGTGATTTTCATGCTTCCAGGGGCTCGGGAAGTTAATTAAATACCATTTGGAGGCATTTAATGTTCGAGCAAAAACGGCTGATTTTCGACAAAAGAGATAACACCCCCCCATTACGTCCTGCTTCAGAAATGTGGAAAATGGTCCGTTTTCAAATGTTTTATTTTTGAACGTCAGTTCACATTTGTAGGTGGATCATCAGTGTTAGAGCTAAAATTAGCATGTTTAAAGTGATTTTCATGCTCCCAGGGGCTCGGGAAGTTAATTAAATATCATTTGGAGGCATTTAATGTTCGAGGAAAAACGGCTGATTTTCGACAAAAGAGATAACACCCCCCCATTACGTCATGCTTCAGAAATGTGGAAAATGGTCCGTTTTCAAATGTTTTATTTTTGAACGTCAGTTCACATTTGTAGGTGGATCATCAGTGTTAGAGCTAAAATTAGCATGTTTAAAGTGATTTTCATGCTTCCAGCAGCGCTGGAAGTTAATTAAATACCATTTGGAGGCATTTAATGTTCGAGCAAAAACGGCTGATTTTCGACAAAAGAGATAACACCCCCCCATTACGTCATGCTTCAGAAATGTGGAAAATGGTCCGTTTTCAAATGTTTTATTTTTGAACGTCAGTTCACATTTGTAGGTGGATCATCAGTGTTAGAGCTAAAATTAGCATGTTTAAAGTGATTTTCATGCTTCCAGGGGCGCTGGAAGTTAATTAAATACCATTTGGAGGCATTTAATGTTCGAGCAAAAACGGCTGATTTTCGACAAAAGAGATAACACCCCCCCATTACGTCATGCTTCAGAAATGTGGAAAATGGTCCGTTTTCAAATGTTTTATTTTTGAACGTCAGTTCACATTTGTAGGTGGATCATCAGTGTTAGAGCTAAAATTAGCATGTTTAAAGTGATTTTCATGCTTCCAGCAGCGCTGGAAGTTAATTAAATACCATTTGGAGGCATTTAATGTTCGAGCAAAAACGGCTGATTTTCGACAAAAGAGATAACACCCCCCCATTACGTCATGCTTCAGAAATGTGGAAAATGGTCCGTTTTCAAATGTTTTATTTTTGAACGTCAGTTCACATTTGTAGGTGGATCATCAGTGTTAGAGCTAAAATTAGCATGTTTAAAGTGATTTTCATGCTTCCAGGGGCGCTGGAAGTTAATTAAATACCATTTGGAGGCATTTAATGTTCGAGCAAAAACGGCTGATTTTCGACAAAAGAGATAACACCCCCCCATTACGTCATGCTTCAGAAATGTGGAAAATGGTCCGTTTTCAAATGTTTTATTTTTGAATGTCAGTTCACATTTGTAGGTGGATCATCAGTGTTAGAGCTAAAATTAGCATGTTTAAAGTGATTTTCATGCTCCCAGGGGCCCTAAACACAAGATTTATGGAATGGTTAAAAGTGCATGAAAATGGCCAATTTACCCACTCTGAGTTCTCAAAAAGGGTTTCTTCACCCCGGGAAGTTAATTAAATACCATTTGGAGGCATTTAATGTTCGAGCAAAAACGGCTGATTTTCGACAAAAGAGATAACACCCCCCCATTACGTCCTGCTTCAGAAATGTGGAAAATGGTCCGTTTTCAAATGTTTTATTTTTGAACGTCAGTTCACATTTGTAGGTGGATCATCAGTGTAAGAGCTAAAATTAGCATGTTTAAAGTGATTTTCATGCTTCCAGGGGCTCGGGAAGTGAAATAAATACCATTTGGAGGCATTTAATGTTCGAGCAAAAACGGCTGATTTTCGACAAAAGAGATAACACCCCCCCATTACGTCATGCTTCAGAAATGTGGAAAATGGTCCGTTTTCAAATGTTTTATTTTTGAACGTCAGTTCACATTTGTAGGTGGATCATCAGTGTTAGAGCTAAAATTAGCATGTTTAAAGTGATTTTCATGCTTCCAGGGGCTCGGGAAGTTAATTAAATACCATTTGGAGGCATTTAATGTTCGAGCAAAAACGGCTGATTTTCGACAAAAGAGATAACATCCCCCCATTACGTCATGCTTCAGAAATGTGGAAAATGGTCCGTTTTCAAATGTTTTATTTTTGAACGTCAGTTCACATTTGTAGGTGGATCATCAGTGTTAGAGCTAAAATTAGCATGTTTAAAGTGATTTTCATGCTTCCAGGGGCTCGGGAAGTTAATTAAATACCATTTGGAGGCATTTAATGTTCGAGCAAAAACGGCTGATTTTCGACAAAAGAGATAACACCCCCCCATTACGTCCTGCTTCAGAAATGTGGAAAATGGTCCGTTTTCAAATGTTTTATTTTTGAACGTCAGTTCACATTTGTAGGTGGATCGTCAGTGTTAGAGCTAAAATTAGCATGTTTAAAGTGATTTTCATGCTCCCAGGGGCCCTAAACACAAGATTTATGGAATGGTTAAAAGTGCATGAAAATGGCCAATTTACCCACTCTGAGTTCTCAAAAAGGGTTTCTTCACCCCGGGAAGTTAATTAAATACCATTTGGAGGCATTTAATGTTCGAGCAAAAACGGCTGATTTTCGACAAAAGAGATAACACCCCCCCCATTACGTCCTGCTTCAGAAATGTGGAAAATGGTCCGTTTTCAAATGTTTTATTTTTGAACGTCAGTTCACATTTGTAGGTGGATCATCAGTGTTAGAGCTAAAATTAGCATGTTTAAAGTGATTTTCATGCTCCCAGGGGCCCTAAACACAAGATTTATGGAATGGTTAAAAGTGCATGAAAATGGCCAATTTACCCACTCTGAGTTCTCAAAAAGGGTTTCTTCACCCCGGGAAGTTAATTAAATACCATTTGGAGGCATTTAATGTTCGAGCAAAAACGGCTGATTTTCGACAAAAGAGATAACACCCCCCCATTACGTCCTGCTTCAGAAATGTGGAAAATGGTCCGTTTTCAAATGTTTTATTATTGAACGTCAGTTCACATTTGTAGGTGGATCATCAGTGTTAGAGCTAAAATTAGCATGTTTAAAGTGATTTTCATGCTTCCAGGGGCGCTGGAAGTTAATTAATTACCATTTGGAGGCATTTAATGTTCGAGCAAAAATGGCTGATTTTCGACAAAAGAGATAACACCCCCCCATTACGTCATGCTTCAGAAATGTGGAAAATGATCCGTTTTCAAATGTTTTATTTTTGAACGTCAGTGCACATTTGTAGGTGGATCATCAGTGTTAGAGCTAAAATGAGCATGTTTAAAGTGATTTTCATGCTTCCAGGGGCTCGGGAAGTTAATTAAATACCATTTGGAGGCATTTAATGTTCGAGCAAAAACGGCTGATTTTCGACAAAAGAGATAACACCCCCCCATTACGTCCTGCTTCAGAAATGTGGAAAATGGTCCGTTTTCAAATGTTTTATTTTTGAACGTCAGTTCACATTTGTAGGTGGATCATCAGTGTTAGAGCTAAAATTAGCATGTTTAAAGTGATTTTCATGCTCCCAGGGGCTCGGGAAGTTAATTAAATATCATTTGGAGGCATTTAATGTTCGAGGAAAAACGGCTGATTTTCGACAAAAGAGATAACACCCCCCCATTACGTCATGCTTCAGAAATGTGGAAAATGGTCCGTTTTCAAATGTTTTATTTTTGAACGTCAGTTCACATTTGTAGGTGGATCATCAGTGTTAGAGCTAAAATTAGCATGTTTAAAGTGATTTTCATGCTTCCAGCAGCGCTGGAAGTTAATTAAATACCATTTGGAGGCATTTAATGTTCGAGCAAAAACGGCTGATTTTCGACAAAAGAGATAACACCCCCCCATTACGTCATGCTTCAGAAATGTGGAAAATGGTCCGTTTTCAAATGTTTTATTTTTGAACGTCAGTTCACATTTGTAGGTGGATCATCAGTGTTAGAGCTAAAATTAGCATGTTTAAAGTGATTTTCATGCTTCCAGGGGCGCTGGAAGTTAATTAAATACCATTTGGAGGCATTTAATGTTCGAGCAAAAACGGCTGATTTTCGACAAAAGAGATAACACCCCCCCATTACGTCATGCTTCAGAAATGTGGAAAATGGTCCGTTTTCAAATGTTTTATTTTTGAATGTCAGTTCACATTTGTAGGTGGATCATCAGTGTTAGAGCTAAAATTAGCATGTTTAAAGTGATTTTCATGCTCCCAGGGGCCCTAAACACAAGATTTATGGAATGGTTAAAAGTGCATGAAAATGGCCAATTTACCCACTCTGAGTTCTCAAAAAGGGTTTCTTCACCCCGGGAAGTTAATTAAATACCATTTGGAGGCATTTAATGTTCGAGCAAAAACGGCTGATTTTCGACAAAAGAGATAACACCCCCCCATTACGTCCTGCTTCAGAAATGTGGAAAATGGTCCGTTTTCAAATGTTTTATTTTTGAACGTCAGTTCACATTTGTAGGTGGATCATCAGTGTAAGAGCTAAAATTAGCATGTTTAAAGTGATTTTCATGCTTCCAGGGGCTCGGGAAGTGAAATAAATACCATTTGGAGGCATTTAATGTTCGAGCAAAAACGGCTGATTTTCGACAAAAGAGATAACACCCCCCCATTACGTCATGCTTCAGAAATGTGGAAAATGGTCCGTTTTCAAATGTTTTATTTTTGAACGTCAGTTCACATTTGTAGGTGGATCATCAGTGTTAGAGCTAAAATTAGCATGTTTAAAGTGATTTTCATGCTTCCAGGGGCTCGGGAAGTTAATTAAATACCATTTGGAGGCATTTAATGTTCGAGCAAAAACGGCTGATTTTCGACAAAAGAGATAACATCCCCCCATTACGTCATGCTTCAGAAATGTGGAAAATGGTCCGTTTTCAAATGTTTTATTTTTGAACGTCAGTTCACATTTGTAGGTGGATCATCAGTGTTAGAGCTAAAATTAGCATGTTTAAAGTGATTTTCATGCTTCCAGGGGCTCGGGAAGTTAATTAAATACCATTTGGAGGCATTTAATGTTCGAGCAAAAACGGCTGATTTTCGACAAAAGAGATAACACCCCCCCATTACGTCCTGCTTCAGAAATGTGGAAAATGGTCCGTTTTCAAATGTTTTATTTTTGAACGTCAGTTCACATTTGTAGGTGGATCGTCAGTGTTAGAGCTAAAATTAGCATGTTTAAAGTGATTTTCATGCTCCCAGGGGCCCTAAACACAAGATTTATGGAATGGTTAAAAGTGCATGAAAATGGCCAATTTACCCACTCTGAGTTCTCAAAAAGGGTTTCTTCACCCCGGGAAGTTAATTAAATACCATTTGGAGGCATTTAATGTTCGAGCAAAAACGGCTGATTTTCGACAAAAGAGATAACACCCCCCCCCATTACGTCCTGCTTCAGAAATGTGGAAAATGGTCCGTTTTCAAATGTTTTATTTTTGAACGTCAGTTCACATTTGTAGGTGGATCATCAGTGTTAGAGCTAAAATTAGCATGTTTAAAGTGATTTTCATGCTCCCAGGGGCCCTAAACACAAGATTTATGGAATGGTTAAAAGTGCATGAAAATGGCCAATTTACCCACTCTGAGTTCTCAAAAAGGGTTTCTTCACCCCGGGAAGTTAATTAAATACCATTTGGAGGCATTTAATGTTCGAGCAAAAACGGCTGATTTTCGACAAAAGAGATAACACCCCCCCATTACGTCCTGCTTCAGAAATGTGGAAAATGGTCCGTTTTCAAATGTTTTATTATTGAACGTCAGTTCACATTTGTAGGTGGATCATCAGTGTTAGAGCTAAAATTAGCATGTTTAAAGTGATTTTCATGCTCCCAGGGGCCCTAAACACAAGATTTATGGAATGGTTAAAAGTGCATGAAAATGGCCAATTTACCCACTCTGAGTTCTCAAAAAGGGTTTCTTCACCCCGGGAAGTTAATTAAATACCATTTGGAGGCATTTAATGTTCGAGCAAAAACGGCTGATTTTCGACAAAAGAGATAACACCCCCCCATTACGTCATGCTTCAGAAATGTGGAAAATGGTCCGTTTTCAAATGTTTTATTTTTGAACGTCAGTTCACATTTGTAGGTGGATCATCAGTGTTAGAGCTAAAATTAGCATGTTTAAAGTGATTTTCATGCTTCCAGGGGCGCTGGAAGTTAATTAATTACCATTTGGAGGCATTTAATGTTCGAGCAAAAATGGCTGATTTTCGACAAAAGAGATAACACCCCCCCATTACGTCATGCTTCAGAAATGTGGAAAATGGTCCGTTTTCAAATGTTTCATTTTTGAACGTCAGTTCACATTTGTAGGTGGATCATCAGTGTTAGAGCTAAAATTAGCATGTTTAAAGTGATTTTCATGCTCCCAGGGGCTCGGGAAGTTAATTAAATATCATTTTGAGGCATTTAATGTTCGAGGAAAAACGGCTGATTTTCGACAAAAGAGATAACACCCCCCCATTACGTCATGCTTCAGAAATGTGGAAAATGGTCCGTTTTCAAATGTTTTATTTTTGAACGTCAGTTCACATTTGTAGGTGGATCATCAGTGTTAGAGCTAAAATTAGCATGTTTAAAGTGATTTTCATGCTTCCAGCAGCGCTGGAAGTTAATTAAATACCATTTGGAGGCATTTAATGTTCGAGCAAAAACGGCTGATTTTCGACAAAAGAGATAACACCCCCCCATTACGTCATGCTTCAGAAATGTGGAAAATGGTCCGTTTTCAAATGTTTTATTTTTGAACGTCAGTTCACATTTGTAGGTGGATCATCAGTGTTAGAGCTAAAATTAGCATGTTTAAAGTGATTTTCATGCTCCCAGGGGCCCTAAACACAAGATTTATGGAATGGTTAAAAGTGCATGAAAATGGCCAATTTACCCACTCTGAGTTCTCAAAAAGGGTTTCTTCACCCCGGGAAGTTAATTAAATACCATTTGGAGGCATTTAATGTTCAAGCAAAAACGGCTGATTTTCGACAAAAGAGATAACACCCCCCCATTACGTCCTGCTTCAGGAATGTGGAAAATGGTCCGTTTTCAAATGTTTTATTTTTGAACGTCAGTTCACATTTGTAGGTGGATCATCAGTGTTAGAGCTAAAATTAGCATGTTTAAAGTGATTTTCATGCTTCCAGGGGCCCTAAACACAAGATTTATGGAATGGTTAAAAGTGCATGAAAATGGCCAATTTACCCACTCTGAGTTCTCAAAAAGTGTTTCTTCACCCCGGGAAGTTAATTAAATACCATTTGGAGGCATTTAATGTTCGAGCAAAAACGGCTGATTTTCGACAAAAGAGATAACACCCCCCCATTACGTCCTGCTTCAGAAATGTGGAAAATGGTCCGTTTTCAAATGTTTTATTTTTGAACGTCAGTTCACATTTGTAGGTGGATCATCAGAGTTAGAGCTAAAATTAGCATGTTTAAAGTGATTTTCATGCTCCCAGGGGCCCTAAACACAAGATTTATGGAATGGTTAAAAGTGCATGAAAATGGCCAATTTACCCACTCTGAGTTCTCAAAAAGGGTTTCTTCACCCCGGGAAGTTAATTAAATACCATTTGGAGGCATTTAATGTTCGAGCAAAAACGGCTGATTTTCGACAAAAGAGATAACACCCCCCCATTACGTCATGCTTCAGAAATGTGGAAAATGGTCCGTTTTCAAATGTTTTATTTTTGAACGTCAGTTCACATTTGTAGGTGGATCATCAGTGTTAGAGCTAAAATTAGCATGTTTAAAGTGATTTTCATGCTCCCAGGGGCCCTAAACACAAGATTTATGGAATGGTTAAAAGTGCATGAAAATGGCCAATTTACCCACTCTGAGTTCTCAAAAAGGGTTTCTTCACCCCGGGAAGTTAATTAAATACCATTTGGAGGCATTTAATGTTCGAGCAAAAACGGCTGATTTTTGACAAAAGAGATAACACCCCCCCATTACGTCCTGCTTCAGAAATGTGGAAAATGGTCCGTTTTCAAATGTTTTATTTTTGAACGTCAGTTCACATTTGTAGGTGGATCATCAGTGTTAGAGCTAAAATTAGCATGTTTAAAGTGATTTTCATGCTTCCAGGGGCTCGGGAAGTTAATTAAATACCATTTGGAGGCATTTAATGTTCGAGCAAAAACGGCTGATTTTCGACAAAAGAGATAACACCCCCCCATTACGTCCTGCTTCAGAAATGTGGAAAATGGTCCGTTTTCAAATGTTTTATTTTTGAACGTCAGTTCACATTTGTAGGTGGATCATCAGTGTTAGAGCTAAAATTAGCATGTTTAAAGTGATTTTCATGCTCCCAGGGGCCCTAAACACAAGATTTATGGAATGGTTAAAAGTGCATGAAAATGGCCAATTTACCCACTCTGAGTTGTCAAAAAGGGTTTCTTCACCCCGGGAAGTTAATTAAATACCATTTGGAGGCATTTTTTTTTTTTTTTTTTTTTTTTTTTTTGCGCAAGACCTTTATTGAAAATCAAGCATTTGACACAGCAAGAGCCTACAACCCGGAGGCCGGCTCGCTACGTTTATTCCATTAACCATCATCGTAATCCAATGCTACACATATTCCAGAAAATTACAGGGTATCGCACGTATGGTTAATAGCTGGCATTCGAAACTGAGTCTCACTTTTTTCACTTTTTATAACAATAACAGTAAACCAACATACCCCAATTCGGCCGTTTCGTGTAATCCTAATGTACTACCCAGCAGTCGCGTCGATACATCTAGGGTCCCTCTCCCCCCGCCTCCATCGCACACTTGTCCCATCAACACGCATGCAGTCCTGCAACCCATTCAGTCCGTGTGTGGAAGTTCCTCATTATCCTGCTGTGAGGTCAGATAATCTTCTAGATAAACCCACATGTTTTTTGGTCGTGACTTAGCTGGCATCAGATCCTCGTAAGTTTGTAACTTGTCACGGCAGGTGGACATGTCGTGTAACCATGTTTTTAACTTCGGTACTTTGCGACTATGCCAGCATTGTGCCACTTGTCTCTTAGCCAATAAGAGTGCTATCGCACAGAACTTCTTTTTCAAGGCTCTGAACTGCGGTATTATCCCCAATAAGCAGATTTTGGGTGTGCAGTGTACCTCCTCCTCCAGCATGATAGATAAAGTAGTAGTCACCTGCCCCCAGTATCCTCCCACCTTGGCGCAGTCCCACGCTAAGTGTGCAAAGCCCGCCCCCTCCCTGTTGCACCTTTTACATCTGTCCTCCTCTTGAAGCCCAAATTTAAACAATTTCTCTGGTGTGTAATATACTTGATGGAGGAATTTAAAGTGAATCAGCCTCAGATTACCATTCGGTGTGAGTATTTGTGTCAGAGCGCATGTGTTAGCCCATTCTTCATCAGATAATGGCGCGTCTAGTAGTGCATCCCATCGCCCTTTCGCTTTCAACCCTTGTCCATCCAGTTCCAATTGTGCGGCTGAATACAGCCTAGACACCAGGTGTGATAAATCATTAGTTGTGATTAACAGTTGCAGTGGTGCAAGGCATTGCGCCTCTGACGGGAACGTAGGGTAGTGCTCCCTCAGGGCTCTAGTGAGTCTGTAATACGTGAAGCGAAACATGGACGTTTGGTTATTTACATAACCCAGGTTGTCTAAGCCCACGAACTCCCCTTCTCGGAACAAGTCTCCCATCCTGTTGATACCGGCTTTGGCCAGTAGAGACATTCCGACGCTCTCCCCAGTTACCGAAAGCTCCTGGTGGTGGTGTAGCATCATGGCTGGTGCATACAGTGGGGTCTTGTGTGCTAGTTGCCCTAATTTATGCCAGGCTTTGACCGTGGTATCTACCGTGTTGATATCTCTAGCATGTAGCGGGGGGCGGGTGTGTGAGATGATTGCCGTGAGTGGAATAGGGTGTGCGTCGCTCTCCTCTATAGCGGTGTGGGTGAGGTAAGGAACTGCGTGATACCAATACGCCGCATATTGTGCCTGTGCGCACAAGTAATACAGGAGAAAGTCAGGTACCCCGAAGCCGCCTCTTGCAAGTGGAAGTTGCAGAGTCCGTAGATCCACACGTGCCTGTTTACCCGCCCAAATCAAGGTCCGCACCAAGGAGTTTATATGTCGGAAGACAGCCTGCGGTGGAGTGATTGGTATGTTGTTAAACAGGTATAACAGTTTGGGCAGTATGTTCATTTTAACAATCGCTATCCTGTCTGCCAATGAAAGGGGCAGACGTATCCAGCGTTGTACACTGTCCTCCAGTTTCGTCAGCACCACTCCGTAGTTCGCCCTGAGCACCTCATCAGGATCTCTGTGGTACATGACCCCTAGGTATCGTATAGGGTCCTGTTGCCAATCCAGCGGAAAGTCCACCACAAACTCAGAAGTGGTGTCCGTGAGGGGTATTATAGACGATTTGGACCAATTTATGGCTAGACCCGAATGTCCCCCGAACCGTATGTATTCCCTGAGTATGGCGTTCAAATGAGTCTCCGGGTCCCGGACGTATAGCAACATGTCATCTGCATATAAGGAGATGTGAAGCGGCCTGGCTATGAAGTGCAGTGCCGATTCCCTGTAGTTCTGTCGTATCAGACACGCCAAAGGTTCTAGTGCTAATGCAAATAATAGCGGCGAGAGTGGGCAGCCTTGCCGCGTCCCTCGCTCAATCGCAAATTGGTCCGAAATGTATCCATTGATTCTGACCCTAGCATGTGGTTTCGTGTAAAGCAGGGTGACCCATTGCACAAAACGTTTAGGGAACCCCATTCTATTGAGGACAGTGATCATATACTTCCATTCAATAGAGTCAAACGCCTTCGCCGCGTCTAGCATGACCGCTACAGCTTTGACTGAAGGTTGAAGATAGTGCGATAGAGCAAATAGAGTCCGGGTATTATGTGCTGTTGACCTGGTGGGCACAAATCCGGACTGATCCGGTAGTACCAGACTAGTCATCAGTGGTGATAGCCGCTTGGCTATAAGCTTAGCAAGAATTTTCGAGTCTACGTTGATTAAAGATAACGGTCGGTACGAGTCACACTCCTCCGGATCTTTAGATGGTTTCAGAAGAGCGATAATCATGGCTTCGCATAGCGTGGGGGGAAGTATGCCTTTCTCAAAGGAGGTGCCATACATATCTACTAAGTGTGGAGCTAGTATGTCTGCATATTGTTTGTAAAATTCCGGGGTGAACCCATCCGGGCCAGGTGCCTTGCCATTCGGAAGTGAGCCAATGATCTCTTTAACCTCATCCGCCGTGATAGGCCTTGCTAAGTACTCTCTGTGTGCATCTGATAGCCACCCTATCGCTACGTCGTGCAGGTATGCATAGGTGTCATCCGCCGGAGCAGTGGGTTGGGATCTGTACAGGGAACCAAATGAGTTCACAAAGCACTTCAGTATGTCATTAGCATGGGTTTGTGTGTCGCCCTCCCCGTTCTTTACCCTAAGTATCATGGTTTGGCCCCGACCTGTGCAGATCTTCTTGGCTAATACAGCCCCCGGCCTGCCTCCTTCCCCATAAGCTCTAGCCACATGCGTGCGATTTAAATATTTCATTTCAGAGTCTAGAAAGGTCTCGTGTTCTGTGTGTATTTCGCGAAGCTTGGCCAGGTGCGTGATATCCTGAGTGGATTCATATAGGGATTCCAGGTCTCTCATTTGCTGTTCGCATCTGCGTATCTGAGTCCTGATATCCTTCAGAACCCCTACCGTGGTGCCTATACAGACCCCTCTTATCGTGGCCTTGAATGCTTCCCAGAGGATGCCAGGATCATCAGTCGATGGGGCATTAAGGTCAAAGTAATCTCTAATCGCCCTCAGAATCGTGTCGGCGTAAATGGCATCAGTTAGCGCACGTGCGTTAAAGCGCCATTGGAAAGGGGGGGGTGTGTATCGTGGAACGTCCAGCTGTAGGAGGACAGGATTGTGATCAGACAGCGTGCGAGGGAGCACCTGCAGGTGTCTCACCCATAGTGCCAGATCAGAGGAGCCTAGCCAGTAGTCCAATCTTGACCAACTATTGTGGGAAGCATTAACGTGCGTGGCCCCAGGCGCGTCAGTGTACCTCAACCTCCAAAGATCCGCCATACCCAGATCCTTCATCATGTGTCCCACCATTGTGCGTGAGTGCTTGTGCTGTTCCACCGAATTGGTTGACCGGTCTAAACCATCACAGAGTGTCACGTTCCAATCCCCATCACATAATATATGTGCGCTATTGTGTCCCTGTAGGTGTCCCCATATCTCCCTGAAGAATTCCGGGGCATCTGTGTTAGGACCGTATACATTCAGCAATGTAACTTTCTGCCCCCTCAATGTACCTGAAACCATTAAAAACCTGCCTTCAGGGTCCTGTGTGACAGAGTGACTCACAAAACCCACCCCTCGCTTCACCAGAATGATCACCCCTCTAGAATAAGAGGAGTACGAGGCCCTGAAAACCCCCTCCGCCCATCTTGCCCCCAGGTGTGTTTGTGAGTGTGGGGCCAGGTGAGATTCCTGTAGGAATGCTATATCCACATTCCACCTCGTCAGGCTTGCAAAAATCTGTCGTACTTTACGCGGCTGTGAAAACCCTCTAATGTTCCAGGTTAGTACGTTTAAACTGCGTCTATCCACCTCCCTAGTCCCCATCAATTACCAATGACATAATGCATGAGCGTTCCATACAAATCAATTGCATAAGGATCAGGAGCAGCTCTCTATTAGGTGCTCCAGTCGTCCCAGCAGTAGCGGGGACCAACACGACATCGGTACAAAAAGACATTACACATTCTGTCGGCCTAACAGTACAAACATACATCCTGCCCCCCCAAAACCCACCCACTCCAGCAACCCCAACCTGCCGAAGCCATTCCCGTCCAGTGCACCAATGCAGAACTCCCATAACCAGTAACATAGTGCCAGAACCAAACTCTTATCGGGTAATACCCTTGTAGAGGTCCGCCAGGGGCACAACTCACCACCTGATGTACAGGTGTGGGCGATGCTAAAGAAGCTGTAAGAAGCGCAGTTCAGGTGCATACCCGCCGCCCCCCCCTCCCCCACCCCCCGAACAACCAACAACCAAGCCACCGGCTGAGCAACATGTTTGGCATAGTGTGTACCCATTGCAATGTCAACAGTTCGTCATCAAGGCACATTATTCCTCCCTTCACACCCTTACTGCTCGCCGCACAGAGTGTATCGGGGCTCACCCACAGTTCGTGACCGAGGCCTCCCATAGTGCAATCATACCAAGCAGAGCGCTTCAGATAAAGGGGCAGTTTCTCGCCAATCGTGCATTCGCCTGCAGTTAGTAATCGCCTCCGGGTGATGGTGACACTCCATTGCGTATGCCAACACCGCTCTGTGTGATATGCATGAGTTGCAGTGCATTCTAGGCGCAAAATTAGTAGTGAGCCTCATGTCCGAACAGCGGCCTCTTAGCCCCAACCGGGCCTCCACACCCAGGCTCTCTGCGCATGTTGAGTCAATCCCACCACCGGGCATACTGGAAAACAAGTCTCAGCAGTCAAGCAAATGCGGAAATCAAAGGCCATGCTAGAACGCATGATTTAATAACTGAAGTTTACACTCACCAGTGGCATACCATGAGACAACCCCTCACCGTTAGTCCGAGTCCCATCGTTGGTCATTTTGCAAATTGTCTCTGATCTCTCGCTGAACCCTTTTGACAAATTCTTGTGCTGCTTTCGGAGTCGGTAGTATTGTCGCTTTTTCCTTCCATACCACTCTGAGGCGCGCTGGATACATCATGGAGTAGACTATGTTCATCTCACGCAATTTGGTCTTCACTGCAGTATATTCCTTCCGGGCCTGCTGGACCGCAACTGTGTGGTCCGGATAGAATTCCAAGGAGTTCCCTTGATGCTGGATCTTCCCTTTCTCTCTCGCCAGCCGAAGGATCGTGTCCCTGTCGCGATAATTGAGGATACGTGCAACAATCGGTCTCGGCGTGGCACCGGGTGGTGGTTTCGGGGCCAGCGACCTATGCGCACGCTCCACAATAAAGAGGGGCGACAGGGCCTCAGCTCCGAACAGATCCTTGCACAGTGTTTCCACATAGGTTTCCATGCGGCCTGTGTTGGTGGACTCCGGCAGGCCCGTGATCCGTACGTTGTTGCGCCTCGAGCGCGCTTCTAAATCCTCCTCCTTTGCCTTGATAACCTCCAGTAGCCTTTCCATATCCGCGCACTTTGAGGTGGAGGCCCGCGCCTCATCTTCGACCGCGGATATCCGAGTTTCGGCCTCGTCCAGCCTCTCCCCATGCTTTTCCTGTCGCGCTGCCATGGTGTCCATTCTACAAGTTAAGTTATCTAACTTGCCATTAATATCTTGCAGGTTTGATTGTATCGCTAGCAGGATCTTTTCGATGTTGTTGTTGGGCGCCTGACCTGCCTCTTCCTCCAACACCCCGTCAGTGGACTTCTGCGTTTTCTTCGTCTCGAAAGGCAGCTTCTGTTGGTGTTTGTCCGGTTTGCCCATGCTCGCGGTTGGGGAGGTTGCCTTCCTGTATGTGGACCCAGAAGCCCTCGTCTGTCTGGTCGCCGACGCCGTGTTGAAACCCCACCCTTGGGGCGATCGCCGCCTAGCCGACCCTTTCCTCGTGGTGGACTTCTGGTCTCCCAACCGTGCAGAGTGATGGTCCCAGTGTGGCAGTCCGCAGGGCAGTGGATATCACAGGTCTTCCTGGTCACCCAGGTGGCGTGTCGATGTTCTATAGTTAGCGCGCTCCCCTCCCACTCAGAGGTTTGGGCAGATAGCCATCCACGTTGGTGCGATGCCTCCGCAGATCAAACGTGTGCCAGGCGTTATCTCTCCGCGCAGTCCGCGCCGGTTTGTAGGGTCTGGGTCCGCGAGCGCCCCACCAGGATGGGCCGTCTCGCACGTGGTCGCCTTGGAGGATACGCTATACACTGCAGGCACCCACCTTGGCGCAAGAACAAGCAGCGACCTGCACACTTGGGCTGATGGGGTCTGTCAGTAGTGGCCACAGGTCTCCTTTTTATAGGCTAGCCCACGCAGATCATTAAGCAGCACTGTTCGCCGTAGACTGCTCACTCCTCATAGCGCTCACCTCCAGCAGCCAGCAGCACTCACCCTGCAGCAGCGCGGAGACGTCCACCTCTGCGCCAGCGCTCCACACTGTGCACAACGCTGGATACTCGTTCGGTAGCTGATCTCCCCTCCGCTGCAGCAGGCTACCGCTGGTGTCTCGCCACTGCCACAAGAGTCAGGGAACACTCGATTATGCCCGCGTTTTTCATGTTGCCGCCGCCATTTTGTCAGGCAGGGCCTCCAATGCCTGGAGATGATGACCATGAGCTTCTCAGCGCCACAATTACGAATGCAGGGGTAGCGGGGAGGATAGCCCTCAGAGTCCTACCTCCGCCATGCGTCTCCGCTCCGGGACAGTAG
The DNA here is from genome assembly GCF_964263255.1 of Lissotriton vulgaris. Lineage (NCBI taxonomy): Eukaryota > Metazoa > Chordata > Amphibia > Caudata > Salamandridae > Lissotriton > Lissotriton vulgaris. The sequence continues at coordinate 936,256 of NW_028249112.1, forward strand.
TGTGGCGATCCGTCTCCGCTCGCCCGCTGTGTGCCTGTCCCAACACGGCGGCCATCTTGTCAGGCGCCCGATTCCTCGCCGCGGTTAATCGCGAACTGTAGGGTCGTTTTTGTCCGCCGGTGGCTGGATTTCATCCCGACATGTGCTCCGCCTTTTCGCACATCCTGCTAGATGATCGGGGGGCCGGTTGTACAGGCGGGAGCGGCGAAAATCACCACAGTTGGCGATCGCCCGACGGAGCTGCTTCTCAGGCAGCCATGTCGCCGTGCGCCCCCTAGCGCCTCTCCATTTGGAGGCATTTAATGTTCGAGCAAAAACGGCTGATTTTCAACAAAAGAGATAACACCCCCCCATTACGTCCTGCTTCAGAAATGTGGAAAATGGTCCGTTTTCAAATGTTTTATTTTTGAACGTCAGTTCACATTTGTAGGTGGATCATCAGTGTTAGAGCTAAAATTAGCATGTTTAAAGTGATTTTCATGCTTCCAGGGGCGCTGGAAGTTAATTAAATACCATTTGGAGGCATTTAATGTTCGAGCAAAAACGGCTGATTTTCGACAAAAGAGATAACACCCCCCCATTACGTCCTGCTTCAGAAATGTGGAAAATGGTCCGTTTTCAAATGTTTTATTTTTGAACGTCAGTTCACATTTGTAGGTGGATCATCAGTGTTAGAGCTAAAATTAGCATGTTTAAAGTGATTTTCATGCTTCCAGGGGCTCGGGAAGTTAATTAAATACCATTTGGAGGCATTTAATGTTCGAGCAAAAACGGCTGATTTTCGACAAAAGAGATAACACCCCCCATTACGTCCTGCTTCAGAAATGTGGAAAATGGTCCGTTTTCAAATGTTTTATTTTTGAACGTCAGTTAACATTTGTAGGTGGATCATCAGTGTTAGAGCTAAAATTAGCATGTTTAAAGTGATTTTCATGCTTCCAGGGGCGCTGGAAGTTAATTAAATACCATTTGGAGGCATTTAATGTTCGAGCAAAAACGGCTGATTTTCGACAAAAGAGATAACACCCCCCCATTACGTCATGCTTCAGAAATGTGGAAAATGGTCCGTTTTCAAATGTTTTATTTTTGAACGTCAGTTCACATTTGTAGGTGGATCATCAGTGTTAGAGCTAAAATTAGCATGTTTAAAGTGATTTTCATGCTCCCAGGGGCTCGGGAAGTGAAATAAATACCATTTGGAGGCATTTAATGTTCGAGCAAAAACGGCTGATTTTCGACAAAAGAGATAACACCCCCCCATTACGTCATGCTTCAGAAATGTGGAAAATGGTCCGTTTTCAAATGTTTTATTTTTGAACGTCAGTTCACATTTGTAGGTGGATCATCAGTGTTAGAGCTAAAATTAGCATGTTTAAAGTGATTTTCATGCTCCCAGGGGCGCTGGAAGTTAATTAAATACCATTTGGAGGCATTTAATGTTCGAGCAAAAACGGCTGATTTTCGACAAAAGAGATAACACCCCCCCATTACGTCATGCTTCAGAAATGTGGAAAATGGTCCGTTTTCAAATGTTTTATTTTTGAACGTCAGTTCACATTTGTAGGTGGATCATCAGTGTTAGAGCTAAAATTAGCATGTTTAAAGTGATTTTCATGCTTCCAGGGGCGCTGGAAGTTAATTAAATACCATTTGGAGGCATTTAATGTTCGAGCAAAAACGGCTGATTTTCGACAAAAGAGATAACACCCCCCCATTACGTCCTGCTTCAGAAATGTGGAAAATGGTCCGTTTTCAAATGTTTTATTTTTGAACGTCAGTTCACATTTGTAGGTGGATCATCAGTGTTAGAGCTAAAATTAGCATGTTTAAAGTGATTTTCATGCTCCCAGGGGCCCTAAACACAAGATTTATGGAATGGTTAAAAGTGCATGAAAATGGCCAATTTACCCACTCTGAGTTCTCAAAAAGGGTTTCTTCACCCTGGGAAGTTAATTAAATACCATTTGGAGGCATTTAATGTTCGAGCAAAAACGGCTGATTTTCGACAAAAGAGATAACACCCCCCCATTACGTCATGCTTCAGAAATGTGGAAAATGGTCCGTTTTCAAATGTTTTATTTTTGAACGTCAGTTCACATTTGTAGGTGGATCATCAGTGTTAGAGCTAAAATTAGCATGTTTAAAGTGATTTTCATGCTCCCAGGGGCCCTAAACACAAGATTTATGGAATGGTTAAAAGTGCATGAAAATGGCCAATTTACCCACTCTGAGTTCTCAAAAAGGGTTTCTTCACCCCGGGAAGTTAATTAAATACCATTTGGAGGCATTTAATGTTCGAGCAAAAACGGCTGATTTTCGACAAAAGAGATAACACCCCCCCATTACGTCCTGCTTCAGAAATGTGGAAAATGGTCCGTATTCAAATGTTTTATTTTTGAACGTCAGTTCACATTTGTAGGTGGATCATCAGTGTTAGAGCTAAAATTAGCATGTTTAAAGTGATTTTCATGCTTCCAGGGGCTCGGGAAGTTAATTAAATACCATTTGGAGGCATTTAATGTTCGAGCAAAAACGGCTGATTTTCGACAAAAGAGATAACACCCCCCCATTACGTCCTGCTTCAGAAATGTGGAAAATGGTCCGTTTTCAAATGTTTTATTTTTGAACGTCAGTTCACATTTGTAGGTGGATCATCAGTGTTAGAGCTAAAATTAGCATGTTTAAAGTGATTTTCATGCTCCCAGGGGCCCTAAACACAAGATTTATGGAATGGTTAAAAGTGCATGAAAATGGCCAATTTACCCACTCTGAGTCTTCAAAAAGGGTTTCTTCACCCCGGGAAGTTAATTAAATACCATTTGGAGGCATTTAATGTTCGAGCAAAAACGGCTGATTTTCAACAAAAGAGATAACACCCCCCCCCATTACGTCCTGCTTCAGAAATGTGGAAAATGGTCCGTTTTCAAATGTTTTATTTTTGAACGTCAGTTCACATTTGTAGGTGGATCATCAGTGTTAGAGCTAAAATTAGCATGTTTAAAGTGATTTTCATGCTTCCAGGGGCTCTGGAAGTTAATTAAATACCATTTGGAGGCATTTAATGTTCGAGCAAAAACGGCTGATTTTCGACAAAAGAGATAACACCCCCCCATTACGTCCTGTTTCAGAAATGTGGAAAATGGTCCGTTTTCAAATGTTTTATTTTTGAACGTCAGTTCACATTTGTAGGTGGATCATCAGTGTTAGAGCTAAAATTAGCATGTTTAAAGTGATTTTCATGCTTCCAGGGGCTCGGGAAGTTAATTAAATACCATTTGGAGGCATTTAATGTTCGAGCAAAAACGGCTGATTTTCGACAAAAGAGATAACACCCCCCCATTACATCCTGGTTCAGAAATGTGGAAAATGGTCCGTTTTCAAATGTTTTATTTTTGAACGTCAGTTCACATTTGTAGGTGGATCATCAGTGTTAGAGCTAAAATTAGCATGTTTAAAGTGATTTTCATGCTCCCAGGGGCCCTAAACACAAGATTTATGGAATGGTTAAAAGTGCATGAAAATGGCCAATTTACCCACTCTGAGTTCTCAAAAAGGGTTTCTTCACCCCGGGAAGTTAATTAAATACCATTTGGAGGCATTTAATGTTCGAGCAAAAACGGCTGATTTTCGACAAAAGAGATAACACCCCCCCATTACGTCATGCTTCAGAAATGTGGAAAATGGTCCGTTTTCAAATGTTTTATTTTTGAACGTCAGTTCACATTTGTAGGTGGATCATCAGTGTTAGAGCTAAAATTAGCATGTTTAAAGTGATTTGCATGCTCCCAGGGGCCCTAAACACAAGATTTATGGAATGGTTAAAAGTGCATGAAAATGGCCAATTTACCCACTCTGAGTCCTCAAAAAGGGTTTCTTCACCCCGGGAAGTTAATTAAATACCATTTGGAGGCATTTAATGTTCGAGCAAAAACGGCTGATTTTCGACAAAAGAGATAACACCCCCCCCCATTACGTCCTGCTTCAGAAATGTGGAAAATGGTCCATTTTCAAATGTTTTATTTTTGAACGTCAGTTCACATTTGTAGGTGGATCATCAGTGTTAGAGCTAAAATTAGCATGTTTAAAGTGATTTTCATGCTTCCAGGGGCGCTGGAAGTTAATTAAATACCATTTGGAGGCATTTAATGTTCGAGCAAAAACGGCTGATTTTCGACAAAAGAGATAACACCCCCCCATTACGTCCTGCTTCAGAAATGTGGAAAATGGTCCGTTTCAAATGTTTTATTTTTGAATGTCAGTTCACATTTGTAGGTGGATCATCAGTGTTAGAGCTAAAATTAGCATGTTTAAAGTGATTTTCATGCTTCCAGGGGCTCGGGAAGTTAATTAAATACCATTTGGAGGCATTTAATGTTCGAGCAAAAACGGCTGATTTTCAACAAAAGAGATAACACCCCCCATTACGTCCTGCTTCAGAAATGTGGAAAATGGTCCGTTTTCAAATGTTTTATTTTTGAACTTCAGTTCACATTTGTAGGTGGATCATCAGTGTTAGAGCTAAAATTAGCATGTTTAAAGTGATTTTCATGCTTCCAGGGGCGCTGGAAGTTAATTAAATACCATTTGGAGGCATTTAATGTTCGAGCAAAAACGGCTGATTTTCGACAAAAGAGATAACACCCCCCCATTACGTCCTGCTTCAGAAATGTGGAAAATGGTCCGTTTCAAATGTTTTATTTTTGAATGTCAGTTCACATTTGTAGGTGGATCATCAGTGTTAGAGCTAAAATTAGCATGTTTAAAGTGATTTTCATGCTTCCAGGGGCGCTGGAAGTTAATTAAATACCATTTGGAGGCATTTAATGTTCGAGCAAAAACGGCTGATTTTCGACAAAAGAGATAACACCCCCCATTACGTCATGCTTCAGAAATGTGGAAAATGGTCCGTTTTCAAATGTTTTATTCTTGAACGTCAGTTCACATTTGTAGGTGGATCATCAGTGTTAGAGCTAAAATTAGCATGTTTAAAGTGATTTTCATGCTCCCAGGGGCTCGGGAAGTGAAATAAATACCATTTGGAGGCATTTAATGTTCGAGCAAAAACGGCTGATTTTCGACAAAAGAGATAACACCCCCCATTACGTCCTGCTTCAGAAATGTGGAAAATGGTCCGTTTTCAAATGTTTTATTTTTGAACTTCAGTTCACATTTGTAGGTGGATCATCAGTGTTAGAGCTAAAATTAGCATGTTTAAAGTGATTTTCATGCTTCCAGGGGCGCTGGAAGTTAATTAAATACCATTTGGAGGCATTTAATGTTCGAGCAAAAACGGCTGATTTTCGACAAAAGAGATAACACCCCCCCATTACGTCATGCTTCAGAAATGTGGAAAATGGTCCGTTTTCAAATGTTTTATTTTTGAACGTCAGTTCACATTTGTAGGTGGATCATCAGTGTTAGAGCTAAAATTAGCATGTTTAAAGTGATTTTCATGCTCCCAGGGGCTCGGGAAGTGAAATAAATACCATTTGGAGGCATTTAATGTTCGAGCAAAAACGGCTGATTTTCGACAAAAGAGATAACACCCCCCCATTACGTCATGCTTCAGAAATGTGGGAAATGGTCCGTTTTCAAATGTTTTATTTTTGAACGTCAGTTCACATTTGTAGGTGGATCATCAGTGTTAGAGCTAAAATTAGCATGTTTAAAGTGATTTTCATGCTCCCAGGGGCGCTGGAAGTTAATTAAATACCATTTGGAGGCATTTAATGTTCGAGCAAAAACGGCTGATTTTCGACAAAAGAGATAACACCCCCCCATTACGTCATGCTTCAGAAATGTGGAAAATGGTCCGTTTTCAAATGTTTTATTTTTGAACGTCAGTTCACATTTGTAGGTGGATCATCAGTGTTAGAGCTAAAATTAGCATGTTTAAAGTGATTTTCATGCTCCCAGGGGCGCTGGAAGTTAATTAAATACCATTTGGAGGCATTTAATGTTCGAGCAAAAACGGCTGATTTTCGACAAAAGAGATAACACCCCCCCATTACGTCATGCTTCAGAAATGTGGAAAATGGTCCGTTTTCAAATGTTTTATTTTTGAACGTCAGTTCACATTTGTAGGTGGATCATCAGTGTTAGAGCTAAAATTAGCATGTTTAAAGTGATTTTCATGCTTCCAGGGGCGCTGGAAGTTAATTAAATACCATTTGGAGACATTTAATGTTCGAGCAAAAACGGCTGATTTTCGACAAAAGAGATAACACCCCCCCATTACGTCCTGCTTCAGACATGTGGAAAATGGTCCGTTTTCAAATGTTTTATTTTTGAACGTCAGTTCACATTTGTAGGTGGATCATCAGTGTTAGAGCTAAAATTAGCATGTTTAAAGTGATTTTCATGCTCCCAGGGGCCCTAAACACAAGATTTATGGAATGGTTAAAAGTGCATGAAAATGGCCAATTTACCCACTCTGAGTTCTCAAAAAGGGTTTCTTCACCCCGGGAAGTTAATTAAATACCATTTGGAGGCATTTAATGTTCGAGCAAAAACGGCTGATTTTCGACAAAAGAGATAACACCCCCCCATTACGTCATGCTTCAGAAATGTGGAAAATGGTCCGTTTTCAAATGTTTTATTTTTGAACGTCAGTTCACATTTGTAGGTGGATCATCAGTGTTAGAGCTAAAATTAGCATGTTTAAAGTGATTTTCATGCTCCCAGGGGCCCTAAACACAAGATTTATGGAATGGTTAAAAGTGCATGAAAATGGCCAATTTACCCACTCTGAGTTCTCAAAAAGGGTTTCTTCACCCCGGGAAGTTAATTAAATACCATTTGGAGGCATTTAATGTTCGAGCAAAAACGGCTGATTTTTGACAAAAGAGATAACACCCCCCCATTACGTCCTGCTTCAGAAATGTGGAAAATGGTCCGTTTTCAAATGTTTTATTTTTGAACGTCAGTTCACATTTGTAGGTGGATCATCAGTGTTAGAGCTAAAATTAGCATGTTTAAAGTGATTTTCATGCTTCCAGGGGCTCGGGAAGTTAATTAAATACCATTTGGAGGCATTTAATGTTCGAGCAAAAACGGCTGATTTTCGACAAAAGAGATAACACCCCCCCATTACGTCCTGCTTCAGAAATGTGGAAAATGGTCCGTTTTCAAATGTTTTATTTTTGAACGTCAGTTCACATTTGTAGGTGGATCATCAGTGTTAGAGCTAAAATTAGCATGTTTAAAGTGATTTTCATGCTTCCAGGGGCTCGGGAAGTTAATTAAATACCATTTGGAGGCATTTAATGTTCGAGCAAAAACGGCTGATTTTCGACAAAAGAGATAACACCCCCCATTACGTCCTGCTTCAGAAATGTGGAAAATGGTCCGTTTTCAAATGTTTTATTTTTGAACGTCAGTTAACATTTGTAGGTGGATCATCAGTGTTAGAGCTAAAATTAGCATGTTTAAAGTGATTTTCATGCTTCCAGGGGCGCTGGAAGTTAATTAAATACCATTTGGAGGCATTTAATGTTCGAGCAAAAACGGCTGATTTTCGACAAAAGAGATAACACCCCCCCATTACGTCATGCTTCAGAAATGTGGAAAATGGTCCGTTTTCAAATGTTTTATTTTTGAACGTCAGTTCACATTTGTAGGTGGATCATCAGTGTTAGAGCTAAAATTAGCATGTTTAAAGTGATTTTCATGCTCCCAGGGGCTCGGGAAGTGAAATAAATACCATTTGGAGGCATTTAATGTTCGAGCAAAAACGGCTGATTTTCGACAAAAGAGATAACACCCCCCCATTACGTCATGCTTCAGAAATGTGGAAAATGGTCCGTTTTCAAATGTTTTATTTTTGAACGTCAGTTCACATTTGTAGGTGGATCATCAGTGTTAGAGCTAAAATTAGCATGTTTAAAGTGATTTTCATGCTCCCAGGGGCGCTGGAAGTTAATTAAATACCATTTGGAGGCATTTAATGTTCGAGCAAAAACGGCTGATTTTCGACAAAAGAGATAACACCCCCCCATTACGTCATGCTTCAGAAATGTGCAAAATGGTCCGTTTTCAAATGTTTTATTTTTGAACGTCAGTTCACATTTGTAGGTGGATCATCAGTGTTAGAGCTAAAATTAGCATGTTTAAAGTGATTTTCATGCTTCCAGGGGCGCTGGAAGTTAATTAAATACCATTTGGAGGCATTTAATGTTCGAGCAAAAACGGCTGATTTTCGACAAAAGAGATAACACCCCCCCATTACGTCCTGCTTCAGAAATGTGGAAAATGGTCCGTTTTCAAATGTTTTATTTTTGAACGTCAGTTCACATTTGTAGGTGGATCATCAGTGTTAGAGCTAAAATTAGCATGTTTAAAGTGATTTTCATGCTCCCAGGGGCCCTAAACACAAGATTTATGGAATGGTTAAAAGTGCATGAAAATGGCCAATTTACCCACTCTGAGTTCTCAAAAAGGGTTTCTTCACCCCGGGAAGTTAATTAAATACCATTTGGAGGCATTTAATGTTCGAGCAAAAACGGCTGATTTTCGACAAAAGAGATAACACCCCCCCATTACGTCATGCTTCAGAAATGTGGAAAATGGTCCGTTTTCAAATGTTTTATTTTTGAACGTCAGTTCACATTTGTAGGTGGATCATCAGTGTTAGAGCTAAAATTAGCATGTTTAAAGTGATTTTCATGCTCCCAGGGGCCCTAAACACAAGATTTATGGAATGGTTAAAAGTGCATGAAAATGGCCAATTTACCCACTCTGAGTTCTCAAAAAGGGTTTCTTCACCCCGGGAAGTTAATTAAATACCATTTGGAGGCATTTAATGTTCGAGCAAAAACGGCTGATTTTCGACAAAAGAGATAACACCCCCCCCATTACGTCCTGCTTCAGAAATGTGGAAAATGGTCCGTATTCAAATGTTTTATTTTTGAACGTCAGTTCACATTTGTAGGTGGATCATCAGTGTTAGAGCTAAAATTAGCATGTTTAAAGTGATTTTCATGCTTCCAGGGGCTCGGGAAGTTAATTAAATACCATTTGGAGGCATTTAATGTTCGAGCAAAAACGGCTGATTTTCGACAAAAGAGATAACACCCCCCCATTACGTCCTGCTTCAGAAATGTGGAAAATGGTCCGTTTTCAAATGTTTTATTTTTGAACGTCAGTTCACATTTGTAGGTGGATCATCAGTGTTAGAGCTAAAATTAGCATGTTTAAAGTGATTTTCATGCTCCCAGGGGCCCTAAACACAAGATTTATGGAATGGTTAAAAGTGCATGAAAATGGCCAATTTACCCACTCTGAGTCCTCAAAAAGGGTTTCTTCACCCCGGGAAGTTAATTAAATACCATTTGGAGGCATTTAATGTTCGAGCAAAAATGGCTGATTTTCAACAAAAGAGATAACACCCCCCCCATTACGTCCTGCTTCAGAAATGTGGAAAATGGTCCGTTTTCAAATGTTTTATTTTTGAACGTCAGTTCACATTTGTAGGTGGATCATCAGTGTTAGAGCTAAAATTAGCATGTTTAAAGTGATTTTCATGCTTCCAGGGGCGCTGGAAGTTAATTAAATACCATTTGGAGGCATTTAATGTTCGAGCAAAAACGGCTGATTTTCGACAAAAGAGATAACACCCCCCCATTACGTCCTGTTTCAGAAATGTGGAAAATGGTCCGTTTTCAAATGTTTTATTTTTGAACGTCAGTTCACATTTGTAGGTGGATCATCAGTGTTAGAGCTAAAATTAGCATGTTTAAAGTGATTTTCATGCTTCCAGGGGCTCGGGAAGTTAATTAAATACCATTTGGAGGCATTTAATGTTCGAGCAAAAACGGCTGATTTTCGACAAAAGAGATAACACTCCCCCATTACATCCTGCTTCAGAAATGTGGAAAATGGTCCGTATTCAAATGTTTTATTTTTGAACGTCAGTTCACATTTGTAGGTGGATCATCAGTGTTAGAGCTAAAATTAGCATGTTTAAAGTGATTTTCATGCTCCCAGGGGCCCTAAACACAAGATTTATGGAATGGTTAAAAGTGCATGAAAATGGCCAATTTACCCACTCTGAGTTCTCAAAAAGGGTTTCTTCACCCCGGGAAGTTAATTAAATACCATTTGGAGGCATTTAATGTTCGAGCAAAAACGGCTGATTTTCGACAAAAGAGATAACACCCCCCCATTACGTCATGCTTCAGAAATGTGGAAAATGGTCCGTTTTCAAATGTTTTATTTTTGAACGTCAGTTCACATTTGTAGGTGGATCATCAGTGTTAGAGCTAAAATTAGCATGTTTAAAGTGATTTTCATGCTCCCAGGGGCCCTAAACACAAGATTTATGGAATGGTTAAAAGTGCATGAAAATGGCCAATTTACCCACTCTGAGTCCTCAAAAAGGGTTTCTTCACCCCGGGAAGTTAATTAAATACCATTTGGAGGCATTTAATGTTCGAGCAAAAACGGCTGATTTTCGACAAAAGAGATAACACCCCCCCCCATTACGTCCTGCTTCAGAAATGTGGAAAATGGTCCATTTTCAAATGTTTTATTTTTGAACGTCAGTTCACATTTGTAGGTGGATCATCAGTGTTAGAGCTAAAATTAGCATGTTTAAAGTGATTTTCATGCTTCCAGGGGCGCTGGAAGTTAATTAAATACCATTTGGAGGCATTTAATGTTCGAGCAAAAACGGCTGATTTTCGACAAAAGAGATAACACCCCCCCATTACGTCCTGCTTCAGAAATGTGGAAAATGGTCCGTTTCAAATGTTTTATTTTTGAATGTCAGTTCACATTTGTAGGTGGATCATCAGTGTTAGAGCTAAAATTAGCATGTTTAAAGTGATTTTCATGCTTCCAGGGGCTCTGGAAGTTAATTAAATACCATTTGGAGGCATTTAATGTTCGAGCAAAAACGGCTGATTTTCAACAAAAGAGATAACACCCCCCATTACGTCCTGCTTCAGAAATGTGGAAAATGGTCCGTTTTCAAATGTTTTATTTTTGAACTTCAGTTCACATTTGTAGGTGGATCATCAGTGTTAGAGCTAAAATTAGCATGTTTAAAGTGATTTTCATGCTTCCAGGGGCGCTGGAAGTTAATTAAATACCATTTGGAGGCATTTAATGTTCGAGCAAAAACGGCTGATTTTCGACAAAAGAGATAACACCCCCCCATTACGTCATGCTTCAGAAATGTGGAAAATGGTCCGTTTTCAAATGTTTTATTTTTGAACGTCAGTTCACATTTGTAGGTGGATCATCAGTGTTAGAGCTAAAATTAGCATGTTTAAAGTGATTTTCATGCTCCCAGGGGCTCGGGAAGTGAAATAAATACCATTTGGAGGCATTTAATGTTCGAGCAAAAACGGCTGATTTTCGACAAAAGAGATAACACCCCCCCATTACATCATGCTTCAGAAATTTGGAAAATGGTCCGTTTTCAAATGTTTTATTTTTGAACGTCAGTTCACATTTGTAGGTGGATCATCAGTGTTAGAGCTAAAATTAGCATGTTTAAAGTGATTTTCATGCTCCCAGGGGCGCTGGAAGTTAATTAAATACCATTTGGAGGCATTTAATGTTCGAGCAAAAACGGCTGATTTTCGACAAAAGAGATAACACCTCCCCATTACGTCCTGCTTCAGAAATGTGGAAAATGGTCCGTTTTCAAATGTTTTATTTTTGAACGTCAGTTCACATTTGTAGGTGGATCATCAGTGTTAGAGCTAAAATTAGCATGTTTAAAGTGATTTTCATGCTTCCAGGGGCGCTGGAAGTTAATTAAATACCATTTGGAGGCATTTAATGTTCGAGCAAAAACGGCTGATTTTCGACAAAAGAGATAACACCCCCCCATTACGTCATGCTTCAGAAATGTGGAAAATGGTCCGTTTTCAAATGTTTTATTTTTGAACGTCAGTTCACATTTGTAGGTGGATCATCAGTGTTAGAGCTAAAATTAGCATGTTTAAAGTGACTTTCATGCTCCCAGGGGCTCGGGAAGTGAAATAAATACCATTTGGAGGCATTTAATGTTCGAGCAAAAACGGCTGATTTTCGACAAAAGAGATAACACCCCCCCATTACGTCATGCTTCAGAAATGTGGAAAATGGTCCGTTTTCAAATGTTTTATTTTTGAACGTCAGTTCACATTTGTAGGTGGATCATCAGTGTTAGAGCTAAAATTAGCATGTTTAAAGTGATTTTCATGCTCCCAGGGGCGCTGGAAGTTAATTAAATACCATTTGGAGGCATTTATTGTTCGAGCAAAAACGGCTGATTTTCGACAAAAGAGATAACACCCCCCCATTACGTCATGCTTCAGAAATGTGTAAAATGGTCCGTTTTCAAATGTTTTATTTTTGAACGTCAGTTCACATTTGTAGGTGGATCATCAGTGTTAGAGCTAAAATTAGCATGTTTAAAGTGATTTTCATGCTCCCAGGGGCCCTAAACACAAGATTTATGGAATGGTTAAAAGTGCATGAAAATGGCCAATTTACCCACTCTGAGTTCTCAAAAAGGGTTTCTTCACCCCAGGAAGTTAATTAAATACCATTTGGAGGCATTTAATGTTCGAGCAAAAACGGCTGATTTTCGACAAAAGAGATAACACCCCCCCATTACGTCATGCTTCAGAAATGTGGAAAATGGTCCGTTTTCAAATGTTTTATTTTTGAACGTCAGTTCACATTTGTAGGTGGATCATCAGTGTTAGAGCTAAAATTAGCATGTTTAAAGTGATTTTCATGCTTCCAGGGGCCCTAAACACAAGATTTATGGAATGGTTAAAAGTGCATGAAAATGGCCAATTTACCCACTCTGAGTTCTCAAAAAGGGTTTCTTCACCCCGGGAAGTTAATTAAATACCATTGGAGGCATTTAATGTTCGAGCAAAAACGGCAGATTTTCGACAAAAGAGATAACACCCCCCCATTACGTCATGCTTCAGAAATGTGGAAAATGGTCCGTTTTCAAATGTTTTATTTTTGAACGTCAGTTCACATTTGTAGGTGGATCATCAGTGTTAGAGCTAAAATTAGCATGTTTAAAGTGATTTTCATGCTTCCAGGGGCTCGGGAAGTTAATTAAATACCATTTGGAGGCATTTAATGTTCGAGCAAAAACGGCTGATTTTCGACAAAAGAGATAACACCCCCCCATTACGTCATGCTTCAGAAATGTGGAAAATGGTCCGTTTTCAAATGTTTTATTTTTGAACGTCAGTTCACATTTGTAGGTGGATCATCAGTGTTAGAGCTAAAATTAGCATGTTTAAAGTGATTTTCATGCTTCCAGGGGCTCGGGAAGTTAATTAAATACCATTTGGAGGCATTTAATGTTCGAGCAAAAGCGGCTGATTTTCGACAAAAGAGATAACACCCCCCCATTACGTCATGCTTCAGAAATGTGGAAAATGGTCCGTTTTCAAATGTTTTATTTTTGAACGTCAGTTCACATTTGTAGGTGGATCATCAGTGTTAGAGCTAAAATTAGCATGTTTAAAGTGATTTTCATGCTTCCAGGGGCCCTAAACACAAGATTTATGGAATGGTTAAAAGTGCATGAAAATGGCCAATTTACCCACTCTGAGTTCTCAAAAAGGGTTTCTTCACCCCGGGAAGTTAATTAAATACCATTTGGAGGCATTTAATGTTCGAGCAAAAACGGCTGATTTTCGACAAAAGAGATAACACCCCCCCATTACGTCATGCTTCAGAAATGTGGAAAATGGTCAGTTTTCGAATGTTTTATTTTTGAACGTCAGTTCACATTTGTAGGTGGATCATCAGTGTTAGAGCTAAAATTAGCATGTTTAAAGTGATTTTCATGCTTCCAGGGGCGCTGGAAGTTAATTAAATACCATTTGGAGGCATTTAATGTTCGAGCAAAAACGGCTGATTTTCGACAAAAGAGATAACACCCCCCATTACATCATGCTTCAGAAATGTGGAAAATGGTCCGTTTTCAAATGTTTTATTTTTGAACGTCAGTTCACATTTGTAGGTGGATCATCAGTGTTAGAGCTAAAATTAGCATGTTTAAAGTGATTTTCATGCTTCCAGGGGCTCGGGAAGTTAATTAAATACCATTTGGAGGCATTTAATGTTCGAGCAAAAATGGCTGATTTTCGACAAAAGAGATAACACCGCCCCATTACGTCCTGCTTCAGAAATGTGGAAAATGGTCCGTTTTCAAATGTTTTATTTTTGAACGTCAGTTCACATTTGTAGGTGGATCATCAGTGTTAGAGCTAAAATTAGCATGTTTAAAGTGATTTTCATGCTCCCAGGGGCCCTAAACACAAGATTTATGGAATGGTTAAAAGTGCATGAAAATGGCCAATTTACCCACTCTGAGTTCTCAAAAAGGGTTTCTTCACCCCGGGAAGTTAATTAAATACCATTTGGAGGCATTTAATGTTCGAGCAAAAACGGCTGATTTTCGACAAAAGAGATAACACCCCCCCATTACGTCATGCTTCAGAAATGTGGAAAATGGTCCGTTTTCAAATGTTTTATTTTTGAACGTCAGTTCACATTTGTAGGTGGATCATCAGTGTTAGAGCTAAAATTAGCATGTTTAAAGTGATTTTCATGCTCCCAGGGGCCCTAAACACAAGATTTATGGAATGGTTAAAAGTGCATGAAAATGGCCAATTTACCCACTCTGAGTTCTCAAAAAGGGTTTCTTCACCCCGGGAAGTTAATTAAATACCATTTGGAGGCATTTAATGTTCGAGCAAAAACGGCTGATTTTCGACAAAAGAGATAACACCCCCCCATTACGTCCTGCTTCAGAAATGTGGAAAATGGTCCGTTTTCAAATGTTTTATTATTGAACGTCAGTTCACATTTGTAGGTGGATCATCAGTGTTAGAGCTAAAATTAGCATGTTTAAAGTGATTTTCATGCTTCCAGGGGCGCTGGAAGTTAATTAATTACCATTTGGAGGCATTTAATGTTCGAGCAAAAATGGCTGATTTTCGACAAAAGAGATAACACCCCCCCATTACGTCATGCTTCAGAAATGTGGAAAATGATCCGTTTTCAAATGTTTTATTTTTGAACGTCAGTGCACATTTGTAGGTGGATCATCAGTGTTAGAGCTAAAATGAGCATGTTTAAAGTGATTTTCATGCTTCCAGGGGCTCGGGAAGTTAATTAAATACCATTTGGAGGCATTTAATGTTCGAGCAAAAACGGCTGATTTTCGACAAAAGAGATAACACCCCCCCATTACGTCCTGCTTCAGAAATGTGGAAAATGGTCCGTTTTCAAATGTTTTATTTTTGAACGTCAGTTCACATTTGTAGGTGGATCATCAGTGTTAGAGCTAAAATTAGCATGTTTAAAGTGATTTTCATGCTCCCAGGGGCTCGGGAAGTTAATTAAATATCATTTGGAGGCATTTAATGTTCGAGGAAAAACGGCTGATTTTCGACAAAAGAGATAACACCCCCCCATTACGTCATGCTTCAGAAATGTGGAAAATGGTCCGTTTTCAAATGTTTTATTTTTGAACGTCAGTTCACATTTGTAGGTGGATCATCAGTGTTAGAGCTAAAATTAGCATGTTTAAAGTGATTTTCATGCTTCCAGCAGCGCTGGAAGTTAATTAAATACCATTTGGAGGCATTTAATGTTCGAGCAAAAACGGCTGATTTTCGACAAAAGAGATAACACCCCCCCCATTACGTCATGCTTCAGAAATGTGGAAAATGGTCCGTTTTCAAATGTTTTATTTTTGAACGTCAGTTCACATTTGTAGGTGGATCATCAGTGTTAGAGCTAAAATTAGCATGTTTAAAGTGATTTTCATGCTTCCAGGGGCGCTGGAAGTTAATTAAATACCATTTGGAGGCATTTAATGTTCGAGCAAAAACGGCTGATTTTCGACAAAAGAGATAACACCCCCCCATTACGTCATGCTTCAGAAATGTGGAAAATGGTCCGTTTTCAAATGTTTTATTTTTGAATGTCAGTTCACATTTGTAGGTGGATCATCAGTGTTAGAGCTAAAATTAGCATGTTTAAAGTGATTTTCATGCTCCCAGGGGCCCTAAACACAAGATTTATGGAATGGTTAAAAGTGCATGAAAATGGCCAATTTACCCACTCTGAGTTCTCAAAAAGGGTTTCTTCACCCCGGGAAGTTAATTAAATACCATTTGGAGGCATTTAATGTTCGAGCAAAAACGGCTGATTTTCGACAAAAGAGATAACACCCCCCCATTACGTCCTGCTTCAGAAATGTGGAAAATGGTCCGTTTTCAAATGTTTTATTTTTGAACGTCAGTTCACATTTGTAGGTGGATCATCAGTGTAAGAGCTAAAATTAGCATGTTTAAAGTGATTTTCATGCTTCCAGGGGCTCGGGAAGTGAAATAAATACCATTTGGAGGCATTTAATGTTCGAGCAAAAACGGCTGATTTTCGACAAAAGAGATAACACCCCCCCATTACGTCATGCTTCAGAAATGTGCAAAATGGTCCGTTTTCAAATGTTTTATTTTTGAACGTCAGTTCACATTTGTAGGTGGATCATCAGTGTTAGAGCTAAAATTAGCATGTTTAAAGTGATTTTCATGCTTCCAGGGGCGCTGGAAGTTAATTAAATACCATTTGGAGGCATTTAATGTTCGAGCAAAAACGGCTGATTTTCGACAAAAGAGATAACACCCCCCCATTACGTCCTGCTTCAGAAATGTGGAAAATGGTCCGTTTTCAAATGTTTTATTTTTGAACGTCAGTTCACATTTGTAGGTGGATCATCAGTGTTAGAGCTAAAATTAGCATGTTTAAAGTGATTTTCATGCTCCCAGGGGCCCTAAACACAAGATTTATGGAATGGTTAAAAGTGCATGAAAATGGCCAATTTACCCACTCTGAGTTCTCAAAAAGGGTTTCTTCACCCCGGGAAGTTAATTAAATACCATTTGGAGGCATTTAATGTTCGAGCAAAAACGGCTGATTTTCGACAAAAGAGATAACACCCCCCCATTACGTCATGCTTCAGAAATGTGGAAAATGGTCCGTTTTCAAATGTTTTATTTTTGAACGTCAGTTCACATTTGTAGGTGGATCATCAGTGTTAGAGCTAAAATTAGCATGTTTAAAGTGATTTTCATGCTCCCAGGGGCCCTAAACACAAGATTTATGGAATGGTTAAAAGTGCATGAAAATGGCCAATTTACCCACTCTGAGTTCTCAAAAAGGGTTTCTTCACCCCGGGAAGTTAATTAAATACCATTTGGAGGCATTTAATGTTCGAGCAAAAACGGCTGATTTTCGACAAAAGAGATAACACCCCCCCCATTACGTCCTGCTTCAGAAATGTGGAAAATGGTCCGTATTCAAATGTTTTATTTTTGAACGTCAGTTCACATTTGTAGGTGGATCATCAGTGTTAGAGCTAAAATTAGCATGTTTAAAGTGATTTTCATGCTTCCAGGGGCTCGGGAAGTTAATTAAATACCATTTGGAGGCATTTAATGTTCGAGCAAAAACGGCTGATTTTCGACAAAAGAGATAACACCCCCCCATTACGTCCTGCTTCAGAAATGTGGAAAATGGTCCGTTTTCAAATGTTTTATTTTTGAACGTCAGTTCACATTTGTAGGTGGATCATCAGTGTTAGAGCTAAAATTAGCATGTTTAAAGTGATTTTCATGCTCCCAGGGGCCCTAAACACAAGATTTATGGAATGGTTAAAAGTGCATGAAAATGGCCAATTTACCCACTCTGAGTCCTCAAAAAGGGTTTCTTCACCCCGGGAAGTTAATTAAATACCATTTGGAGGCATTTAATGTTCGAGCAAAAATGGCTGATTTTCAACAAAAGAGATAACACCCCCCCCATTACGTCCTGCTTCAGAAATGTGGAAAATGGTCCGTTTTCAAATGTTTTATTTTTGAACGTCAGTTCACATTTGTAGGTGGATCATCAGTGTTAGAGCTAAAATTAGCATGTTTAAAGTGATTTTCATGCTTCCAGGGGCGCTGGAAGTTAATTAAATACCATTTGGAGGCATTTAATGTTCGAGCAAAAACGGCTGATTTTCGACAAAAGAGATAACACCCCCCCATTACGTCCTGTTTCAGAAATGTGGAAAATGGTCCGTTTTCAAATGTTTTATTTTTGAACGTCAGTTCACATTTGTAGGTGGATCATCAGTGTTAGAGCTAAAATTAGCATGTTTAAAGTGATTTTCATGCTTCCAGGGGCTCGGGAAGTTAATTAAATACCATTTGGAGGCATTTAATGTTCGAGCAAAAATGGCTGATTTTCGACAAAAGAGATAACACTCCCCCATTACATCCTGCTTCAGAAATGTGGAAAATGGTCCGTATTCAAATGTTTTATTTTTGAACGTCAGTTCACATTTGTAGGTGGATCATCAGTGTTAGAGCTAAAATTAGCATGTTTAAAGTGATTTTCATGCTCCCAGGGGCCCTAAACACAAGATTTATGGAATGGTTAAAAGTGCATGAAAATGGCCAATTTACCCACTCTGAGTTCTCAAAAAGGGTTTCTTCACCCCGGGAAGTTAATTAAATACCATTTGGAGGCATTTAATGTTCAAGCAAAAACGGCTGATTTTCGACAAAAGAGATAACACCCCCCCATTACGTCATGCTTCAGAAATGTGGAAAATGGTCCGTTTTCAAATGTTTTATTTTTGAACGTCAGTTCACATTTGTAGGTGGATCATCAGTGTTAGAGCTAAAATTAGCATGTTTAAAGTGATTTTCATGCTCCCAGGGGCCCTAAACACAAGATTTATGGAATGGTTAAAAGTGCATGAAAATGGCCAATTTACCCACTCTGAGTCCTCAAAAAGGGTTTCTTCACCCCGGGAAGTTAATTAAATACCATTTGGAGGCATTTAATGTTCGAGCAAAAACGGCTGATTTTCGACAAAAGAGATAACACCCCCCCCCATTACGTCCTGCTTCAGAAATGTGGAAAATGGTCCATTTTCAAATGTTTTATTTTTGAACGTCAGTTCACATTTGTAGGTGGATCATCAGTGTTAGAGCTAAAATTAGCATGTTTAAAGTGATTTTCATGCTTCCAGGGGCGCTGGAAGTTAATTAAATACCATTTGGAGGCATTTAATGTTCGAGCAAAAACGGCTGATTTTCGACAACAGAGATAACACCCCCCCATTACGTCCTGCTTCAGAAATGTGGAAAATGGTCCGTTTCAAATGTTTTATTTTTGAATGTCAGTTCACATTTGTAGGTGGATCATCAGTGTTAGAGCTAAAATTAGCATGTTTAAAGTGATTTTCATGCTTCCAGGGGCTCTGGAAGTTAATTAAATACCATTTGGAGGCATTTAATGTTCGAGCAAAAACGGCTGATTTTCAACAAAAGAGATAACACCCCCCATTACGTCCTGCTTCAGAAATGTGGAAAATGGTCCGTTTTCAAATGTTTTATTTTTGAACTTCAGTTCACATTTGTAGGTGGATCATCAGTGTTAGAGCTAAAATTAGCATGTTTAAAGTGATTTTCATGCTTCCAGGGGCGCTGGAAGTTAATTAAATACCATTTGGAGGCATTTAATGTTCGAGCAAAAACGGCTGATTTTCGACAAAAGAGATAACACCCCCCCATTACGTCATGCTTCAGAAATGTGGAAAATGGTCCGTTTTCAAATGTTTTATTTTTGAACGTCAGTTCACATTTGTAGGTGGATCATCAGTGTTAGAGCTAAAATTAGCATGTTTAAAGTGATTTTCATGCTCCCAGGGGCTCGGGAAGTGAAATAAATACCATTTGGAGGCATTTAATGTTCGAGCAAAAACGGCTGATTTTCGACAAAAGAGATAACACCCCCCCATTACATCATGCTTCAGAAATTTGGAAAATGGTCCGTTTTCAAATGTTTTATTTTTGAACGTCAGTTCACATTTGTAGGTGGATCATCAGTGTTAGAGCTAAAATTAGCATGTTTAAAGTGATTTTCATGCTCCCAGGGGCGCTGGAAGTTAATTAAATACCATTTGGAGGCATTTAATGTTCGAGCAAAAACGGCTGATTTTCGACAAAAGAGATAACACCCCCCCATTACGTCCTGCTTCAGAAATGTGGAAAATGGTCCGTTTTCAAATGTTTTATTTTTGAACGTCAGTTCACATTTGTAGGTGGATCATCAGTGTTAAAGCTAAAATTAGCATGTTTAAAGTGATTTTCATGCTTCCAGGGGCTCGGGAAGTTAATTAAATACCATTTGGAGGCATTTAATGTTCGAGCAAAAACGGCTGATTTTCGACAAAAGAGATAACACCTCCCCATTACGTCCTGCTTCAGAAATGTGGAAAATGGTCCGTTTTCAAATGTTTTATTTTTGAACGTCAGTTCACATTTGTAGGTGGATCATCAGTGTTAGAGCTAAAATTAGCATGTTTAAAGTGATTTTCATGCTTCCAGGGGCGCTGGAAGTTAATTAAATACCATTTGGAGGCATTTAATGTTCGAGCAAAAACGGCTGATTTTCGACAAAAGAGATAACACCCCCCCATTACGTCATGCTTCAGAAATGTGGAAAATGGTCCGTTTTCAAATGTTTTATTTTTGAACGTCAGTTCACATTTGTAGGTGGATCATCAGTGTTAGAGCTAAAATTAGCATGTTTAAAGTGACTTTCATGCTCCCAGGGGCTCGGGAAGTGAAATAAATACCATTTGGAGGCATTTAATGTTCGAGCAAAAACGGCTGATTTTCGACAAAAGAGATAACACCCCCCCATTACGTCATGCTTCAGAAATGTGGAAAATGGTCCGTTTTCAAATGTTTTATTTTTGAACGTCAGTTCACATTTGTAGGTGGATCATCAGTGTTAGAGCTAAAATTAGCATGTTTAAAGTGATTTTCATGCTCCCAGGGGCGCTGGAAGTTAATTAAATACCATTTGGAGGCATTTATTGTTCGAGCAAAAACGGCTGATTTTCGACAAAAGAGATAACACCCCCCCATTACGTCATGCTTCAGAAATGTGGAAAATGGTCCGTTTTCAAATGTTTTATTTTTGAACGTCAGTTCACATTTGTAGGTGGATCATCAGTGTTAGAGCTAAAATTAGCATGTTTAAAGTGATTTTCATGCTCCCAGGGGCCCTAAACACAAGATTTATGGAATGGTTAAAAGTGCATGAAAATGGCCAATTTACCCACTCTGAGTTCTCAAAAAGGGTTTCTTCACCCCAGGAAGTTAATTAAATACCATTTGGAGGCATTTAATGTTCGAGCAAACACGGCTGATTTTCGACAAAAGAGATAACACCCCCCCATTACGTCATGCTTCAGAAATGTGGAAAATGGTCCGTTTTCAAATGTTTTATTTTTGAACGTCAGTTCACATTTGTAGGTGGATCATCAGTGTTAGAGCTAAAATTAGCATGTTTAAAGTGATTTTCATGCTTCCAGGGGCCCTAAACACAAGATTTATGGAATGGTTAAAAGTGCATGAAAATGGCCAATTTACCCACTCTGAGTTCTCAAAAAGGGTTTCTTCACCCCGGGAAGTTAATTAAATACCATTGGAGGCATTTAATGTTCGAGCAAAAACGGCAGATTTTCGACAAAAGAGATAACACCCCCCCATTACGTCATGCTTCAGAAATGTGGAAAATGGTCCGTTTTCAAATGTTTTATTTTTGAACGTCAGTTCACATTTGTAGGTGGATCATCAGTGTTAGAGCTAAAATTAGCATGTTTAAAGTGATTTTCATGCTTCCAGGGGCTCGGGAAGTTAATTAAATACCATTTGGAGGCATTTAATGTTCGAGCAAAAACGGCTGATTTTCGACAAAAGAGATAACACCCCCCCATTACGTCATGCTTCAGAAATGTGGAAAATGGTCCGTTTTCAAATGTTTTATTTTTGAACGTCAGTTCACATTTGTAGGTGGATCATCAGTGTTAGAGCTAAAATTAGCATGTTTAAAGTGATTTTCATGCTTCCAGGGGCTCGGGAAGTTAATTAAATACCATTTGGAGGCATTTAATGTTCGAGCAAAAACGGCTGATTTTCGACAAAAGAGATAACACCCCCCCCCATTACGTCCTGCTTCAGAAATGTGGAAAATGGTCCATTTTCAAATGTTTTATTTTTGAACGTCAGTTCACATTTGTAGGTGGATCATCAGTGTTAGAGCTAAAATTAGCATGTTTAAAGTGATTTTCATGCTTCCAGGGGCGCTGGAAGTTAATTAAATACCATTTGGAGGCATTTAATGTTCGAGCAAAAACGGCTGATTTTCGACAAAAGAGATAACACCCCCCCATTACGTCCTGCTTCAGAAATGTGGAAAATGGTCCGTTTCAAATGTTTTATTTTTGAATGTCAGTTCACATTTGTAGGTGGATCATCAGTGTTAGAGCTAAAATTAGCATGTTTAAAGTGATTTTCATGCTTCCAGGGGCTCTGGAAGTTAATTAAATACCATTTGGAGGCATTTAATGTTCGAGCAAAAACGGCTGATTTTCAACAAAAGAGATAACACCCCCCATTACGTCCTGCTTCAGAAATGTGGAAAATGGTCCGTTTTCAAATGTTTTATTTTTGAACTTCAGTTCACATTTGTAGGTGGATCATCAGTGTTAGAGCTAAAATTAGCATGTTTAAAGTGATTTTCATGCTTCCAGGGGCGCTGGAAGTTAATTAAATACCATTTGGAGGCATTTAATGTTCGAGCAAAAACGGCTGATTTTCGACAAAAGAGATAACACCCCCCCATTACGTCATGCTTCAGAAATGTGGAAAATGGTCCGTTTTCAAATGTTTTATTTTTGAACGTCAGTTCACATTTGTAGGTGGATCATCAGTGTTAGAGCTAAAATTAGCATGTTTAAAGTGATTTTCATGCTCCCAGGGGCTCGGGAAGTGAAATAAATACCATTTGGAGGCATTTAATGTTCGAGCAAAAACGGCTGATTTTCGACAAAAGAGATAACACCCCCCCATTACATCATGCTTCAGAAATTTGGAAAATGGTCCGTTTTCAAATGTTTTATTTTTGAACGTCAGTTCACATTTGTAGGTGGATCATCAGTGTTAGAGCTAAAATTAGCATGTTTAAAGTGATTTTCATGCTCCCAGGGGTGCTGGAAGTTAATTAAATACCATTTGGAGGCATTTAATGTTCGAGCAAAAACGGCTGATTTTCGACAAAAGAGATAACACCCCCCCATTACGTCCTGCTTCAGAAATGTGGAAAATGGTCCGTTTTCAAATGTTTTATTTTTGAACGTCAGTTCACATTTGTAGGTGGATCATCAGTGTTAAAGCTAAAATTAGCATGTTTAAAGTGATTTTCATGCTTCCAGGGGCTCGGGAAGTTAATTAAATACCATTTGGAGGCATTTAATGTTCGAGCAAAAACGGCTGATTTTCGACAAAAGAGATAACACCTCCCCATTACGTCCTGCTTCAGAAATGTGGAAAATGGTCCGTTTTCAAATGTTTTATTTTTGAACGTCAGTTCACATTTGTAGGTGGATCATCAGTGTTAGAGCTAAAATTAGCATGTTTAAAGTGATTTTCATGCTTCCAGGGGCGCTGGAAGTTAATTAAATACCATTTGGAGGCATTTAATGTTCGAGCAAAAACGGCTGATTTTCGACAAAAGAGATAACACCCCCCCATTACGTCATGCTTCAGAAATGTGGAAAATGGTCCGTTTTCAAATGTTTTATTTTTGAACGTCAGTTCACATTTGTAGGTGGATCATCAGTGTTAGAGCTAA
This sequence comes from Lissotriton vulgaris, assembly GCF_964263255.1. Classification (NCBI taxonomy): domain Eukaryota; kingdom Metazoa; phylum Chordata; class Amphibia; order Caudata; family Salamandridae; genus Lissotriton; species Lissotriton vulgaris. The sequence goes on from NW_028249112.1 coordinate 959,995, forward strand.
AATTAGCATGTTTAAAGTGACTTTCATGCTCCCAGGGGCTCGGGAAGTGAAATAAATACCATTTGGAGGCATTTAATGTTCGAGCAAAAACGGCTGATTTTCGACAAAAGAGATAACACCCCCCCATTACGTCATGCTTCAGAAATGTGGAAAATGGTCCGTTTTCAAATGTTTTATTTTTGAACGTCAGTTCACATTTGTAGGTGGATCATCAGTGTTAGAGCTAAAATTAGCATGTTTAAAGTGATTTTCATGCTCCCAGGGGCGCTGGAAGTTAATTAAATACCATTTGGAGGCATTTATTGTTCGAGCAAAAACGGCTGATTTTCGACAAAAGAGATAACACCCCCCCATTACGTCATGCTTCAGAAATGTGGAAAATGGTCCGTTTTCAAATGTTTTATTTTTGAACGTCAGTTCACATTTGTAGGTGGATCATCAGTGTTAGAGCTAAAATTAGCATGTTTAAAGTGATTTTCATGCTCCCAGGGGCCCTAAACACAAGATTTATGGAATGGTTAAAAGTGCATGAAAATGGCCAATTTACCCACTCTGAGTTCTCAAAAAGGGTTTCTTCACCCCAGGAAGTTAATTAAATACCATTTGGAGGCATTTAATGTTCGAGCAAAAACGGCTGATTTTCGACAAAAGAGATAACACCCCCCCATTACGTCATGCTTCAGAAATGTGGAAAATGGTCCGTTTTCAAATGTTTTATTTTTGAACGTCAGTTCACATTTGTAGGTGGATCATCAGTGTTAGAGCTAAAATTAGCATGTTTAAAGTGATTTTCATGCTTCCAGGGGCCCTAAACACAAGATTTATGGAATGGTTAAAAGTGCATGAAAATGGCCAATTTACCCACTCTGAGTTCTCAAAAAGGGTTTCTTCACCCCGGGAAGTTAATTAAATACCATTGGAGGCATTTAATGTTCGAGCAAAAACGGCAGATTTTCGACAAAAGAGATAACACCCCCCCATTACGTCATGCTTCAGAAATGTGGAAAATGGTCCGTTTTCAAATGTTTTATTTTTGAACGTCAGTTCACATTTGTAGGTGGATCATCAGTGTTAGAGCTAAAATTAGCATGTTTAAAGTGATTTTCATGCTTCCAGGGGCTCAGGAAGTTAATTAAATACCATTTGGAGGCATTTAATGTTCGAGCAAAAACGGCTGATTTTCGACAAAAGAGATAACACCCCCCCATTACGTCATGCTTCAGAAATGTGGAAAATGGTCCGTTTTCAAATGTTTTATTTTTGAACGTCAGTTCACATTTGTAGGTGGATCATCAGTGTTAGAGCTAAAATTAGCATGTTTAAAGTGATTTTCATGCTTCCAGGGGCGCTGGAAGTTAATTAAATACCATTTGGAGGCATTTAATGTTCGAGCAAAGACGGCTGATTTTCGACAAAAGAGATAACACCCCCCCATTACGTCCTGCTTCAGAAATGTGGAAAATGGTCCGTTTTCAAATGTTTTATTTTTGAACGTCAGTTCACATTTGTAGGTGGATCATCAGTGTTAGAGCTAAAATTAGCATGTTTAAAGTGATTTTCATGCTCCCAGGGGCCCTAAACACAAGATTTATGGAATGGTTAAAAGTGCATGAAAATGGCCAATTTACCCACTCTGAGTTCTCAAAAAGGGTTTCTTCACCCCGGGAAGTTAATTAAATACCATTTGGAGGCATTTAATGTTCGAGCAAAAACGGCTGATTTTCGACAAAAGAGATAACACCCCCCCATTACGTCATGCTTCAGAAATGTGGAAAATGGTCCGTTTTCAAATGTTTTATTTTTGAACGTCAGTTCACATTTGTAGGTGGATCATCAGTGTTAGAGCTAAAATTAGCATGTTTAAAGTGATTTTCATGCTCCCAGGGGCACTAAACACAAGATTTATGGAATGGTTAAAAGTGCATGAAAATGGCCAATTTACCCACTCTGAGTTCTCAAAAAGGGTTTCTTCACCCCAGGAAGTTAATTAAATACCATTTGGAGGCATTTAATGTTCGAGCAAAAACGGCAGATTTTCGACAAAAGAGATAACACCCCCCCATTACGTCATGCTTCAGAAATGTGGAAAATGGTCCGTTTTCAAATGTTTTATTTTTGAACGTCAGTTCACATTTGTAGGTGGATCATCAGTGTTAGAGCTAAAATTAGCATGTTTAAAGTGATTTTCATGCTTCCAGGGGCCCTAAACACAAGATTTATGGAATGGTTAAAAGTGCATGAAAATGGCCAATTTACCCACTCTGAGTTCTCAAAAAGGGTTTCTTCACCCCGGGAAGTTAATTAAATACCATTTGGAGGCATTTAATGTTCGAGCAAAAACGGCTGATTTTCGACAAAAGAGATAACACCCCCCCATTACGTCATGCTTCAGAAATGTGGAAAATGGTCCGTTTTCAAATGTTTTATTTTTGAACGTCAGTTCACATTTGTAGGTGGATCATCAGTGTTAGAGCTAAAATTAGCATGTTTAAAGTGATTTTCATGCTTCCAGGGGCTCGGGAAGTTAATTAAATACCATTTGGAGGCATTTAATGTTCGAGCAAAAGCGGCTGATTTTCGACAAAAGAGATAACACCCCCCCATTACGTCATGCTTCAGAAATGTGGAAAATGGTCCGTTTTCAAATGTTTTATTTTTGAACGTCAGTTCACATTTGTAGGTGGATCATCAGTGTTAGAGCTAAAATTAGCATGTTTAAAGTGATTTTCATGCTTCCAGGGGCCCTAAACACAAGATTTATGGAATGGTTAAAAGTGCATGAAAATGGCCAATTTACCCACTCTGAGTTCTCAAAAAGGGTTTCTTCACCCCGGGAAGTTAATTAAATACCATTTGGAGGCATTTAATGTTCGAGCAAAAACGGCTGATTTTCGACAAAAGAGATAACACCCCCCCATTACGTCATGCTTCAGAAATGTGGAAAATGGTCAGTTTTCGAATGTTTTATTTTTGAACGTCAGTTCACATTTGTAGGTGGATCATCAGTGTTAGAGCTAAAATTAGCATGTTTAAAGTGATTTTCATGCTTCCAGGGGCGCTGGAAGTTAATTAAATACCATTTGGAGGCATTTAATGTTCGAGCAAAAACGGCTGATTTTCGACAAAAGAGATAACACCCCCCATTACATCATGCTTCAGAAATGTGGAAAATGGTCCGTTTTCAAATGTTTTATTTTTGAACGTCAGTTCACATTTGTAGGTGGATCATCAGTGTTAGAGCTAAAATTAGCATGTTTAAAGTGATTTTAATGCTTCCAGGGGCTCGGGAAGTTAATTAAATACCATTTGGAGGCATTTAATGTTCGAGCAAAAATGGCTGATTTTCGACAAAAGAGATAACACCCCCCCATTACGTCCTGCTTCAGAAATGTGGAAAATGGTCCGTTTTCAAATGTTTTATTTTTGAACGTCAGTTCACATTTGTAGGTGGATCATCAGTGTTAGAGCTAAAATTAGCATGTTTAAAGTGATTTTCATGCTCCCAGGGGCCCTAAACACAAGATTTATGGAATGGTTAAAAGTGCATGAAAATGGCCAATTTACCCACTCTGAGTTCTCAAAAAGGGTTTCTTCACCCCGGGAAGTTAATTAAATACCATTTGGAGGCATTTAATGTTCGAGCAAAAACGGCTGATTTTCGACAAAAGAGATAACACCCCCCCATTACGTCATGCTTCAGAAATGTGGAAAATGGTCCGTTTTCAAATGTTTTATTTTTGAACGTCAGTTCACATTTGTAGGTGGATCATCAGTGTTAGAGCTAAAATTAGCATGTTTAAAGTGATTTTCATGCTCCCAAGGGCCCTAAACACAAGATTTATGGAATGGTTAAAAGTGCATGAAAATGGCCAATTTACCCACTCTGAGTTCTCAAAAAGGGTTTCTTCACCCCAGGAAGTTAATTAAATACCATTTGGAGGCATTTAATGTTCGAGCAAAAACGGCTGATTTTCGACAAAAGAGATAACACCCCCCCATTACGTCATGCTTCAGAAATGTGGAAAATGGTCCGTTTTCAAATGTTTTATTTTTGAACGTCAGTTCACATTTGTAGGTGGATCATCAGTGTTAGAGCTAAAATTAGCATGTTTAAAGTGATTTTCATGCTTCCAGGGGCCCTAAACACAAGATTTATGGAATGGTTAAAAGTGCATGAAAATGGCCAATTTACCCACTCTGAGTTCTCAAAAAGGGTTTCTTCACCCCGGGAAGTTAATTAAATACCATTTGGAGGCATTTAATGTTCGAGCAAAAACGGCTGATTTTCGACAAAAGAGATAACACCCCCCCATTACATCCTGCTTCAGAAATGTGGAAAATGGTCCGTATTCAAATGTTTTATTTTTGAACGTCAGTTCACATTTGTAGGTGGATCATCAGTGTTAGAGCTAAAATTAGCATGTTTAAAGTGATTTTCATGCTCCCAGGGGCCCTAAACACAAGATTTATGGAATGGTTAAAAGTGCATGAAAATGGCCAATTTACCCACTCTGAGTTCTCAAAAAGGGTTTCTTCACCCCGGGAAGTTAATTAAATACCATTTGGAGGCATTTAATGTTCGAGCAAAAACGGCTGATTTTCGACAAAAGAGATAACACCCCCCCATTACGTCATGCTTCAGAAATGTGGAAAATGGTCCGTTTTCAAATGTTTTATTTTTGAACGTCAGTTCACATTTGTAGGTGGATCATCAGTGTTAGAGCTAAAATTAGCATGTTTAAAGTGATTTTCATGCTCCCAGGGGCCCTAAACACAAGATTTATGGAATGGTTAAAAGTGCATGAAAATGGCCAATTTACCCACTCTGAGTCCTCAAAAAGGGTTTCTTCACCCCGGGAAGTTAATTAAATACCATTTGGAGGCATTTAATGTTCGAGCAAAAACGGCTGATTTTCGACAAAAGAGATAACACCCCCCCCCATTACGTCCTGCTTCAGAAATGTGGAAAATGGTCCATTTTCAAATGTTTTATTTTTGAACGTCAGTTCACATTTGTAGGTGGATCATCAGTGTTAGAGCTAAAATTAGCATGTTTAAAGTGATTTTCATGCTTCCAGGGGCGCTGGAAGTTAATTAAATACCATTTGGAGGCATTTAATGTTCGAGCAAAAACGGCTGATTTTCGACAAAAGAGATAACACCCCCCCATTACGTCCTGCTTCAGAAATGTGGAAAATGGTCCGTTTCAAATGTTTTATTTTTGAATGTCAGTTCACATTTGTAGGTGGATCATCAGTGTTAGAGCTAAAATTAGCATGTTTAAAGTGATTTTCATGCTTCCAGGGGCTCTGGAAGTTAATTAAATACCATTTGGAGGCATTTAATGTTCGAGCAAAAACGGCTGATTTTCAACAAAAGAGATAACACCCCCCATTACGTCCTGCTTCAGAAATGTGGAAAATGGTCCGTTTTCAAATGTTTTATTTTTGAACTTCAGTTCACATTTGTAGGTGGATCATCAGTGTTAGAGCTAAAATTAGCATGTTTAAAGTGATTTTCATGCTTCCAGGGGCGCTGGAAGTTAATTAAATACCATTTGGAGGCATTTAATGTTCGAGCAAAAACGGCTGATTTTCGACAAAAGAGATAACACCCCCCCATTACGTCATGCTTCAGAAATGTGGAAAATGGTCCGTTTTCAAATGTTTTATTTTTGAACGTCAGTTCACATTTGTAGGTGGATCATCAGTGTTAGAGCTAAAATTAGCATGTTTAAAGTGATTTTCATGCTCCCAGGGGCTCGGGAAGTGAAATAAATACCATTTGGAGGCATTTAATGTTCGAGCAAAAACGGCTGATTTTCGACAAAAGAGATAACACCCCCCCATTACATCATGCTTCAGAAATTTGGAAAATGGTCCGTTTTCAAATGTTTTATTTTTGAACGTCAGTTCACATTTGTAGGTGGATCATCAGTGTTAGAGCTAAAATTAGCATGTTTAAAGTGATTTTCATGCTTCCAGGGGCTCGGGAAGTTAATTAAATACCATTTGGAGGCATTTAATGTTCGAGCAAAAACGGCTGATTTTCAACAAAAGAGATAACACCCCCCATTACGTCCTGCTTCAGAAATGTGGAAAATGGTCCGTTTTCAAATGTTTTATTTTTGAACTTCAGTTCACATTTGTAGGTGGATCATCAGTGTTAGAGCTAAAATTAGCATGTTTAAAGTGATTTTCATGCTCCCAGGGGCTCGGGAAGTTAATTAAATACCATTTGGAGGCATTTAATGTTCGAGCAAAAACAGCTGATTTTCGACAAAAGAGATAACACCTCCCCATTACGTCCTGCTTCAGAAATGTGGAAAATGGTCCGTTTTCAAATGTTTTATTTTTGAACGTCAGTTCACATTTGTAGGTGGATCATCAGTGTTAGAGCTAAAATTAGCATGTTTAAAGTGATTTTCATGCTTCCAGGGGCGCTGGAAGTTAATTAAATACCATTTGGAGGCATTTAATGTTCGAGCAAAAACGGCTGATTTTCGACAAAAGAGATAACACCCCCCCATTACGTCATGCTTCAGAAATGTGGAAAATGGTCCGTTTTCAAATGTTTTATTTTTGAACGTCAGTTCACATTTGTAGGTGGATCATCAGTGTTAGAGCTAAAATTAGCATGTTTAAAGTGACTTTCATGCTCCCAGGGGCTCGGGAAGTGAAATAAATACCATTTGGAGGCATTTAATGTTCGAGCAAAAACGGCTGATTTTCGACAAAAGAGATAACACCCCCCCATTACGTCATGCTTCAGAAATGTGGAAAATGGTCCGTTTTCAAATGTTTTATTTTTGAACGTCAGTTCACATTTGTAGGTGGATCATCAGTGTTAGAGCTAAAATTAGCATGTTTAAAGTGATTTTCATGCTCCCAGGGGCGCTGGAAGTTAATTAAATACCATTTGGAGGCATTTATTGTTCGAGCAAAAACGGCTGATTTTCGACAAAAGAGATAACACCCCCCCATTACGTCATGCTTCAGAAATGTGGAAAATGGTCCGTTTTCAAATGTTTTATTTTTGAACGTCAGTTCACATTTGTAGGTGGATCATCAGTGTTAGAGCTAAAATTAGCATGTTTAAAGTGATTTTCATGCTCCCAGGGGCCCTAAACACAAGATTTATGGAATGGTTAAAAGTGCATGAAAATGGCCAATTTACCCACTCTGAGTTCTCAAAAAGGGTTTCTTCACCCCAGGAAGTTAATTAAATACTATTTGGAGGCATTTAATGTTCGAGCAAAAACGGCTGATTTTCGACAAAAGAGATAACACCCCCCCATTACGTCATGCTTCAGAAATGTGGAAAATGGTCCGTTTTCAAATGTTTTATTTTTGAACGTCAGTTCACATTTGTAGGTGGATCATCAGTGTTAGAGCTAAAATTAGCATGTTTAAAGTGATTTTCATGCTTCCAGGGGCCCTAAACACAAGATTTATGGAATGGTTAAAAGTGCATGAAAATGGCCAATTTACCCACTCTGAGTTCTCAAAAAGGGTTTCTTCAACCCGGGAAGTTAATTAAATACCATTGGAGGCATTTAATGTTCGAGCAAAAACGGCAGATTTTCGACAAAAGAGATAACACCCCCCCATTACGTCATGCTTCAGAAATGTGGAAAATGGTCCGTTTTCAAATGTTTTATTTTTGAACGTCAGTTCACATTTGTAGGTGGATCATCAGTGTTAGAGCTAAAATTAGCATGTTTAAAGTGATTTTCATGCTTCCAGGGGCTCGGGAAGTTAATTAAATACCATTTGGAGGCATTTAATGTTCGAGCAAAAACGGCTGATTTTCGACAAAAGAGATAACACCCCCCCATTACGTCATGCTTCAGAAATGTGGAAAATGGTCCGTTTTCGAATGTTTTATTTTTGAACGTCAGTTCACATTTGTAGGTGGATCATCAGTGTTAGAGCTAAAATTAGCATGTTTAAAGTGATTTTCATGCTTCCAGGGGCGCTGGAAGTTAATTAAATACCATTTGGAGGCATTTAATGTTCGAGCAAAGACGGCTGATTTTCGACAAAAGAGATAACACCCCCCCATTACGTCCTGCTTCAGAAATGTGGAAAATGGTCCGTTTTCAAATGTTTTATTTTTGAACGTCAGTTCACATTTGTAGGTGGATCATCAGTGTTAGAGCTAAAATTAGCATGTTTAAAGTGATTTTCATGCTCCCAGGGGCCCTAAACACAAGATTTATGGAATGGTTAAAAGTGCATGAAAATGGCCAATTTACCCACTCTGAGTTCTCAAAAAGGGTTTCTTCACCCCGGGAAGTTAATTAAATACCATTTGGAGGCATTTAATGTTCGAGCAAAAACGGCTGATTTTCGACAAAAGAGATAACACCCCCCCATTACGTCATGCTTCAGAAATGTGGAAAATGGTCCGTTTTCAAATGTTTTATTTTTGAACGTCAGTTCACATTTGTAGGTGGATCATCAGTGTTAGAGCTAAAATTAGCATGTTTAAAGTGATTTTCATGCTCCCAGGGGCCCTAAACACAAGATTTATGGAATGGTTAAAAGTGCATGAAAATGGCCAATTTACCCACTCTGAGTTCTCAAAAAGGGTTTCTTCACCCCAGGAAGTTAATTAAATACCATTTGGAGGCATTTAATGTTCGAGCAAAAACGGCAGATTTTCGACAAAAGAGATAACACCCCCCCATTACGTCATGCTTCAGAAATGTGGAAAATGGTCCGTTTTCAAATGTTTTATTTTTGAACGTCAGTTCACATTTGTAGGTGGATCATCAGTGTTAGAGCTAAAATTAGCATGTTTAAAGTGATTTTCATGCTTCCAGGGGCCCTAAACACAAGATTTATGGAATGGTTAAAAGTGCATGAAAATGGCCAATTTACCCACTCTGAGTTCTCAAAAAGGGTTTCTTCACCCCGGGAAGTTAATTAAATACCATTTGGAGGCATTTAATGTTCGAGCAAAAACGGCTGATTTTCGACAAAAGAGATAACACCCCCCCATTACGTCATGCTTCAGAAATGTGGAAAATGGTCCGTTTTCAAATGTTTTATTTTTGAACGTCAGTTCACATTTGTAGGTGGATCATCAGTGTTAGAGCTAAAATTAGCATGTTTAAAGTGATTTTCATGCTTCCAGGGGCTCGGGAAGTTAATTAAATACCATTTGGAGGCATTTAATGTTCGAGCAAAAGCGGCTGATTTTCGACAAAAGAGATAACACCCCCCCATTACGTCATGCTTCAGAAATGTGGAAAATGGTCCGTTTTCAAATGTTTTATTTTTGAACGTCAGTTCACATTTGTAGGTGGATCATCAGTGTTAGAGCTAAAATTAGCATGTTTAAAGTGATTTTCATGCTTCCAGGGGCCCTAAACACAAGATTTATGGAATGGTTAAAAGTGCATGAAAATGGCCAATTTACCCACTCTGAGTTCTCAAAAAGGGTTTCTTCACCCCGGGAAGTTAATTAAATACCATTTGGAGGCATTTAATGTTCGAGCAAAAACGGCTGATTTTCGACAAAAGAGATAACACCCCCCCATTACGTCATGCTTCAGAAATGTGGAAAATGGTCAGTTTTCGAATGTTTTATTTTTGAACGTCAGTTCACATTTGTAGGTGGATCATCAGTGTTAGAGCTAAAATTAGCATGTTTAAAGTGATTTTCATGCTTCCAGGGGCGCTGGAAGTTAATTAAATACCATTTGGAGGCATTTAATGTTCGAGCAAAAACGGCTGATTTTCGACAAAAGAGATAACACCCCCCATTACATCATGCTTCAGAAATGTGGAAAATGGTCCGTTTTCAAATGTTTTATTTTTGAACGTCAGTTCACATTTGTAGGTGGATCATCAGTGTTAGAGCTAAAATTAGCATGTTTAAAGTGATTTTCATGCTCCCAGGGGCCCTAAACACAAGATTTATGGAATGGTTAAAAGTGCATGAAAATGGCCAATTTACCCACTCTGAGTTCTCAAAAAGGGTTTCTTCACCCCGGGAAGTTAATTAAATACCATTTGGAGGCATTTAATGTTCGAGCAAAAACGGCTGATTTTCGACAAAAGAGATAACACCCCCCCATTACGTCATGCTTCAGAAATGTGGAAAATGGTCCGTTTTCAAATGTTTTATTTTTGAACGTCAGTTCACATTTGTAGGTGGATCATCAGTGTTAGAGCTAAAATTAGCATGTTTAAAGTGATTTTCATGCTCCCAAGGGCCCTAAACACAAGATTTATGGAATGGTTAAAAGTGCATGAAAATGGCCAATTTACCCACTCTGAGTTCTCAAAACGGGTTTCTTCACCCCAGGAAGTTAATTAAATACCATTTGGAGGCATTTAATGTTCGAGCAAAAACGGCTGATTTTCGACAAAAGAGATAACACCCCCCCATTACGTCATGCTTCAGAAATGTGGAAAATGGTCCGTTTTCAAATGTTTTATTTTTGAACGTCAGTTCACATTTGTAGGTGGATCATCAGTGTTAGAGCTAAAATTAGCATGTTTAAAGTGATTTTCATGCTTCCAGGGGCCCTAAACACAAGATTTATGGAATGGTTAAAAGTGCATGAAAATGGCCAATTTACCCACTCTGAGTTCTCAAAAAGGGTTTCTTCACCCCGGGAAGTTAATTAAATACTATTTGGAGGCATTTAATGTTCGAGCAAAAACGGCTGATTTTCGACAAAAGAGATAACACCCCCCCATTACGTCATGCTTCAGAAATGTGGAAAATGGTCCGTTTTCGAATGTTTTATTTTTGAACGTCAGTTCACATTTGTAGGTGGATCATCAGTGTTAGAGCTAAAATTAGCATGTTTAAAGTGATTTTCATGCTTCCAGGGGCGCTGGAAGTTAATTAAATACCATTTGGAGGCATTTAATGTTCGAGCAAAGACGGCTGATTTTCGACAAAAGAGATAACACCCCCCCATTACGTCCTGCTTCAGAAATGTGGAAAATGGTCCGTTTTCAAATGTTTTATTTTTGAACGTCAGTTCACATTTGTAGGTGGATCATCAGTGTTAGAGCTAAAATTAGCATGTTTAAAGTGATTTTCATGCTCCCAGGGGCCCTAAACACAAGATTTATGGAATGGTTAAAAGTGCATGAAAATGGCCAATTTACCCACTCTGAGTTCTCAAAAAGGGTTTCTTCACCCCGGGAAGTTAATTAAATACCATTTGGAGGCATTTAATGTTCGAGCAAAAACGACTGATTTTCGACAAAAGAGATAACACCCCCCCATTACGTCATGCTTCAGAAATGTGGAAAATGGTCCGTTTTCAAATGTTTTATTTTTGAACTTCAGTTCACATTTGTAGGTGGATCATCAGTGTTAAAGCTAAAATTAGCATGTTTAAAGTGATTTTCATGCTTCCAGGGGCTCGGGAAGTTAATTAAATACCATTTGGAGGCATTTAATGTTCGAGCAAAAACGGCTGATTTTCGACAAAAGAGA